>NC_135713.1:115980288-116287269 GCF_964656455.1 Halichoerus grypus
GCTATAGTAGGACAATATTGCCAATTAGAAAGGAAATTTTAACTATATCTCTAGACAGTGAGGGCTTAAAGGCCAACAATGAAAATATCTGAACATTCTTATGGCATGGGCTTTTCTCAAACTAATGAAATTAACTGGCATAAAATTGGGAAGGGAGAGAGGAGGGGCAAATATCATGGCGGTTGTACCCACTGTCTAAGAGCAGTTACTATCTAGCTGTTGGCAAAAGGGAGAAACATTTCTATCATCATCGAATGGAGAGGTAGATGGATAGACAGAAAGATAGATAGGTAGATAGATATCCAACATTTTTTAAAGGACACATTAGCTAAGGAATATTAATATTTTAAATTTCAATTTGTTTATTTTCTGTAGGAAAATTGAGTTGACTGATGACATGAAAACATGATACAGTAGCTCTTAGTATCGGCAGAGCAAATGGTGGGTTTCTCCATCCCCTGTGTAGTTAATGTACTTAGTGTCATGGGGAGACATGTCTTCCAGACAAAAACAGCACAGAGCAGATGCAATGAATCATACTGTAAATTGGAAGTTTGGAAGTCTATGGGCTCTGGAGTCAGACAAATCTCGATTTGAATCCATTTCTTACTGGATGAGTGGCCTTGGCTGAAATAGCCTCCCACGGCCTGCAGTCCCTCATCTGTGAAGTAGGCATGATAACGGGATCAACATCACAGAGTTGTTAAGATTCCATGAAATTACTGCATATGAAACTATTAGTACAGGGCCTGGCACAGAGTAAATACTCAGCAACCAGTAGTGATTATGATTACTAATTAGAAAGTCCAAATACTGCTGCTAGATCTATCAGTGATTGCCTTTGTGACCTTGGGTAAGTCATTTCTCTTATCTGTATAATGAGGGACTATGTAATCCCTAAAGTGCTTTTGGAAGTCTGAAGCTTCTAAGAACATTCGGGCAAAAGCCTCTGCTGCTCCTCAGATGAAGTAGAATGAGACCATGAATCAGAGCATTGTGATTTAGTGGGGGGTTGTTCCTGCAAAGCACAAGGGTTCCCCGCACCACACAAGTTGGCCTCTGGGGACATAATATTCCCTAAGAATCTGTTGGCCTTTCCAGTCTCCGCTATCTGTTGGTATTTACTCATGCATCTTTTTCCTCTTTTATTTGAATCTTGTTCCAAGTCGGACATATTTGGAAAGATGGGAGTGAAACCATGAGAGAGGTTCAGAAATAATTGAGGACAGGACCCCAGCAAAATAAGATCTTTCTTTCTTATGACCCAGAAACCAGAGATGATGTGACCACTAAAAAATTAATGATCACACGTTCTGTAATTCAGGGATTTTGGAACCAGGAGGATTTGGGCTCTGATCTACGCCCTGCATTTACAAACTGTGTGATCTTGGGCAAGTCACTTATCTTTATAGGATAATTGTAAAATAGGAATGATAACCCCCATTTCATAGGATCATTGCAAGGATTCATTGTGATTACTTTTATGCAAATCATTTACCACAGTACCAGATCATAGTTCCTGGATTCTAAATCATGTTTCACATTCTGAAATTGGAATGTGTCTTAACAATTGATGTGCCTAATAATGTTTCTTTTTTTGTCTTTTTCATTTTTTTCCTGAAAGATGTTTATAAATTGATGGCACTCTAGAATCAAGAAGATTGTGCAATAAATAACCAATAAAATTAGCTTCCATCATTCTAAACTTTATGATGATTTTTTGTTTCAATTTTCTGTTTATACAAGCAGTGTTGTATTTTTGATATGGGGCGCTGATATTGGAAGGTCAAAATAATAGGAAAAAAAGCCAGTCACAAATACAGACTTAATAGTAAGTTAGTTCATACAGGTATCAATAATTTCCTCACACTCATCATCATTGGATTGCTCCTAAAGAATAAATCACTTGTTCTAGTTGTACTTGAGCAAAGGCACATCTTCAACAAATTCCATTCTCTCTTCCTTTACCTTATCAATGCAATACATTTTCCCTTAAGAAATCTTTGCTACCCTTTTGTTTGCATGTGGTTAAATACAAAACCCTCATTTACATTCAGTATAATTTGTTTATTTTTTCAGTTGGTTACATAACAGAAAGTAGACTTGGTCTCTCTTTACAGGTCAAATCTTTTTTCAAAAGTAAATTAAGGATACTCTTCTAGCTTGGTTTTCTCCCTTGACCTAAGGTGACATATGTCACTTTCCAAGTATTACCATGACATTACTATCTATATCCACTAATTCCTCAGAATGCTAGTACATGTAAATCTCATTTAGGCTTTCATTTACTTTTGCTTTATTTTTATCACCACCATTTATATCTAGAATCTTGTGCCTTGGTGGTAATGTCAGCCTATCATGCTGCTATTTGTTCAAACTCTATGAAATTACAATGTGCAGCATTAAGTCAGGGCAAGAAATGAAACTGAAAATCATTTAAGTCAACTTCTGGCGTCTTGTTGGCACAGGCTGAGCCTCTCTACTCTTTCTGTCCCTGGTCTATAAGTCCCAGGACTGTGGAGGCAATCACTGCTTCCTCACCGAGGAAATCAATGAACTAGGAAACATCGAAGAGTGATTACCGTACTCATATCTTCATCTGCATGGCATCCCCTCCAGCAATACCACCATCACTACCTGCATGTATAACCTGGTCACAGATTACTTTAAAGAATAAATCCTCTTAATTTTATTTATTGAAGTATAATTTACATACAGTGAAATGTTCAGATCTTAAGTATGCTGTCCAGTCAGTTTTGATAAATACATACACTTGTGTAGATTATGCCCATGTCAAGATGCAGAACATTTCCATCAACCCAGAAAGTTTTCTTTGTCCCTGCCCAGGCAACCCTCCTTCCAGAAACAGCTGCGAATCCTAATGTTTAGCGCTATATGATAGTTTTGTATGATCCAAAGTTTTATATACATGGAATCATACAGAATGCCTTCTTTTGTATCTTGCTTCTTTCATTCAGCATAATATTTTTGAGAATGACTCATGTTGTAGGCATTAGTGTTCATCCCTTTTTATCGCACAGGAGTATTCCATTGTAGGAATATACCTAGTTTACTAATCCATTCTCCTATCGATGGACAGCTGGGATGTTTCCAACTTGGTGCTATTATGGAAAAAGTTGCTATGAACATTTTCATATAGCTCTTGGTATACATCCCTTTTCATTTATCTTGGATATGTAGCTAGGAGTGGAATTGCCAGATCATAGAGTATATGTATGTTCAACTTTTTAGGAAACTGCCAGTTACCTGAAATGGTCGTTCCCTTTTTATACTCCCACCAGAGATGTGTGAGAATTCCAACTGTTCCGATATTTGACATTGTCAGTATTTTGCAGTTTAGCTATTACAGTAAGTGTGTATTTCAATGCGATTTGAATTTGCTTTTCCTGGATGACAGATGATGTCAACACTTTTTCATATGTGTGTTGGGCATTTGCATTTCTTCTTTATGCAAAAAAAGTAAACAAAAATATGTGAGTTGTCTTTTCAAATCTTTTGTCCATTTTTGATAGCATTGTTTGTCTTATTATGAAGTTGTAGGAGATCTTCATATATTCTGGATAGAAGCCCTTTGTCAGATATACTTGTGACTATTTTCATCTATTTTCTCAATGGTGTTTTAAGAGCACAGTTCCCTTCACTTTTTTAAAATCAACCAAAGTCCATAGTTTATG
This sequence comes from Halichoerus grypus, assembly GCF_964656455.1. Taxonomy (NCBI): domain Eukaryota; kingdom Metazoa; phylum Chordata; class Mammalia; order Carnivora; family Phocidae; genus Halichoerus; species Halichoerus grypus. The sequence goes on from NC_135713.1 coordinate 115,983,984, forward strand.
TAAAGTTCACTCTTTGTGTTGTCCATTCACTGGATTTTGACAAGTATATAATGACATATCTCCACCATTATAGTGTCACACAGAACAGTTTTACTGATTTAAAAAAAATCCTTCATGCTTCACCTCCCTCCTCCCAAAACCCTGGTAATCACTAATCTTTTTACAAGATTACAAGATTGCACAATCTTTTTGCAAAACTTTGTCTCTATAGTTTTTCCTTTCCCATTGTGTCCTATGGTGGAATCATCGAATATATAGCCTTTTCTTTTTCACAACTCCTTTTTGAAACATATATTATCTTCTGCATTCTAAGTAGAAATCGATAGTTAATTGATTTTAATTGTCCTTTTTTATGGAAAGTTTGTTGATAAAATCATGAAAATTATCTATAATTTTTTTTTTAAATTGGCATTTTGAAGGTAGAGGAGGAAGAGTCCAGGAGGAAGAAAAGTAACTGGCCTTAAATTAACACTCATCATGCAAATCATCGTTCAGGCAAATCCTAGGAAAGGCAAAAGAGCCTTGTTACTGAGATTCCACCTCTAAAATCCAGCATAGATTTAAATCTTGGACCTTCCACTTACTAGACATTTGACTTCAGCCAATTTTTTGGCTTCTCAAGGTCAGTGTCTTCATTTTATCATGAGGCTAATAATAGCATGAGAAAATAAACGGGAATTGCTTAGCAGCCATATAGTTACTTCTTAAGGAAAGCTAGTGGTTATTGTTAGAATCATAGACCATCCAAGGCTCATCAGAAATGCATTCAGATTAAACACCACTCAGAACAGCACTGGAGACTGTCTCTGGAGGCCTGGGTAACATCTTCCCTCAAAGGTGAGATTTATCAGTTCTTGAGCTAGGTTTTCCTCAACTAAGGAATTGTTTCCGGTCTCCAAAAAGTGCGGGGAAACAGAATGACAGTGATGGGAAGTTGATGGCATTCAGGGTGAGAGAGGAGGGTCTTGAGGCACTTCTTAGGTTTTGACTGCGCCTGCGTGGGCACGCTGGTATTGGTGCACTCTGTCGGCTCTGTCCGCCGCTGCTTCCAGCCAGACTTTTGGAGTGGGGCATGGCATAGGTGCTGCTGAAGGCTCCCAAAGAAAGAGATCTTTGTTCGAGGTAGTTATTTTTAGAATCCACTAAAGGAGCATTTGTTTGGGGGCCTGGTTTGAACCTGTTTGGCACTCTCTACAACTGTTGAAGTTTAAGTACATGAGCAAGAAGTATTTTGGAAATTCATTGTGAGTACCTCTAAGGAACTTTCTTGATCATCCATTTTTGCTTGGAGTGCTACTAATATTTAAAGATATTTCAAAGGTCATAAATACGGTGCATTTTTAAAATGGTCTCAAAGTAAATATACATACTTATCATAGAGAGTACCATTCCTACAATTGTAGAACTTGGCCTGCAATATAAGGCAGTTTTTACCTTTAAATCGTAGGAAAGAGGCTGAAAGTGTGTACCTCATTCTTGTCATCTAAAACTTCAGTCTCCAAATTCTTTTGATAACACATGACCAACTTTTAAATAATAGGTCATACTCATGAACTTATTTACTGATAAATTATAAATTATTTAATATACTACTATATTATATAATAGTACAGCATGTGCTTCTAATCTATTGGCACTAATATATTGTATATTTAGAAAATACACAAAGTACATAATAAAAAGGAGAGAGATAAAAGTGAAATAAATGCTATTTAATATTAATTAATGTAAAAATAGCCATCTTCTTCTCCCTAAACACAAAATCAATAATAATTTAGAGAGAGCAATGTCATTGACTATGCTTCATTATTTTCAAGATTTAAAAAAGTGTTGGTTTAGTTCTTTGTGATAAAGGTCATCGGTGGGGGGTAGTTTTATTTACTCCAATTTTCTACAGTTCCTGTCATAGTTGAAAATAACTCCAAAAGATTTGTAGAACAAAATGGAATAAACATTATTATTGGCTCACACCACTGAATCATGATACACATATGGATCCACCAATTACATAAAAATTTTTATTGAAATTTGACCAACAAATGTCTAATCATTTATTATATTAAGTAATAAGAAGGTTTAGTTGAAATAAATTCTTCAGTTGAGTGATTTTTTTTTTTTTAAGATTTTATTTATTTATTTGACAGAGAGAGTGTGAGCACACAGGCATGGGAGTTGCAAAGTGAGAGGGAGAAGCAGGCTCCCCACTGAGCAGGGAGCCTAATGTGGAGCTGGGTCTCAGGACCCTGGGGTCATGACCTGAGCCAAAGGCAGATGCTTAACTGACTAAGCCATCCACATGCCCCCAGTTGAGTGATTTTTTTTTTTACAACACTTTTGAAAAACATGGCAAGAATGAAATAGAATGCTTAGATTAAGGATAAAAAATATGGAAAGTATTGGGTGAGTTCAAACACAGAAGATAAATTCTGCATAGACAGCAGGAGGGAGTGGCCATGTGTTTCCTCGGCAAACATTAGAAGTAAACAATTTTAAGTGCACAGATACTCGAATTTTTAAAGGAACTTTGCTTACATATGTTTTCAGCCAGAAATCACTTAACAGTGAAAACATTTCCAACCATTCATTTTCAAAATGCTCTTTCCATAGCCTGATTTTCTTTTGAGAAGCAGTCATTTTGTCACCAGTCATTAAAATATCAAATTGTACATTGAAAGGACAAATTGAATATGTGGCTGATGAAGAGTTTATGCTGGGAGGCTAAACAAAAGAGCTGCGCTTCTAGTCCTTTCTTCATACTGGACCGTCTCTGTCAGTGTCCTAACTCATCTCTCATGGTCTCTGAGACATATAGTCTTTTCCACAAAAGTTACTCTTAAGGAATTTTTGGGTAGAATTGGTCCCTGTTAGGAGGAGACTCTTGGTGTCACTTTTGTTATCTTGAAAGCTGGTCCTCTCCCTGAGGCTTTTAATTTTTTTTTTTGAAAACTTGATGTTGTTTCAACCGAAAAATTGGAAAAGCTATTTAAAAAACAAATTGAAGGGAGCTGTTTAAGAAATTGAAAAGTAATTGCAAACAGTATCGGGTAATTGTGACTTTAAGTTGTTCTGTATCAGTTAAATTTTTGTGCTCTTTTCCCTGTGTACATGGTGGTCCTATTTTTCTCCAATACAACTTTTATTTTTTATTATTTTTATTATTTTTATTTATTTTTTTTTAATTTTTTTTTTAAATATTTTATTTATTTGCGAGAGAGAATGAGAGACAGAGAGCATGAGAGGGAGGAGGGTCAGAGGGAGAAGCAGACTCCCTGCTGAGCAGGGAGCCTGATGTGGGACTCGATCCCGGGACTCCAGGATCATGACCTGAGCCGAAGGCAGTCGCTTAACCAACTGAGCCACCCAGGCGCCCCACAACTTTTATTTTTTAAAAAAAGAGTTTATGCTAGGAGTAGGAGAAATATCAGTTCCTCCATTATTGTACTTGAATTATTGATGTTATCTTTAAAATTCTGTCTCTTTACAAAATGGCTATTTGTCTACTTCATAAGGGTTAGCTTATTTCAAACACTTTATATGGTTCAGAAATCCATCTACCCAGACCAAAGTAAACACTACATGTGAGACATTGGACTGACCAAATGAAGATGCTGGTGTTAATCCATATGATAAATATTAGTAAGGCTTAATTTCTTTTTATTTTTATATAAAATAAACATAAATGGAAGTTCTGATGTTTTCTAGAATTTTCTTCGCACTCCTTGGATCATCTTGCACACTCCCTGGAGCCATTCACTCCCATGTATGGAGATAACCAGAGTAGATCACTACTCCACTAAGAAATGATAAGTGCACCATGTTTCTGAAACACAGGTCTCCCTGTTGAACTTGACCACACCCTCACTGCCTGGCCCCTTCCATTAAGAATATATCCTGTTAACATAACATAATAAAATAAATAATAAATAAATATTGGCTGAATATTAAAAAAAAAGAATATTCCTATTCACGCTTCATAAAGTTTTGGTTCCATATCAAGAGTCTAGTTTCATGACATCATGCTTATAATGTTAATCTAATTTCTTTTTGTCCATAATATATGAAAATTTTAGCAAAGGAGAGAGTTGAGCTCCAACATGTGCTGGGAGGGATCAGAGGGATGAATGATACCAATGAAGTTTGGCAGGGATGGATATGTGTGTGTGTGTGTGTTATTTGATGTATATATATATAAAGTACTTTTTTCCGGTGAGATTCTGTCTCCTTGCTCCCTGGGCAAACAAAAACATTAAAAGATTTTTGTTTGCTTGCTTAAAAAAAAACCAAAAAACAAAACTACTCTGAGGAAAGGGTTTAGAAGCAGTTAGTTTCTTCATTACATAATTATGTCGCTCTTTTTCTTAAATCAGGAGAAGCACGGAAAACAAATTCCATATAACCAAAGAAACTATCCTTTGCAGTGTAAATTAATGGTTAGAGTAACTGTGTAGTTTTATGTTTCAGCTATGGTTTATTTGGTCTTCAGAAATGCAGAGGCTTTGTGTACTAGTCTGGGTTCTTTACAAAGAAAATTACTCCAAAGAGTTCATGCCAACAATCTAAGAAAGGAAGTACTGATATAACTAAGACCATTCCTTATCAGTATAAAAGTAGGTGACTTATACATCTTTATGGTTCAAAGGAACGCTTTCTTACAGATGAAGAAAATGAGTCCCAGAAGGATGAGGTAATTCCCTCTGGCTCACAGAGTTTGCTAATGGCTGATGGAACCGGACAAGGTCTCTTGACTTCAGATCAGTGGGTTTTCTAAAGAATGTTCCACTAATTTAGCTTTGTTTTGTTTTAGTATTTATTTATTTATTTGTTTGTTTATTTATTTATTTAAGTAATCTCTACACCCAACACAGGGCTCAAAGTCATGACCCCGAGACAAAGAGCCGCACTCTCTCCCAACTGAGCCAGCCAGGCACTCCTAATGCTTATTTAAACAGGAAAGTATAGACATCAGCTACATTTTGGGGTAACATGGAAGCATGAACAGATATTTAATTAGAATGAAGTAGAGAATTATCTCTGGCAGGACCAAGCCCAAGGAGCTGTCCACGGCCATTTAGTCCTTCTAAGAAGTTTCCAAAGCAGTGATAATGACCAGAGAGAAACTAGTTCATATACACAGCACAAGATAACATCCCAGAAATATGGACAGGGAACTGAAGTGCTTTGTTTCCTTGGAATGTCCAGAGTCTGATCTGTTTGGGATTAACAATGTTACTGGAGTTAACTGCAAAGGCACAAGGTGATAGAAAACAGATGGTTTTGCCCTCACTATGTTATAGACACATTATCTTAGGGTTTCCTTCTCTCTCTCTCTCTCTTTTTTTTTTTTTTTGGAAAGAGGGAGAGAGAGAGTGAAAGAGATCAAGAGGGGGGGAGAGGCAGAGAGAAAAGGAAAGAGAGAATCTTAAGAAGGCTCCACGCCCAGCTCAGAGCCTGACTTGTGGTTCGATCTCACAACCCTGAGATCAAGAGTCTGACTCTTAACCAACTGAGCCACGCAGGTGCCCCTAGGGTTTCCTTCTAATATAAGGATTAAGGTATAAAATGTAGAATGTCTATATACATAATTGTAAATTTGTGCCTTTAAACGCTTTTAACCTTAAGAGATATAAAATAACCAGGGACTGCTGGGGTTCCCACCTTACCAGCACTTCTCTTTTGCAGTTCATCTGACTCTGTCCGCCGTGGCTGCACCACACACTGGGCTGGGTGACTGCACCAGCTGCTCATTTGCAGCTCCACAGACCACACGTCCACTGTGTCACATCCACAGGGGATTGATTTTCCATTATTATAGTGATAATGACTTTTATTCTTTTTTATTTTTTTATTTTTTTTTTTTAATTTTTTTTTTTTAAAGATTTTTTATTTATTTATCTGAGAGAGAGAATGGGAGACAGAGAGCATGAGAGGGGGAGGATCAGAGGGAGAAGCAGACTCCCCGCTGAGCAGGGAGTCCGATGCGGGACTCGATCCCGGGACTCCAGGATCATGACCTGAGCCGAAGGCAGTTGCTTAACCAACTGAGCCACCCAGGCGCCCCTTTTTTATTTTTTTTAAAGATTTTATTTATTTATTCGACAGAGAGAGTGAGAGCAGTAACACAAGCAGGGGGAGTGGGAGAGGGAGAAGCAGGCCCCCTGCCGAGCAGGGAGCCTGATGCGGGGTTCGATCCCAGGACCCTGGGATGATGACCTGAGCCGAAGGCAGACGCTTAATGACTGAGCCACCCAGGCGCCCCAGTGAAAAAATGGATGTTCATTCAAAAGACTTTTAAACATCAGTTCCATTGTTTCATTGGTTTCCATATTTAGATACTTAAGCACATAATCTTCTCCTTTGGTCTCAGAGATTTTCTGAATGTAGACCCAGGATGACCAGTAAACTTTTAGGAACATATCAGTGGTGATCTTTGTTGCAGAATGTCTTTTGTTCATTCAAGAAATAATTACTAAGCTCATCTGGGCAATGACTTTGAATATTTGATATCAATTCAAATAGGTACGGTTGGTTCCTGCTCTCTTTGAGCTGATTGTCTAGTGGAGTAGGCAGATAAGCAACATCCTGGTAAAGGCGATTCTGGGGGCTATCTGTGTAGACTCTCTATAAGAGAACACATAATCTGTCACTGAGACCATCTGAAGGAGCCCTGCACCGGGTGCTTCAGAAAAACTTCGTCAACCTCTGAAGATCAACCCTCTGTGGAAAACCGTTTGTCTTGTGGTAAGCGGCTGTGTGTATGGTACTCAAGATAGAGAACCGAAGTAGGCAAAGACAGGGCCGTAGACGTGGGGACACTACAAGTGACTGGATTAAGGAATCAGGGAGAAAGCGGGCGTGATCCCAGAATTTGTTTAGATTGTTTCCAACTGTTGGCCTAAAGATCCTACTTAATCTGAAGATGGATGGGTTTTATATTTAAAGTAGTTGCAAACTTTTTCTATTTGGATGATTTCATATAAAAATCCAGATTTCTGGCTCTGAGAAGTTGGATGAGTTGTTAGTACTCTTTTTACTTTCCCCATGTGGCAGTAATCTGGGTGGGCTCCGCAGTGGCAGCCCTCAGTGATGACGGGAGCCCTGCAGGAGCTGTTTGTCTCTCGTCCTCACCACTCCCTGCTTTCGCCCAACTGATTGCCTAAGGCTGAGTCTGTGTCATCTTCTCCCTTCTAAGATTCCTGTCCCCTGGTTATTTGCAATAAAGTACTGATCTAGGTACTGCTGGGAAGGAATTTTGCAGATGTGATTAAAGTTGCACGTCACTTGATCTTAAGAAACAGAGGTGACCCAGTGGGCCTGACCTAATTGCATGAGCATGAGCAGGTCTTGTACCCTTGCTGCTTTGAGAGTAGAGGGGATGAGTGAGAGGGAATGCAGGTGGTATCTGGGAGCATAGATTAGACTCTGGCTGACAGCCAGTAAGAAAACAAGGACCTCAGTCCTATAGTCACAAGGGACTGGTTTCTGCCAACAACCTGAAAGATCTTGGAAGTGGGTACTTCTCCACAGCCTTCAGATAAGAGCCCAGTCAGCCTGCACCTTGATTTTGGCCTTATGATAGATACCTTGAGTAGAACCAGGCCAAACCCATCAGGACTCCAGGCCTGCAGAACTGTGAGAGCTGTAAGAAAAATGGATTTTGTTTACACCCCTAAATTTGTGATAATTTGTTAGGCAGCAATAGGTAATAAATACATGGATTGTGAAATCAGACAAATATGGGTGTGCATCCAGGATCTGCCACTTGCTATCTCTATGAACTAGGGCAAGTTCCTTAAGCTTATTTTCTCATCAGTAAAGTGGGGGCATGAATACAACTCACCCCATAAAGTTGGTAGAAGGATCAACTGAGATAACACATGTAGAACAATTAGCCTGACACACAGTAAGTTCTCAATAAATAGCAGCTCTCAGGAAACATTTCAGTTTCCTGGGTATCTTCAATAAAAGCAGAATTTTTCAAAATTCTTAAAAAGCACATCATCCAAATGGAGAGAATATCAAACTGCTTGCATGTTGTCGTAAAGACCAAACCTGTTAATTTAAATATTTCATCACTGTTTGCCCGTTGTGGGATTGTTTGGCCACAGAGACCCTGTTAGCGTATTGTAGGATGAAAAATTCACACCTGCACAAGGGCTGAAAACTTCAGTTCCTGTTTCCAGTCCTGTAAATAGCCCAGGGATCTCGGGAATCTCTCTGGGCCTCATTTTGCTCCTCTGTGCAATGAATGTCGGATTTCTAAGTTTCCCAGGGCCTCCCCACTCTCCTCTTTTGGAAAGTTATAAATGAAAAGATAGGAGAGGTGATGCCTGCATTAGAGAAACAACCGTGTGTTTTTTGCATCTGAAAGCTGGTGGAGGGGGAAAGTCCAGGACACAGAATCAGGCGCTGGGGAGAGTCTCTTCCATTTTCACTGGTGGTTGTTAGCTTCCCATTTCCTCATACTTCCTAAGATTTTTGAGAGCTGAAGAAAACTTCGGTGAATGGCAGAGTAATCCATTTATCGAAAAGAGTGCTGTTCCAAAGTGCTCTTAGTGAACAAATGTTCATTAAGTTAGCTTCTCATTAATCTGTGCACAGTAAAAATTACTTCCAGAATTAGAAGGTAATTATGGCAAGATTATTATGAATATCCACATCTCGTTACTTGGTATACTCCTTCCTACTTTATGAAATCTGTCTTTACAATTCTCATTCCTCAGTAATCCTCACCAGGTTTTATTTCAGCTAAAGCACAGTGATGAAAAATGCCAAATCTAGCACTGGGGAAAAGCTTTGTAAATGAAAACAGTGGCATTTGAGACCCATTTATGCTGCTTTCCGATTCTGAATGATCACTGGTATTCATGTTTATTCAGCAAAGCTCCTTGGAGACCTGTTTGAAAGGGCACATGTTCCCAGGATAGGGAAGAAAAGCCACTCTGCTCTCTAGAACAGAAAGAGGGGCAGAGAAGAGGTCATCAGCAACCTCAACTTTCTGCTGCATGTGACCTACCTACTGGTAGCTTTTTAATGAAGAATCCACAGAGGAGATGAGCTTTATTTTCAGAATAACTACTGGCTGTGTGCCTTTAGGCAAGTTACTTGACCTCTCTGGGTCTCATTTATAAAGTGGGTATGAGCTAAAAGAGTAGACTGTCCTACCAATCATTCCTTTTCTTTTTTTTTTTTTTTAATGTTATTTATGTTTTGACAGAGAGAGACAGCGAGAGAGGGAACACAAGCAGGGGGAGTGGGAGAGGGAGAAGCAGGCTTCCCGCCGAGCAGAGAGCCCGACATGGGGCTCGATCCCAGGACCCCGGGATCCCCTGAGCCTAAGGCAGACTCTTAATGACTGAGCCACCCAGGCGCCCCAATCATTCCTTTTTAAAATTTCCTCTGCACTATTATAGCGTAAGGAAATTCACCTATATTGTTTTTCTAAATCTAAATAAATCCCTTTCATCAGGGTTGATAAAAAATCCACTATCAGTCGTTATTGAGGTGGGTTGGTGGCATGGGTAGCATTCAGCAGTCCTGCTGGGTTAATGCAGTCTGGAAAATATGGGGAAGGGCCTCTGTTCTTCAGCCCATTATGCTGCCAGTGGGATTTTTACTGTCCACATGGAGCATTCCAAAGTGAGTAGTTACTTTACTCATGACATCCATGTGCTCATTGCCCATCCTGGCTCTAGGAGCCTTCAACGTGGCTCCCAATAGCACAGAAGATGAGCTCAGGACCCAGGCAGCCATGCTCTATCCCCACCCCACCTCTTCTGTTGTGTAATTGCTGATTCCTGTCACTCTTCATAGAGAAAAGTCTACCCCCTTCACATCGCTGAGAACCCAGCCTCTTTTCCTGTGGTCATACTCCTTCGCCCTCCTCTAGCCTTGGAGACATCCCACCTTGGGTCAAGCCTGCTCCATATTTCAGTAAGCCTAGGCTAGAGACCACAGTGGGCTCGAGCATGCTGACAGATAGCAGCAATCGCTCGGTCTGGGGGAATGCAAGATGCACTGTGGTGGGAAGGACCATGGTGATCTGGTGAACACATACCCATCTAAAGGAGCAAGTTGCTCTTTGGTTCCAGGTGATTCATGTCACTTGGGAATAAAAGTCCAGGACTGTAGGTTTTCTAGTGTATCAGGAAAAGCAGAAATCCAGATTTTTTCAGGTGAATTTCCTAACTTTTAGGTTTTAGCAGAATTAAAAAAAATAAAATCACGAAGACCAAGCAGGCTACACGTGATGATAGCCAGTTGGTGACTGTATTAATTTGCCAGGGCTGCCATAGCAAAGTGCCATGGATTGGATGGCTTAAACAACACAGGTGCTGGAGGCTACAAGTCTGAAATCAAGATGTTGGTAGGGTTGGTTCTTTCAAAGGGCTGTGAGGGAAGGATCTGTTCCAATCCTCTCCCTTTGGCTTGTAGATGCTCATCTTTGTAGTCACATGATGTTTTCCCTGTATCTTCACATCATCTACCTTCTCTGCAAGTCTCTGACCAAACTTCACCTTTTACAAGGTCATCAATCATTAGATTAGGGCCCCACCCTAATGAACTCTTTTTTTTTTTTTAAGATTTTATTTACTTATTTGAGAGAGAGAGAGAGAGCACAAGAGGGGGTAGGGTCAGAGGGAGAAGCAGACTCCCTGCTCAGCAGGGAGCCCGATGCGGGACTGGATCCCAGGACTCCAGGATCATGACCTGAGTCAAAGGCAGACGCTTAACCAACTGAGCCACCCAGGCGCCCCCTAATGACCTCATCTTAACTTTACTAATGACATCTGTAAATTCCAAATAAGGTCACATTCTGAGGTATTGGGAGTTAGAACTTCAGTGCATGAATTTTGAGGAAGATAATTCAACCCATAACAGTGGTCTCAACCCAGACTTTTTGAAACAAGTTACTTCTTTTTGTCAACAGAACACCCAGTCTCCAGTACACAAAGGATTAGTTATTGGGGGTCGGAGGGTGGAAAATGGATCACAGAAAAGGCAAACATCCCTCATTCTTTTGATGTTTGTCTTGGTTCATTCTTTAACCAGGTTATCTGCCCAGCACAACATCTAACACATAATATTCTCAATAAATACCTGTTGAATTAGAATGAGTTGAATTGATTAGAATTGGACAGGGAAAAAAAAAAAGGAGAAGAGGGGATAGATTAGCGGTGATTAGAGGCATTTAAAGATGCTTCTGACAGGAACTGAAAGATATTTACCCTTTCGAGTAGGATAGCTCAGGCAGTTTGCAGTGAGCATCAATTGTATTTGGTATGGATGAGGCATTTTCCTAGCTTAGAGGAAAACATATTCTCACCTGGATAGAATTTGGGGGTAAGGAGGTAGAGAGACTTCGTTTATCAACACAAAACAAAAAGATGAATCATATGATTCAAAATGGATTGATAGTGCTATAAAGGTGCATGCTCATTTTATTTTCTCCTTGTCTCACTGTGTTTGCTTTTTTGACATGTATTGGTAATTTTTCTCTGTATCTGATGAAGAGTGGGTGGACTTTAGAGAGAAACCTAGATGCACATCCGGCCATCTCCCCTTATTTGCTATTTTCCCTTGACCAACATAACAAGCTTCTCTGAGTCTCAAATTTTTCATTTTGAAAGGACTCCATTGTGCAAATATTCGGTTGCCTTTGACTGGGTTCTGGTACCTATTACAGGACACAATGACAATACTTCCTTCTTGTTTAGATCAAGTCCTCCTTCATTTTTTGAACCAATTTATCAGTTTCGGTTTATTTTGTATTATAAAGTATAGTCAGGCACCAACCTAAACTGGCTTGAGTACAAAAGAAGAAGAAAGCAGTTTCTTTGCTGATGCAACTGGGAAGCCAAGAATGATTGCTTCCAGGGGCTCAAGTAATATCACCAGATTTGTGTCTTTCTCTTTGCATCTCTCAGCTAAGTTAGACTCTGGTTTTATTCTCAGAAGACTCTCTCTTTGTAGTGGGAGAAGAATTATCAATAAGTAGTTCCAAGCTCACAACAGTCTTACAGCTTTGCATTCAGAACAAGACATAGTCTCTCTTGATGGCGCTAGTAAAAAAAAAAGAGAGAGAGAGAGTCCAGGAGACTTTGATGGAGCTTCAGTCACATGTCCTTTCCTGAACTCAGCACTGTGTCCCCGAGGTTGCAGGACTTTGATTGGCTGAGCCTGAGACACGTGATGCCAGGAGCAGGCAGAAGTGTGCTAGCTATTGACTCCTAAATACATGGAAGAGGTAAGAATTGATTCCCCCAAAGAAAGGGATGCTGGGCAGATGAGAATATAACCACTGTCATGTATAAAAGCTATCTGGCTTAATTCAAGTTATTTATTAAATATTCTAAAAAATGTTCAGCCACTGGTTATTTTCAATTTGTAAATAAATCTCACCGCAGCATTGATATTTTAGTTGGACATACATAGCAGACTGAAAAAATTACAAGCTCCTAAAGGTGAGTAACTACGTGTTGCTTAAAACAAATGTGTGTGTGCGTCCACACATGCCACACACACGTACACACGCACAAGCGCGTGCACACACGCATACACAGACATGTACGCACACCCCTAAGTAAGCGTTTTGTTGTCTATGTAATTACATTCAAACACTTCAATGTGGTGTTCATGGCTCTTCCTGAGATACTATAAAACATGACCTCGTATAGCTGGGGTTCAGAGATTGAATCCTGCTTTGCAGCTTGTCTGAACCTAGGTGAGAAATGAGTAAGTCAATGAGTAAGGCTAAGAGAAATCTGACCTGTCCAGGTTTTTCCCGCCTAAAGGTATAGTTATAAAGAGGCTCCCTAGAAGTCTGTTTGCATGGAAGCTAAGATGCCTTCTGGGGAAAAACAAAACAAAACCAAAACACTAAAATTGCGTGCTCTGCTGGGCCAATATATGTTTAGGCATATTTGGGAGAAGTGTGCGCAGGACTGAGGATGCCCTCAGGAAAGGATTCCTGCGAACAGGAAAAGGACTTCAGTACCACCAGCTGGAGCTGGCAGCAAAGCCTTAGTTCTTGGTGTGGAGAGATGTCTTTCTGTAGCATGGGGTTGTCCCCCAGATCATCCTCCTGTTCAGCCTCCCCGGGATGAAATATGAGTCTTTTAAGGAGCAGAGCAGCTATAACAGGCATAAGGCAGGAGGTGCTCCAGTGACATCACATTCCTAGCTGGCAGAGGGTAAATCAAGGCAGAGAGAGCCATTCTCTGTGCCTCCCAAGAGATGCTGCACTATGTGCTCCTTTGTCATGGATCCCCACGGAGCAGAGGAGGTACCCAGAGGAGCAGCAGTGCTCATGGGCAGAACAGGGAACTGTACCACCCACAGAGCCCTGGGAGCCCCAGGGGACTTCTGGGGAGTAGCAGTGGTGCTCTCTATGGAATAGTGGTGGCCACTAGAAGGGAGTCATCCCCCCAGCCCCCTTCCTGCCTTGTGCAAAGCAATTAAGCTCTGCCCCGGCACCTGCAACCTCATTTCCCCTCCCCCAACTCTTAAAGGTATCTTCAGTTATTTGATCATTATACTGAATGTGAGGATGATGTCAATCAAGAGTCGGAAGTTAGAAAATTTAGCCTCAATCCTGGGGTAGAGGTACTGAAGAGTGAATTTTGAGCCTGTTCATGTGTATAAATAATTGTTTTCTTCATACACACACACACACACACACACTCTCACACACATGCAGGGAAAAGACTGAATGAATGTACACCAGAAGTTTAACTCTGGTGTATAATTGTCTCTAGTTGGTGAGATTATGATTACTTTTTTCTTTTTGTTCATCTCTTTTTATTTCCTTTTCTATATTTTTTTGTGGGGGAAGCTTATCTATATATTCTCAATTTGCTGTAATTAAATTGTTTTGCCTTTACATTTAAAAAAAGACCCATTTTAAAAGCAAACAAACAAACAAACACAAAAAAATCTCCTGTCCATTGTTAGGCACCAGTGTTTGAATCTAACCCGTCAGTGGAGCAGTTTCTTTCTTTTCCTTCTCTTCCTCCTGCCCGCCAGATAATGAAAAACTTCCAGTCCTCGACTAGGGCAGCACCATCACCTCTGCAGCTGCTGAATTAGCCCTCGACAAATGTTGGCTATCTGTTGAGTGTACCCAGCCTGGGACCTTAAATTAGTCACATAACAGCTCCAGATCTTAATTCCATTAAATTTAACAACTTTTGATTGAATGTCCAAGTGCTGTTCTGGACTGTGGCCCTTCGTATAGACAAAGATGTAGCTAACGATCCCAGCAGGAAATGCCTGAAATAACATGTGAGCCCACATTCCTCATTTAATGCACATTGGTGCTCCCAGCTCCTGTCCCCACCCCTCTCCAATCTAGGTCCCCAAGCCCTGTTTATTGCCTGTCCTTTTGAGTGGGATCATTCTCTCTCCTTCAGAGATTGGGAACTAGGACTCCATACGATGTGCAAAATAATTTATTGGGAGGAGGGATGGAAACATTAGGAATTTAACTTACATTTCATTTCAACCTAAAACAAAAGGAAAATGAAGCTTTACCAGTATTTCGTATTGGTTGACATACCACCTTAACTGGCTATGTATTCGAGGTTTATCACTTGTGGTGCGGGAGGGATCCTAAGGGAAGAGGATGATTTTTGATCCAGGAGGAAGTTGATTAATGCCCTCTGTCTGAGTTAGCTTGGGTTGCCATAACAAAATATCACAGGCTATGTGGCTTAAACAATCGGAACTATTTTCTCATTGTTCTGGAGACAGGAAGTCCAGTATCAGAGTGCCAGCAAGGTTGAGTTCTGGTGAGGCTCCTCTTTCTAGGTTGCAGAGAGCTGTCTTCTCACTTTATCTTCCTTCACGTTGTGGAAAGAGAGAGAGAGAGAGTTCTGTTTCCTCTTCTGGTAAGGACACTAATTCCATCAGGGGAGCCCCACCCTCATGACCTCTTAAAGGTTCACCTCCAAGTACCATTACACTAGAGGCTAGGGCTTCAACATACGGACTGTAGGCACACCCACACACTATACCACCCTAAATGCATTGGCTTTCCGTTTTCACAGTTTAGTGAATTTGAGATGATGTGATCTGGCTTTCAATCATCACTCACAGAATTGAATAATGGCTCAGAAACATTCCTGCTATAAGGGATCCCTGGATTACAGATATTATGAAAAATCTAAACAAAAATGAGAAATCTACATCCCTGAATTTCTACTCTTGGTCTGAGTCCTTTTATAGACACAGTCAGTGATGACTGAGTGCTATAGATAAAACCACTATATATGGATATATATTTAACTGACATTAGTAAAGTTTTCCTTCAGTATATTATCACACAAGTTTTTGGTGTTCTGATATTCTGGTATACATTTACCAGATATAATATATGCATACAGATAAAATATATACATACATATACATTTTTTCAAGTATTGAAACACTGGTATTTTTGAGGGGGTGGTTTGAGGGGTCCAGTACAATTATTTTTTATATTAAAAATTGTTAGTTTTGATACAATGTTCGATGATTTATTAATTGTGTATAACACCCAGTGTTCATCACATCACATGCCCTCCTTAATGCCCATCACCCCCCTTACCCCATCCGCCTACCCACCTCCCTTTCCACAACCCTCAGTTTGTTTCTGGAATAAAGAGTCTCTCATGGTTTGTCACCCTCTCTGATTTCTTCCCATTCAGTTTTCTTTCCCTTCTCCTATGGTCCTCTGCACTATTCCTTATATTCCACATATAAGTGAAACCATGTTAATTCTCTTTCTCTGATAGACCTATTTCACTTAACATAATACACTCCAGTTCCATCCATGTCGATGTAAATGGTAGGTATTCATCCTTTCTGATGGCTGAGTAATATTCCATTGTATATATGAACCACATCTTCTTTATCCATTCATCTGTTGAAGGGTATCTAGGCTCCTTCCACACTTTGGCTATTGTAGACATTGCTGCTATGAACATTGGGGTGCATGTGCCCATTCTTTTCACCATATCTATATCTTCAGGGTAAATACCCCGTAGTGCAATTGCTAGGTCGTAGGGTAGCTCTAATTTTAACATCTTGAGGAAACTCCATACTGCTTTCCAGAGTGGCTGTACCAGCTTGCATTCCCACCAACAGTGTAAGAGTGTTCCCCTTTCTCCACATCCTCACCAACATTTGTTGTTCCCTGTCTTGTTAATTTTTGCCATTCTAACTGGAGTAAGGTCGTATCTCATTGTAGTTTTGGTTTGTATTTCCCTGATGGCAAGTGATGTAGAGCATTTTTTCATGTGTCTGTTGGCCATTTGTATGTCTTCTTTGTGGAGGAGTGTCTGAAAAATGGTACAGCATGGCACAAAAAGAGACACATAGAAAAGTGGAACAGAATAGAGAGCCCAGAAATAGACTCTCAACTCTATGGTCAACTAATCTTTAGCAAAGCAGGAAAGAATATCCAATGGAAAAAAGACAGTTTCTTCAATAAATGGTGATGGGAAAATTGGACAGCCACATGCAGAAGAATGAAACTGGACTATTCTCTTACACCATACACAAAGATAAACTCAAAATGGATGAAAGACCTAAATGTGAGACAGGAATCCATCAAAATCCTAGAGGAGAACATAGGCAGTAACCTCTTC
This sequence comes from Halichoerus grypus, assembly GCF_964656455.1. Classification (NCBI taxonomy): domain Eukaryota; kingdom Metazoa; phylum Chordata; class Mammalia; order Carnivora; family Phocidae; genus Halichoerus; species Halichoerus grypus. The sequence continues at coordinate 116,000,609 of NC_135713.1, forward strand.
GACATTGGCCATAGCAACTTCTTGCAAGACACGTCTCTAAAGGCAAGGGAAACAAAAGCAAAAATGAACTATTAGGACTTCATCAGGATAAAAAGCTTCTGCACAGCAAAGGATACAGTCAACAAAACTAAAAGGCAACCTACTGAATGGGAGAAGATATATGCAAATGACCTAACAGATAAAGGGCTGGTATCCAAGATCTATAAAGAATTGATCAAACTCAACATCCAAGAAACAAATAATCCAGTCAAGAAATGGGCAGAAGACATCATCAGGGGATTTTTTTTTAAAGAAAACCTAGCATTCGGCACATAAACACAATGAAAACTATCCGAAGATCTGAAAAATATTTTTGGAAAACCTTGAGAGTTCCTAAATTTATCTCACTTGGTTCAAGTCATGCTTTCTCTCTCTCAATGTTGGTTCCCCCCACCACCACGCCCCCTTTCTCCCCTTAATACTAGATAGACCCAAAGAAAGTCATTTGACTATTTCCATTTTCCATGGCATCTTGTAACATATTCATTCAGGTCATTACTGGAAGAGGAAAATGAGAAAATATTCCTTGGCTTTTGTTCAGATGTTTCAACTGTCTGAATAGCCTTCCCTGAATATCTGATCTATGAGGTCATTTGGCTGAAGGCTTCCCTCTGTCGCAGGGTGCATGTAATAAAACTATCACAGAGCAGATAGAGTTAGTGCAAACACTCATTGCTCTGTGTTGCCTTAAACAAAGAAACAGGGAGAGCCTGTATTCGTAAAGAATAGAGGATTATTAAGATGTTCTCTGCTTTGGGAAATGTTCATTTGCAGATGGAAAAGGGGCTGATTGCTGGCATCAGGTACAGACGATTTACAGCCTTAAGTGCCAAGAATTTATCACATACATGAAGTCCAGCGCCACCCTTACCCACATTAATGTTTGTAACTTCAAAGAGACAATGAGTCACTGCAGGGGAAGAGAGTACTCTAACTACATTGACAGTTCTGGATTTTGTGCTGAATCCCACCCCACTGAGCATGAGTCTTCAGGCAAATATGGAAACGGTGGTCCTGATTAGTCATTTGTAACGGCATGCCTTTTCTGTTGATTCACAAACATTGTCTCCATTCTTTCTGTGGAAGCCTTCCTCGAATAGGACTCACACTTGGACCACGTGTAAATTTGGATAATGATTAGCTTGAGTGTTGAAAGAGAATTTGGCACAGTGCCTTGCAAAACCCATGGAGCTGTAGGACAGACTGCTTTTATCCTTAGCATGGATCAAATCTAGAGATGAGAAGAAACATGCCTTCCAAGACTGCTTTTCTAAAACATTGCTGGGGAGAGATGCAATTGAAGGGAAATATGACATGTGACTGGAATATATTAGGTAACTTACTCCAATTCATAATCAAAAGCAGTTGTTGTCTGATTGAAGTAGAGAACCAAGGAGGAAGTTGCTTTGTTCTACTACATGAATCTTTGAAGTTACAATCATCTATACCTGCAGATAAATTCCCAAAAGAGATCACGTGTTATTAGACCTCTTAATTGTGATTTATTTTTTTGCTTTAAATTTAAGAGTCTTTTGAGAATAGTGAGAGGGAATAGGAGAGAATGGAAAAAATGAACATCTAAGAAGCAATTAACTAAGATAGTATTATAAAGTATGCAGTGAATCTGATTCATAAATGTTTTACGGTCCCAGTACTAATGGCTTCTTAAAGTTGTGGCTCATGGTTCCAGTGCAGGTAGATTCTAGGTTGAAATAATGTTTGGTAAATTGAATTGACCATAGATGAGTCTCAATTTCTCAGGAATTATGATATATCTGTAACTATATACACACACACACACATATACGTATATATGTCTTGTTATGTAACTTTCCATCCAGACAGTGAAATGGAAATGAATATAGATAACTATTTTAAAAAAACATATGATACCTTATTTACCAATATATTTTTGTTAGCCTTATTTATCATGTCTTTTTATTCTGTGTTTTTGACGGTTTGTCTTCTGGGAGCCTTGCTAACCCTGGGGGGACCACCTCTCCCAGGGCTAGGAAATTCCCAGAGATAGCAAACTACTTGCCTGTGAGTGTGCCTTTCATATGCAAATCATCCAGTGTGGAATCCAGACTCCCAATCACCAACTTGATAGAGCTCTTCTACTCCCAGACACTACTACCCTGCCTTAATCATCCCAGGGCCAGATAACCAGAAACAATCCCTACACCGCAGAGCCTGCTGAATTATTCGAAGTAGCTTATCCTAAACTTGCTTACTCTGTCTCGCCAGTTTCTTTCTGAAGAAACCACAAAGGCTCTTGCCATAGAACCCCCTCTCCGTCTGCCTCCTGACCATGCCTGGTGCTTCCCACCCCCAACATCCCTTTCATGGGTCCCCCTTCCTCCTGGGATCAGTGAGTGTAACTGTCTTTTCAATGGCAGTAATGAAATCTACATTTTAAAACATAGCCTGGAGATATTAATGTTTCCTTTGTTGTGGCAAACTAGATTTTCTCCAAAAAAAAAAAAAACCTCCGGGTATAAATCATAAAAATTCTGAATGAAATGTAAAAACATATTTTAAAATGCGTATCTGGCTCACTAGAAAGCAAAGAAAAGCCAGACTGATGAAAAACTCAATTCCAGACAAGTAACCAAGCTGAAGGCAAGGATACCCTTAGTGGATAGGATATCCAGAAATCTCTAGTGCCTAGGTTTTCAGTTTTAGTTGGCCTTATATAGGAGGCAGAAGGCAAAACCTAGAGGTTGTACAAGGTGGGAAGTCACTGTCAAAATAGGGACTCCTCAAAAGTGTTCACCTTGCTGGATAAACTGGAAAAGATAAAACCCCACAAACCAAGTTAGTCTTGGCTTTGGGGTGGGGAGAGGGAACGGTTGGTTAATGGTCTCTCTTGAGGATTTGTAATATTAACCCTGATCGTAAATAAATTTGGGGCTGGAATTCCCAATGTCTTTGTATCCCCTCAAAACTTCAAGTCAAGAAGTTTGGTGGTTGTAGGTAGGAAGAATATCTAAGTGTCTGGAAGAAGCAAATGGAAATCATTTCTAGAGAAATTCATCTCCGACCTTGGTCTCAGAAATTTCCCACAGATAAAACTCCAATGGACTTAAACTCACATGAGCACACATGCAAAAAAATGAAACACATGAGCTAGAAGAGCCAGAAGCCAGAAGAGAAGGAGAGTGCTGAGTATTTTAAAAATGAGTTAAGTGATTTTTCAAAATAAAGAGCCTAGGCTCGATGACCCTTGAACTTCCTTTAATTTCCACAGTTCAGGTATCTGAAACACGAAACAGTATGGAAAAGAAAAGAATTGCTCGAAATGCACAGCCATGTGAGAGCTTGAGGGTGAGATTGTCAGGAAGATGGCACAGAGTTGCTGACTTAGCCTTGGTATTGTCCAGGCTCCTCACGTGCAGGGGGACAGACATGATGTATGGTCATCCTACCTGTGTCTAGGACAGTGTTAGTCAGGCTGTCTTCTGGAGGAGCATAAAGATTTCCTTTCAAATTCCCTTTGAAGCATCAAAGGACATCCCTTTACTGCCTGAAGCGGTGTTATGACTACAAAGAACAACAAGAGATTGTGCCTGATAGACCATTTCAGTAGCTCTGTGCAAAGTTCCCATGCAGCTGGAGAAAGTTGATGGGACATAGAGAAGACCACAGGCCCTAATTCTTCCTCTTCCTCCTCCTCACATTGGCCATCTCATCAAGGTGGTTCTGCTGTGACTGTAAGTTATTGAAATCTGCCACTTAATATCTCTGAAACTATGGACAAGTCACTACACCTCCCTGAGCCTTGGCGTCCTCATCAACCAAGTGGGCATGATCATGGTACCAACCTCCTTGGATTGCTGTAAAGACTAAATAGGATAACCACTATAAAGCCCTTAGAACAGTGCTTGGCATGTTATGTGTTCCATAGTCAGAACAGTGTCATTACCTTCCCATTGGGGAAGATAAAATTAAGAGTTTAATAAACACATCACCCCCTAGGCATGAGAATGATCAGATCATCTGTTAGTTTGCTGTTACAACTGGGATATCCAGAGACTTCGGCATGTTGTTAGTCCGCACAGAGGCTTCAAGCCATATTCGAGAGAGGGAGTGTTGAGCTAAATCAAGTTACATATTTATTTGTTTATTCCATAGCAACTCCTTTTTCCAAAAAATATTTGAAATAACCTGAAAAGAAATACAGATAATACAGCAGGATATAAAATTCAATGTGGAAAATACATTTCAAGAGGAGAATAAAGGTAAGAAAATAAAAATATACAGTCTATGACACAAAGAAGAATTTGTAATATAGTCTTACATTTCTGGTATTTGAATGCATTTCTGTTGTTGTCCTTGAGTCCAAAGAAACAATCTGAAACCAAGAAAGAAGCATAATCTGCAGCAATGAGTACTTACCTGCAACAACCAGTCCAGGAAGCCAAACAACAACCTCTATAGCGAACAGTCCTAAACCAATAACTGACAGCTTCCCTAATTTTTGTCTCTTTCCAACGTAGGACCAACCAGAGAGAGTCAGTTATGTTCCCCTGTTACACAACAGGCCCCTCTTCTAATTAGGCTGCCTCCAGCTTCCCCATGTCAGTTGCTCCAATGAAGGCATACCTGAAACTTTCTCTTTTTCCACTCTAGGCTTTTCCACTTCCCTGTCTGCCTTTGAGTCAGCCAAACACCATCGATGGTGGCTGGTCCCCTTGATGCAGCAAGTTCTGAAGAAACAGGCTTTGCTTGTTCTACTTTGGTTGGTCTTCATTTATGTCCACATTGCCAGGGCCTTATTTCCACCAGAGCATGTTGTTATAGATAGTGGGTTGCCCAGAACTGTGAGCTGCCTGCACTTTTCACTGCCTCCACCTCTGTTCCCTCCACTGTTCCAACAAAGCCCCATTCCTCAGCAGGGTACCCTCTGCCCTGAGTTGTTCAGTTGAAAATGATGGATGTAGTAGATACTCATGGAGAAGCAGTTGGCCCTTAACATCTGTTCCTCTCCTTGTGCTGTTTTCACAGTCCCTAAATCTGATTCTAAAGAGAAAAATTATTATGTGTTAAGGTCATAGGGATTAAGTATAATGTAAAACAGCATTATGTAAAAACATAATCACAATTAATTCTGTTATTTTAAGACTGTGTTTCATGGGGCATGTAATGGATGTAAAGCAATGTTTCTGTTTTCAAAATTAATTTAAAAAAGGAGGCTTTTATAATATCTGTTCTCAAAATAACAAATTATTTTGCTCCTCAGATGTACATAGGTTCCCGTAAGGCATTAAATGAACAATGTATAACTGATTTTCTAGAGTTGCTTTTGAATAGTTCTCTACTTATTTGAGTGTTATTAGATAAATTAAGAAGAATTTGATACAATAATCCCATTGTTTTTATCTTGAATTGTTGGAGTTAGCATTTTTAAACAGAGTGTCTGCCTGTACCAAATTAATTTCCCAGGCCTTCTGCAGTCTTGCATATTCTTTCATTTCACATCCCTCTTCTAAATCATTATATTTAAAAAAAAAAAAGGTGTCATTTTATTGTCAGTGCATGGAGAGGATTGTCAATTAAAATAGGAAAATTCAAACAATACCCCTTAAATACCTTGCTTGCTTTGGATTGCATTTTCCTTCACTGCTTAAAAAATCATCTCACTGCTAAATCTCGCCAATTCTAAAGCACATTTTTTTTTTCACATTTTAACATATCTGAAAGACAGATGTGTATTATAAGCAATGGCGTGTCATAGTTTATTCGACTGCATTTTTTACTGGCTGGTGATTCACAAAATAATGGCGTATGTGATAATTGATACATCTTAAATCCAGTGAAATATGATGGCAGACTTATTATGCATTATTATTTTGGTATTCTAAAACATAATAGGTACCACAGAAATTTAACAGCCCCTGAGTGAGGGCACCAGCTTTCCAAATGTGCCCTTTGGAGCTCTAGGGTTTCTTGTGAGGAGGGAAGCAGGTGGGTCACCAGGGCAGCAATGTGGTCCTTTTGTTCTTTCTTTTTCAACAGATGGGACTTCTCTATAAGCTTTCCTGAGATGAGAGGCTTTGCTGGAATTAAAACACAATGTGAGTTTGACAATCAGTGACCAGGGAGATTAACTCCCCTTAGCAGAATAAAAATAAGGGTTCCTCCTTGAGTTCCTACTGTGTGATGGGCCCAGAACTATACTGTACATAGAGGGCAGGGGATTTTACTGAGGTACTAATTTGAGTTTTGTGGTCTATGAGTTTACTGCTCCCCTCTCTCGCATTTCTCGCAGGTAGTTAGGTTTGTGTTCTCTTTACCCGTGGTAGGGTTGTGGCAGGGCCAGAAGCTCTTCCTGGTTCATATAAACATCTCAACTCCTTAAAGATGGTGCTGGCTGTGTTCCATATCCACCCACCTCCCCAGATCAGGAAGAGGTCTAGGTTTGTGTAGTTGTAGTCCCCTCTTGTAGGTGGCCTCAGAAGATGGCTTGACTCCAGATATGCAAAGGATGGTGGACTCCAGGCACAAACTCCTATTCTCTGTAGTAATGATGACAAAGATTTTCTCCATGAGCAAACCTTAGTCAGGCTCCTCTTAGCCCTCTGCTTGATGTGGCCAAACCTGGGCTTCTGTCTCTGTCCTTATAGAGTCCAATTTTAGCAAGAATCCTGCTGAGTCAGTTTAGCCAGAATCCCCCACTTTTGAGATCTGATCTGATCCAATTCCTTATCCTCCATCATCCCTTGGTGATATCTAATCACCCTGGCAGGCCTTCAGTAAGAATCTTGGTGTGTCAGTTTAGCAAGAATTACCCTACTGTCTTAGTAATTTTCCATCCACCAACCCCTGACCCCACTCTGTTCCCTGGCTATGAATCCCACTTTTCCTTGTCATATTTGGAATTGAGTCCACTCTCTCTTCCCAACTGTAGAACTCCATTTTAGTCTCTAGACCTATTGCGATAGTCCTGAATAAAGTCTGCCTTGCCATTTTAACAAGTGTCAGAATATGTTGTTTCTTTGATAGTCTGTGCCCCAAGAGTGCGAAGACAGAGCAGAGCCACCGGACTTGCAGAGACAGGGAATGTCTCCTTGGCACCTAGGAGAGGCAGGTGTCTAGAGAAGTCTTTGGTGCTTTGACAAATGCAGGACAATGACAGGAGAGGGGATCCCTAGGAATGACTGTGCTTGAATTTCATACCAGTCTGGTAGGTAAAGACTTGGAGAAGATTTAAGTTGATTTGAGGAAAAAAACATACATTTCTTGCATAGCAAAATTTGGGTTTGCAAATTTATATCATGATTTTATCCCATTCCACTTCACAGCATCTGAAAAGTTAGTGTTATACATTGTTTTACAAATGAGGTCCTGAAGACTTAGAAAAGAGGAAAGATTGGTCCAACTCCTCAGTGTGAGCCAGTCAGTGCAGAGCACATGAGTACCAAAAGGAGTAACAAGGAGACCATATGTTCTGGCATAATTATTCAATTCTCTTGACTTGACAATTATTTCCTTGTATAATCGTTCCTTAAAGGTATGCTTTCTGTTTGCTTTCTTTTTAAGTGTGTTGAGTCATTCAGGAAAGGAAGTCTGCACTTGGGGAAATATTCTCAATTATGCCCAAAATATCTGAATACAAAGTAAAAAAAATAATTAAAGGAAAACATTCAGCCCTGTAGGCATCGGTCAACGTGGGGGAAGGATGAAAGACATTAAATTGTGGTTTAGTGTCCTGCTTTGTATTTGTCCTTTTTTTTTTTCACATCAAATCTAAGATGGAATCTCAATATTTTAAATGGACAAAAGTGAATGGGATCTTTGGGCAATTTAAATTTTGACTGAGGCCGAAAATGTCCTGGCGTTTGTGCAATCTATGAAACATCTTCCTTGGAGCTCTGAGTGTATCCTACACAAACCTGCAAACTAGTTTTGGGAGGAGGACCCTAATGGAAGGGCATTAGGCTAGTGACAAAGAACGGGAACTCTGCAGTGGGTTGGACTAGGTCCAAATTCTGTTTCTGGTTTTCAGGGATAAATTAGATAATGTGAATAGTGAAGTGCTAACAGATGGCAGTTTAGGAAGACTGAACATAAGCTCAGCAGCCCCAGTTAGACTCCTCCACTTAGCAGCTGGGTAACTTAGGGCAAGTTATTTAACCTTTAAACATCAGCTTTATCTTCTGGAAAACAGGGATCATAACAGAGTCTACTTCATGGGTTGATGTGAGGATTAAATGAGATGGTGGATATAAAGCTCTTAGCTCAAGATCCCCACACAGTAAGCAACCAGTAAGTGGTCGCCATGACAGTAAGTGTTATATGAAGCTGCTGCTCTTCCTTACACCCACAAGTCTACAAGTACTTTGAATTAAACTCAGGCAGTGACCAGTCTCTCCTTTTCCTCCTCTTTGTCTTTCTCCTTCCTCCCCCCTCTATTCCTCCTCCTGCCTCTTCCAACATGGTTTGAATTGATCTAGTGTCATAGTTCTAGAGTGCACATCTTTTCAGCCTGAGCATGAAAAATGAGTGTTTCCCAATCTTTGTCTAAATTCTCTTGGAGAAAAAGCTCAGAGCTGGAGGAGAATGACTAATTATTATTCACAGCTGCATAAAAACTGGAAGGTAAATATTGGCTTTCTAGATGCAAAGCATTACATTTCCTCCAAAATTTGTGTAAAGTGGTTTTCCACTAAGAATATAAAATAGATGATTTTGTTTTGAGAGCATTTATTATTATGCAGATTAGAGATTAAACACCCAAATAGCTTATTTGCTAATTCACCATTCATGAGAAAATTAGACATGCTAAAAAGTTCTCATTTTTAGAGCAAAGAATCTTTTAAATTCTCAACTCAAAAGGTCTACCATTGTCAAAAAGATATCCCTGCAGATATTTCTCAAAATCTTAAATTGAGATGAAAAGTGTAATTCAGTCTGCAGTGCTGCCGCTTTATGACAAAGCACCATGATTTCTTTCTTGTTTTTTTATATATATGTGTCTGTATATATATATATATATACACATGCACACACACACACACAGAAATGCTGGTGAGAGCAATAATTAATTTGTAAAATAGACAAATTGGAAGTTCAGGTCTAAAAAGGAATTTCGGTGCCACAGAGCAATCATAGCATTGTGTTTCCTTATCTTTCTTAATGGGTCTCAACTTCCTGTGGCCTTTGTTGCTAGGAAACTAGTCTCTCCTGAATTGAAAGCCACCTTTCTGTTATTGTTGACTCTATGGAGTCTGAAATGAACCAGGCCTATCTTGAATCCTTCAGGATTAACTATCAGTGATGTGCCTGTGGATGATGGGAAAAACCCCCGAGCTCAACATTTTCTGTAGAGCCACTGCTTAAAACCCCAGAAGGAAAAGAGTTCCCTTTATAACTTCCCTTTGGAAAATTCCATTAGCCTATCCTGTGTGAAGTTAAGTCTCCTAGAAGTAGAAAGATGAAAGGGAGGGAGCTGTGGTCCATTTCCCTGCATTTCCACATTGCATTAAGGTACAGGCCACCTTAGGAGCCCTGATAGGTGCTCAGGGAGCTAGAGCTTCAAAGTAAGGGTGCATTCCTAGCAGGCTGCATTCGTTCAGTATAGTCCTTTTTGTATTCACAGTTTAAACCCAGAATCTGAATGCATGCTAGAGGCTTTTGAGCATCCTCAGTGGGATTGAAAGTGGTGAGAGTGACCAAAATTCTTTTGCAAGATGAGTTACTATGTTTTAGGAAGATGTCTTGGCCTGTGGAAGAAGATAGTGAATGCAATTTGCAGCTATGTTTTCTCCACAACTCAACTCAGAAACAGAGACTCTCTTTAACAGCATTTTGATTCTGATGCAATTCGGAGAGTGTACATTTAGAGGCAGAAATCATGTCTGTAAGATGCAGATTATCTGGTGACAGAAATAAAGGTTCAAGGCAGGTCATTAAGGCAGACCTGAAATCCAGTCTGAGCAAAAACGGACCATCAGCCAGTAGAGGGATGGGATTTAAGAAGCCCCTAAGGAGTTTAAAGACTGGCTCACTCCATTCTTTGAAGATTTTCTGCTTTTTCTTTCCCACCCTGTTTTGCTCCTTTATGTGTGTGTGTGTGTGTGTGTGTGTAACTCCACTATATTTCAAGCTTGAATTGAGCTAATGTCAAAGTTGTAGAGCTCACACCTTTCCAGCATGAACAAGAAAAATGAGGATTTCCAAGTCTTTGCCTACTATAATATGGGGAAAAAGCTCACTCCACCTCACCTTCATCTCTTGTAACCTTAAGCAGAGTGTCTTGCATATAGATGGCGTCTACCAGCAGTTACTAGATTTACTCCAGTAGCCCCTTATAGGTGACTCCAGTCATGTCTAAATTATGTCCCAAATTATGTATCTGTTGTTGTCAGATGAAATTAAATTGGTAAAAAGAAAAACCTAATATAGACACACGCAAATAGTTCATAACACAGCAAGCCATTTTAATATGATTGTATCAGAGGTATTTTCAACCCCCACTATCGTAGTCGAGTCCCCTTCAATAGCTGGAATAAGGGCACGTCATCTTCAACTGTGACCGTGGAGAGAGGTGCTGGCAGCTTTGTGGCAGCTGCTCTAGAGAAAAACAGTTAGTGAAGCTGAGGAGACACCAGCTGGTTTAGAGGACCATGGTGGCAGTGTGTATCCTGTGTTCTGGCTTCCGCCATAGATGCTAATGCAGGCTCTTTCCTAGCATTCAGAATAGTGCTCGTTAACCAAGCCACCAGCAAGCTCCTAGATGCTGGGTTCAGACAGACTAGCTCAGGATTCCTACATCTCATGGATCGGGAGTCCTGATGATCTTCCTTTCCCCTAGTCCCTTCCCTGGGGACTGGGCAGAGTCTCTTCTTATATCTCCCAATCCAAAGATCTCATGCTGCTCCCTCTCCTTGGCAGGGGAGCCATTTGCTCATCCTCCTAACACACCCACTCTTTTAAGGAGTTCTACCCTCAGTGACTCAAAAGGAAAGTTACTCTCCTAAAGGCAATTTGCTAAGTTCTTCCAAGGAATAACTGAGGTATTTCTGAGATATATCTTCTGGGTAAGAAAACAGAACTCTAGCAGGGCATCATTCCATACTAAAAAAGGATAAAAACATTTTCCCATTTCAGAAGTTATGTCTGTCTTTTAATGATGGGATATTCACAGTAGCGCAGTGTTCTTAACCTACGAATGGGCTTTGGAAGCAAGCCATCTGGGTTCAAATTGTACCCTGCTGGGACACATGGGCAATTACTTTACCTCTCTGAGCCTCAATTTCCTTGCTTAAACAAATAGCAATGATAGCAGTATTCACCTTATAAAGATTACTGTGAGAATCACATGAGATAATACATATTCTTAACAGAGAACCTGGCATAGACTGATGTACTCAATAAATAAATCGTTTCTGTTACTGTTATCATCATTATACCTCACAGTATTATCCTTTGAGTACTTTCCATGCATGCATCAAGCACACTATCAGATACCGGGGAGGAAAGATGAATAAGGCATCCTGCTTTGGAGGAACTCTCACTCTACTGGAGAAAATGGACATGCACAGAGTAAGGTATAGCTGTGCATTAACAGAGTAAACAATACACTGTCGTGAGAATCTTGAGGAAGGCTGGAGATAGAGATTCAAGAAGCTTCGCAGAGGAGGGACATGTGATTTGGCTGTTGAAGGAAAAATAATGAGAGGAGGAAAAAGTTTTTGGGTGGTGGAGCACCTATAACAGAAATAAAAGACTCTTTCCTGCTGTGTTTGGCAACTTGCAACAGCTTGATACTAACCTTGAGCTTGGGGTGCCTGTGAGCAGGGTGTGGTTTGGAAGTGTGAAAGCCCAGAAATAGAGGAGACAGGTCTTGATGTATTTTCTTCCACCAATGGCCATTTCTCATACTTTCTCGGCTCTTATATGAACCAAGACTGACGGCTAAAAGTATAATCCAGATTTGATAGTTTAGTTCTTTGGCTCTAACTAGTAGTGGAATTGGCAGGCTTTCATTGAGATTGCGTTCTCAAATATTGGGAAATATAATAAAGATTTCAGGTAATTCTCTTAACAAGTATACCCAAAACCTACCCTTGCCTCAATTTTTAGCATCTTTCAGATCAAAATCCAGACAATCAAGCTTGAACAGTCTGGGTTTTTGCTATTATCTTGAGTATTAGGAACTTCAGCTGGGGATTTGTGTTAATCTGCCTAGGAGTTGGGCTGCGTTTAACGCTTGCTGTCACTCTAGGTGCCAGAGGTTCAAATTCTTCTAGTATCCTTGTTTTTATCTCTCCCCTTGATTTTGGGCTTCCCTAAGTACTTCTTCTCAGAGAGAATGTGTATCTTGCAGCTCTTTGAACTATAATCCACTGTTATTATACCAGAGCCCTGTTCCTGTGGTGACAAGGTGTAGAGAGGGAGAACATTACGTAATTTTATAATGAAATGACAGTCTTTCAATAGATCTCTGTCTCTGAGCTGCAGCTTTCACACGTGTTTCTCCAGAGGAGTAATTTTCTTGCTCTGCTGCCCACACACATCCTGGAGTGCGGCATTCCCATTCTATATTCTTGAAGTCTTCACCTGCGTTGACTATGGTTCCCCCCTCTTCCCACCCTTATGTGAGACATAAAGGCTAGAGGGGGGTTGCTGTAGGAGGAAAGCCCTTCCCCCAGCGGAGGTCATGCTGGCCACATCTTTTCCTTGGAAAGTAGGCTTTTTTTGTTTGTTTGTTCGTTTATTATTATTATGTTGTTATTATGTTCAGTTAGTCACTATATAGTATATCATTAGTCTTTGATGTAGTGTTTAATGATTCATTAGTTGTGTATAACACCCAGTGCTCATCACAACACGTGCCCTCCTTAATACCCATCACCCTGTTACCCTCATCTCTCCACCCCCCTCCCTTCTGTAACCCTCAGTTTGCTTCCCAGGGTCCATAGTCTCTCATGGTTTGTCTCCCTCTCTGATTTCTCCCCCTTCAGATTTCCCTCCCTTCCCCTATGGTCCTCCATGCTATTCCTTATGTTCCACATATGAATGAAACCATATGATAATTGTCTTTCTCTGCTTGACTTACTTCACTTAGCATAATCCCCTCCAGTTCCATCCATGTCGATGCAAATGGTGGGTATTCATCGTTTCTGATGGCTGAGTAATATTCTATTGATATATGAACCACATCTTCTTTATCCATTCATCTGTTGAAGGACATCTCGGCTCCTTCCACAGTTTGGCTATTGTGGACACTGCTGCTATGAACATTGGGGTGCATGTGCCCCTTCTTTTCACTACATCTGTATCTTCGGGGTAAATACCTAGTAGTACAATTGCTAGGTCATAGGGTAGCTCTATTCTTAACATCTTGAGGAACCTCCATACTGTTTTCCAGAGTGGCCGTACCAGCTTGCATTCCCACCAACAGTGTAGGAGGGTTCCCCTTTCTCCACATCCCTGCCAACATTTGTTGTTTCCTGTTTTGTTAACTTTTGCCATTCTAACTGGTATAAGGTGGTATCTCATGGTGGTTTTGATTTGTATTTCCCTGATGGCTAGTGATGTTGAGCATTTTTTCATGTGTCTGTTAGCCATTTGTATGTCTTCTTTGGAGAAGTATCTGTTCATGTCTTCTGCCCATTTTTTTGACTGAGTTAGGGTTTTTTGAGTGTTGAGTTTGAGAAGTTCTTTATAGATCTTGGATATCAGCCCTTTATCTGTAATGTCATTTGCAGATATCTTCTCCCTTTCCGTGGGCTGCCTCTTGGTTTTGTTGACTATTTCCTTTGCTGTGCAGAAGCTTTTTATCTTGATGAAGTCCCAAAAGTAGAAAGCTCTGAGAGCATTTCACCAGGTTTACTGCCCTCCCCCGACCTCCCAACACATGTCCACCAAAGCTCGGAGAGGATCTTTCCTGGATCTTTGCTATGAGAATCTGGTGTGGTTCCTGCAGGTAAAGCTTGTGAAAGTTTGAGGGCCCCTCTGAGACTGTAGCTTCCCCATGGGACTGTTTCTCATGATCATGCTAGTATACACTCAGTCTTCATCAGTTTATCAAAATCACCATTAAGTATTCCTACAAGTTTATAGTTCTAGTGGCTTCTGCCCCCATAAGCTGTTCTGGGTGTGAGTCTGTATGTGCCTGTCTCTCTATATTTCAGAGTGGCTGTTTGTCCTCAACCTTGGTTCTCTGACAGTTTCAGGAGAAGTTACTGATCTTTTTACCCAGCTTTTGTTGTTCTTGTTGTAAAGACAGGAGTGATAACCTATAAGCTCTTTCCACATTGGAGCTGGAATGAGAAGTCCAAGTTGGGAATAAAAATAGTTTTTGTGTCGGAGTTCTTTGAGGAAGACTCAGTGAGATAGTACAAGTGCTTGGCATAGTATCAAGTGCAGAGTAAATGTTTAGTAAATTTTCGCTATTATTATTATATCAAAGAAGATTTAAAATGTATTCCTATTAACATACAACAAAAGCTAAATATTTTACTACAAATGCATTTCTTTAAAAAAATAACCTAAAAATAAAAGAAACTATTTTAACTAGACTACGTGAATCTAGCCAAGTAGCACAAGATTAAAACTGAACACGATCCAAATTCTAAATTATACCTCCAGTTCCAAAAATTCACAATTCAATCTGGTCATGCTTCATTTATCAAAGCACGCTTGCCGTTGGAAATAAACATTTCAATTTCTATGATCCAGTGATTATTTTCTAATGTATATTTTATATGCCAAGTACTATGTGACAAAGAATCGATTTTCTCTTTGTGCTTCTTTCTGGAATTGTTCAAAGCATAATGAGAGTGGCAGCCGGGTAAATAGCTAATACTATACATTGAAAGCATGGATAAAGATATAGCAAGGAATGGTATGGCATTATGAAGGCAAAGCCTCTGAACTCAGTCTAACTACATTCAAATCCCAGTTCTGTGACTTAACCCTGCAGTGAGATCTTGGTCAAATTGTTTAGGTTCTCTCTGCCTTGTTTCTCTCAGCTATAAAATGGGACTAATGAAACATATGTTATAGTTTTCAACGCAAGTAGAATGCTTAGCACAGATCCTGGAGCAAACTAAGTGCTTGTCAAACTTAGCTCCAACAGTTAGTTGCAAACAAAATGCTGTGAGGAAGAAAAACTTGAGCTTGATGGCAATAACTAAGCCTGGTTTCTCAAGCTATTTCAAATGCGTGGCACATTGTAAGTTCTCAGTGTCAGTCAAGTCAATGAAATGATTGAATGAATGAATGAGTCATTAATTCTGCAGGGCATTATGGAAGATGTCCCAGGGGAGCATTTGAGCGTGGTTTTGTAGGATGAAGAGTGTTTCGCCAAGTAGATAAAAGGAGAAAAAAAATTAGGAGGAAAGATAACTGTAGTGAGAGAAGAAACTGGGAATTATATAGCGTGGTCAGAGCTTTTGGTATAGAGGGCAATGTTACTCATTCAGGAAACAAGGAAGTCCCAGAAAAACTCTCTTTGACATTTTGCTTTAGATCTGAGAAATAAACGTTTGAGTCAGTGGCTCCAAAAGTCTTAGTCTCCTTTTCTTAAAATCGTCATCCCCCCCAAAAAAGGAATAGAAAACAAAACTAAACTAAAGGAAATAGGTAATGGAATCAGTAGTTAAGGACTATGTTTTGTTTTTTATTTCAATGGCTTTTAGGAAATGGAAAAAATTATGTATTTATGTAGGCAATTAATTCTACTTCTATAGTTTTACCATCTCAAATACAGGTAGGGTGCTGCTAAAATTCAGATTACCAGGCTCTCCAGTAACTCTCCAGAGTTACTGGTCAAGATTTCTAGGTATGTGGACTAAGAATCTACTTTTAAACACATATCTCAGCTAATGTGTTTGCTCACCAAAGTTTGAGCACCATAGGTTTGCATGCAAGGATATCAAACTAGTATTCAAGAGGTAAATACATATTTGATTATTTCTGATATCTTGGCCTTTGTCCCTGCTGTTTTCTCTCACTGGAATACTTCTTCCCACGTCCTCTATCATTAAACATGCTATGTTTGCCTCAGCATTTATTCTTCTGGTGTTAGCTTATTTTTTATTCAATACTTATTTTACAAATAGGGCCTACCATGGGCCAGACAAAAAGATGTCCTTCATCTTCCTTCTCTGAGTTAGGTATCATTCTTGTGTTCTCCCATGGCACCCTGTACTTTCCACTCTTACAGTACTTAAGATACTATGTTGTAACTGCCTGCTTCGTATCTCTCTTACTATAAAATGTGTTCCATGAGAGCAAGGACTGGATCTTATTTTTGTTGTCTCCCTAGTGCCGACATTGCACATTGCCTCACAATTCAATGATACTCTATAAGTGCTTGTTGAATGAAGAAGGAATGCATGTATAAATGTTACCAGTGATTGCTGTGTAACAGTTATAAAAATCCTAATGGCATATGACAGTAAGCATTTATTTCACTTATGCATCTCCAAGTTATCTGGAGATTGACTGATCAGACGCAGCTTAACTGGATTTGGTTCCAAGATGTAGGCTGGGTGTGCTGCCTGTATCTCATCCTGCTTAGACAAGCAGGCTAGCTGGAACGTGTTCTCCTAATGGCAGAAGGCAGGATCGCAAGAGAGCAAGTAGAAACATATGGTGCCTCTTAGAGAATAGGCTTCAAATTGGTACACTGTTCTTTCGAGCCATACTCCATTGGCCAAAACAAGTCATTGACAAAGGGTGTAGATAGAGGAGGATGAAGGTTTGGGGCCAATAACTCAATCAGTCACATAAAAATTAATACATAAAGGGAGTATTGAGTGAAGAGAATTGAAGGGAAGGATATCTAGCTTTCCTGTAATTCACTTGCCGACATGTGTTAGGATACTCAGGACTCTGGAGAAATGCAGGGATGATACAGAGCCATTCTAGAAAGATCTAGCCCAATTTCCATTTGGGGATTCCCTAGAAGTCATTAAGTTCACATATTAAAAAAAAAAAAAAAAAAAAAAAAGCTAGGTTTTTAAAATTCTGTAATAATGGCACCCAAGTGTTTTTGTTACCCAAACCTCAGAACCTCCGCAGATGTGCTGAAAGTGAAAATACAATCCCAGCCCACATCCTGCTCTGTTTTCTCTTCTACCTGGTTGTGCTCAGCTGTTCTGGGGCACACTGGATAAAGGTGAGAGGTTTGGGGGTGAGCCTGTAGGGAGGGAGCCTGAATGTAGGGCCTTGTGGAGGCCCTATTTCTAGGACTTGTAGGTTTTCATAATTCATTACTGTTTGTTGAAAGCACTCACATCAATATTTCCTTTTGATTTCAGATTTGTTTTTAACTATGTCTGCAGATAAAAGAATCACACTTCATGTATTCCCAGGTTGAATTCAAGTTCCCTTTCATGAAGCTTCTTCCCCTTCCTCCAAAATTCTGGAGATAGGAAGTTTTCCTTCTTCGTGAGACACTACATTTCTTCCACCCTCAGTTTGTCTTAGAATTCCTATAGATGAAAACAGCCAGAGATTCCACATATGACAGTTTTCTCTTTGAAAAGATAAACCACAGAATTCTTTGTTTTGCTTTGTTTTGTTTTTAGAGTGCAAGATAGTTCTTAATTCCATTATCTCCAGAGGGATGAGATTATAGCAGACAATTAAACTGCTCATGTTTGAGATCTTATAGGAACCTTTCTAATCCATATTTATTATTGCATAGAGAAAGACCTTTAACAAATACTCAGTTTTTTCTCCTTGAATAGCAAAGTGGAAATCCTTGGCTTAGGCTATTGGGAATCCTAAAATGTTGCCCAGTTCCTATTCATGGATAAGTCTCAATGCTTCAATACAATGAGGCCCATTCATAGGATGAAATCTTAGGTTGCCTTTAAAAATCAAATTTACTTAAAATAATAAATGAAAAAGAAAATACTCTTAATTTTACAGATTGGGATGCAAAACAGTATGTGGTGACTCCAGTTTTGTTAACTATTAATAGTCACGTGGGTATACACGTACACACACACACAGAAAGAAAAAAGACAGAAAGGTCTTATGTTAATGACATTTCTCTCCCAGTAGTGATTATGTGTAAATTTATTCTTTATGCTTTCTATATTCTTTTTTTTCCCCAATAATTCCATATTACTTTTCTAATTGGGGAAAAAAACCATTTACATCTACATGACCACCTTTTAAAACCTTATTTTGATTAAATTAACTTTATTAAGTTATTTAGCAAATATTTTATTATCTCTTTGAAGAGCCTTCTTAAAGGCAATAGAAAGATACTAGCACTCTAGATCATTACTCTGGGTAGCAAGACAAAATAAATCACAAAAGCAGTCAAGAGCAACGTATAGATTACAGAGATGGATAAGACCTTAAGTACACTCTATATGTGAGTATAAAAAATTCATACAACCAAAAACTTAGAGACAATATTTCATTTTTCTTTTTTAAAGATTTATTTATTTATTTTAGAGAGAGAGAAGAGTGCATGCATGCAAAGGGTGGGGGAGAGGGTGAGAGAAAATTTCAGTCAGACTCTGCGCTGAGCATGGAGCCCAATGAAGGGCTCAATCTCACGACCTTGAGATCGTGACCTGAGCAGAAACCAAGTCGGAGGCTTAACCTACTGAGCCACCCAGGTGCCCTGCAACATTTCATTTTTCAAAAAGATTTAGGTTGAAAAAAATCTAAGAGCTAGGAAGTGACAGAGTTAGAACTTGAACTCATGTCCCTTAGAATCCAAAGCCAATACAATACAGAGTGTTATCTCCAAACATTTTGATGAAGAAGTCATACTTTAAGTTAAAATAGATTCTAGTCCTCAATAAGCTGAGAAGTGACATAATGTCACTCAAAAGGGTTCTTAGAAAAGAGGAAATGTGTTTTCTTTGTCAGTTATTCTGATTTGTTTTCTTAATTCACTTCAAAAATAGAAGTACACTACCCTGCAGATAGAGTCAGTGCATAGACAACAACAGTCCCCCCAGTGGTGAGACTCTGAGGTTCACGGGTTTTCTCTTGTCTTTAGAGCTCTCCTCCAGGTTGGCTTTCATTGTCTGTAGAAAGATTCTTGATCAGGACTTCGTGATTGCCCTTAAAATTCTAGTTCTGATTCTATTTTCAAACTGGAGGAGACAAAGGAGGAAGTACAAGTTTTTGGTGACTAAGAGGAATAACCAACCATAGCCAACTATGCACCTGGCTGTGAAGAGTCCCTAATTTCACCTGAGGCAGATGTCCCTGTCTTAGGTACCTCAGTCCAAAGAGGGATAGTTTTGGGAATCACTGACATTTCACATTATATATAGCAGGTTGGCTGACCATGTTTTAGGTGATGGGAATTTAAAAGTGTTTGGGAGTGACAACTGATATAGTATTTTAGTATAATACTGTAGGGTCAGGTCTTTTCTATAAAAACAGAAAAACTAGATTCTTGGGCATTGAAGCAGCCTATGCATTGAAATCCATCCAAATTCCCTGGATACACACTTCTCTGAACTCCTACCATGGCCAGTGGATATTGTAACCCCTCCAAGTCCCTGTGAGTGGACTTGTAGCGCTACAGATTTTCATAGGAAAAGCAGAAACTCAGGTCAATATTCCAGATGTTTGCAATGATTCAGACGTCTGGTGTGATGGCAAGCGCTATCCAGATGGTTACTGAATATTTCATCTCTTGCCTGGATTTGGCTGCCATCTGTACACCCAGGCTTAGAACCTAACAGGGCATCAGTCAGTACCACATTGTCTGTTAATTAGAGATTTACTTGAGTACATTTTGTCCACTGGGTACCTGCTGTTTCAGTAATCTTCCAGCCAGACACATTTACCTGAATATTCATGGTCACTTAGAAGGCAGTCGGCACTCAAACTGACTAATCATTTAATTCCTCCTACCTACCCTTCAGCATCCGATCTTGCTAACTATTCACTATGCTTTTATTATTTCCCTTTTCAAATTCTAAAGATCTCTGGAGAGAATGCTATAAAAATCGCTTGGTGGTTGCTTGAATTTATATGTTATCCATGTGAGCAGTTTCTCTTTGCTGGTTAATAAAGTCACTTGGCACACCTTCCTTGCATGCAGCGTGCTAGTCTCCTGCTATCCACTATTAGTCATCTGTCCTCCACTGGGGCACCCACAAGATCTTTTCCAAATCCTCTTAGGAAAACCTTGAAGTCTTTAGTATGGCTTAAAAGCCTCCCAATGTCACATCCTTTTTATTTTTGCCACATGTTCTTTCTCTTCTTCTTTCTTTACTTCCAAAGTAGCGTTTCTTCTCTGGCATCTAAACCTTCATACATTCCTGGATCCTGTTTTGCCTCCTGTATAACTCATCATACCCACAGAGCTCTGAGATTAAACCTCCTTTGCTCAGAGAAGATGTCCCGAAAGCCCCAAACAGGGTGAATGTGCCTTATCTACAATCCTACAGTATTCTGGCTTCTCTGTTGCGTAACTCACCTCATTGGTAATTATTTCTTGGCGGTCTTCCCTCTAGATTGTATTATCCCACAGGTCAGTAACTGTGTGTGTTTTTAAATGCATATCCAAGTATCTGGCACATAGTAGGCACTCCATAAATATTTGCAAATTAGCAAATGGAAATGAAAGCAGAAGTTTAACTTGGCAAGTTTGGGATCAATGTAATAACAGTATTGAATTGATGCTTCAACTGAATCAGTGACTCAATATCAACAATTGTTTTCTTGAATATTTCTATTTGCCAGGCACTGTGTGAAATACCAAAAAAAAAAAAAAAATGATATTTAGTCTCCTTTCTTAAAGAGTTTTTATAGTTAAAATACTTGCTAGATAATGAGCAAGATAACACTGTATAATTTTGCAAAATTAATCTGTTGGCACACTGTACTATTCGTGACCAGAGGAATGATTATTTGTCATTCTTTTTTTCCTCCTTGTTGACTCCACCATTGGCTTATATGAAGATCTAAGGTGTTGGGTTACTTACTTAAAATGGGTTACTCCCCATTTTAAGGAGTAATTGGTTCTTACTTGCCATTAGGGCTTCCAGCCTAAGACGCTGTCTCCAACCAGCCCAGCTCTTCCACTCTTCTTGGAAGTGTAGCTGTGGGACAGAGGAGAGAAAGGAGAAGTTTCCCTCTCAGGTACAAGGTCCTGAGCCTGTCTGCCACTTCCTTCTTGGATTGAAGATGACTGGGAGATGATTGAAGATAAGGAGGGATGGATTGACATCAGGTTTGGAATTGCCTCCTGAAGCCAAGCACCTGCCTGGGGAGGGGAGAGAACAGTTTTCCTCTGTGACCAGTAGGGCATATGGTGTGGTGATAGCACCATTGATGAACTTGGTCATACCTATTCTGCTGGTCTGGCACTTGCTTAATGTCCTACCTTTAAAGTGTTATTTCTTCAGCTTGCCTCCTAGGTTAAATTCTATTTTTCTGGGCAGGTTAACACTTAACATCTTCACCTGAATTGGTTTTTCAGGTTGATTTGTAACTAAAGATTAGTGTAAGTTGAGATTCAGATCATATTTGAGGTATTTTGAATAGGAGAAAAGTAGTACAGAAAAGTAGGAGAAATGTGTTACAAAGGGCATATAAGGGGTATCTATGATAGAGTGGGAAGGGGAAGAAGAATGGGATGCTGCCAGGACAGTTACATCAGCTCTGGTATGATAGAAAGAACAGTGGACTTATCAGACAGACCCGGCTTAGTTTTGGTTTTGCTACTAACCAGCTGGGTGACCTTGGGCACATCACATCACTGAGTCTCAACTTTGCCCTCCATTAAGTGAGGAGAACATTTCCTACTTGAAAGGATGCTGGTGAGGTTTAAAACAGAAAATGTGAATATTTATAAATAATAGCACACAAAGTCATCCTGAGGTGTCCTACTGGCGAAGTATTGAGCTGATGGTCTCAGGAGCCAGAATGCCTGTATCTACACTGTGGCTGTACCACTCACCAGCAGCCTGACCTTGAGTAAGACACTCCATTTCTTCAACTGTAAAATGAGGATGCTAAGTATATGTACTTCATAAGACTGTGAAAATTAAACAAGTTAATACATGTAAAGCTCTTAATCCTGAAAGATTGAGTGTTCAGCTCAGTAAAATTAAATTGTGATGATGATGATGATGACAATCAGAAGGTCAGTAATAGTAATGATCAGCAGCAGGAGCATCTAGAGGCATCGAGTAGTGAAGAGCAAAGTCTCAGGAGATACCCAGCCAAGTTCAAATTCTGGTCCACCTCTATTAGAAGAAACAAGGTGCTCCATGACACTGTGCTTCTGTTTCCTCACCTGCAGAAGAGGGATCAAATAATGCCTACTGAATGGTAATGTTTAGAAGGTTAATATAACTCATATTTAGCACATATAAGTACTCAGTACATTTTGGCTATTATTATTGAAAGGTCAATGTTAACAGAGATTCTGAGTTAATAGGGCAGAGAAAAGGTGCATGTAAAAACATGGAAAATCAGAAGGCTATAAAGATCACTTCCTGGGTATCCCAGCTTCCTGTACCCTTTGGTCTTAAATTGGCATATCTTGTGTCTTGTCCTGCTCTTTCCCTGCTCTTCCAACTCCTTGTTGTCCATTTAGGTGACATATTTTGAGTGTTTACTATGTGCCGGTCATGGAACTTAACACTTTCTGAGGACTTTCTCATTTAATCTTCCCAATATCCCCATAAATGACCACAGTTTATGAATAAGGGACATGAAGCCCAGAGAGATTTAGTTACCTGCCCAAGGCCACAGAGCTAAAAAAAAAAAAAAGAGCAGAGCTCAGAGGAAGAATCCTGGCCTCCGCAGGTCCTCACCGTGAGGTGCACTGTCTCTCCTTCCACATTCCTATGGCATTGGCGGCCCTGTCAGGGCCATCAAGCTGGCCTCTCCTGACTCAGAATTCAACAGTGATGTTTTCTGCTCATTCCCCAGTATGGCTTGTGGCCTTTTAGAGATATGAAAGCAAGACATCTAGGTTTGAACCTTGCTGAAAACCAAGGTAAGTGCTTACGTTGACTCTAATGAGTAAGGCAGTCAGAACAACAACAACAACAACAAGAGTTGTTCTATTAGAAAGCAGAAGTGCAGTTTTCAAGGGAGTCCCCAGATCAGATAGCTCTGAGATCTCTATGACATTGCAAAAATGAAGTATATCAAGCCAGTTTCTCAGCTATAAGATGTGAATAATAATACTAATAATACCTATCCTGGGGAGTTGCTATAATCATTGAATGGTATAATATGAGTCCAGTGCTTATTCCTAGTATTACCAGCATTTATGAGACACTCATTGCAGGACATGGCAAATCAGGGTTGATTTATCTTGCTACGAAATAGCGTATGTGGCTGGAAATCCAGAATTTGGCCTGGGTTTGGGAGTTAACACCTCCCCTGAGGGGAGGCATTGCAGAACTTCCAGGGTCTCAAATTTTTGTTTTCTAGTCTCTGAGCCTGTCTTGCAAAGGAGACTCTTGCACCTCTCTAGGAGCACTTCCCCAAAACAGACCATTGGATGAAGATTCATTGTGCTTCCTGAAAGATTTAGGCATGCTTCAGAGCCATGTGCAATGGTAGGGGTTGGGGAAGAAATACAGCCTGGGAGTCAGGAGCCTGGGCTGACCTCAGCTTAGCCATCACCAGTTCTGTTCTTTGTGCCCCAGTTTCCCAGTTTATCCACTGGACATTGAGAAGAGAAAACAAGAACCATCCCAGAGCAATTGCGAACAGTTAACTCTCAGCCAACATTTCCTCAGCACCTACTGTGCTCCAGGCATCATGCTAGGCACTAGAGATAAAAACAAATGAGACATCCTCTACCCAGTAGACAGCAAGCTCCCCTTCAGACTGGAGAAGAGCCCCATACGGCAGCTGTTTCCCTGCCATGGCTGCAAAGTGGAAAGTAGTATGACACAGTCATTAAGCACATGGCAAAATAAATAAGCTCCATGGTCTTAAACATCGTATTAGGCTTCTCTGTATCTCAGCTAACTCGCCTGTTAATACTACCTCCTTCGTAGAGTTTCTGTGAAAATTTCGGGAGATAATGTCTATTTCACAGGAGCTATATTTTTAAAAATGATTAACAACTTTTCCCTTTCAGAGTGCAAGGCCTTCTTAGTGCATAGGACATTTATCTTGGGGAGTACTAGTGAGAAGGTATGCGTGTGGGGAGGAAAGTATTAGAATTTGTTTCAGAAAAAAATATAAAGAAAGAATGGGTGATATTCAACCTCTGACATTCAAAATAGGATTTTTCAGCAAGGCTTGAATTGCTTCCTGGATATTGCCTGAAATACTACCTAAGGGACTATTTAAATTATTATTACTGAGCTCTGCATAGAATTGGAAAAAGTTATTTGTTCTTCTTGACCAAAGCATAGAGCCTTGGAAGGAACACCAGATAAGTTATAGATAAGCTGAAGAAGCTATATTTGCTCTGCACATCTGGTTTGAAAACTGCATTAAATTTGTGCCTGGGACATAGTAAATAGTTACAATTATTGTTATATGTGCTGTCTAAATTTATAATAATTACAATTAAAGTATGCAAAGCAAAAAAAAAAAATGGTGCACTGTCCAAAAACCATTTATATTTGACATTTTCTGGTGACACATAAGGAAAGGAAATCACATTAGGCTGAGAGCTCATTGTGAGCAGGAGGTATGCCTTGTTCATCTCTATCTCCAGCACCCAGCAGAGTCCTTAGAACAGGCACTTAGTAAACCAGTGAATTAACAAATTACTCCACATGTGGCCATACCAAGGTCCAGTTCTGGAGAAGCAGAACTACTGATGTACACAGCTTACTGGGGTAGTATCTGGCAGTTATAATGACAAAAAAAATCACAACCCCTGGTGGGTGGTCCTAAGTCCATGAACTAGTTGTGTAACACTGGCCAAGTTATTTAACCATTCTGCACACAGCTTCTTCTGTCTGCAAAATGGAACCAATTATCTACCGAGCTCAGAGGTTTGCTGTGAGAACTGAATGAGAACATTGTATGTGAAAGCAAAAAGAACACTAGAAATATGAAATGCTATTTATTCCCAAGAAACCTTAAGATGAATAGGCCACCTGTGGAACTCTGAGACTTGGCTGTTGTTTCACTCCCGGAAGGACAAAGGCATTCTAAGAGATTATTTCATTATTCTTCCCTGCCCACGGTTTAGATAAGATATGGTCTTAATGACACCTGTTTTTACTTTTATTTTTCATGATATTGAGTGATTAACCCCCCAGAGAATCCATGAACTCAGCTAGTGAGTGTGATTTGAAATCCTTTCTCTTATTTTTAGTCAAGACTGTGTTCTTATTAAAAGTTCCTAACTTTCTGGCCTTGGTTGGCTTCTTTTGACACCAGAATAAAATGAATTTTATGACTTCATGACAAAGCCAAGCATCTATTCTTGTAACTTCAGTCAAAAGCAGATGAGGCAATTTGAACAAACGCCAATGTAGATACTGGCTCAGACCTCCCTGACATCCATATAGCTTCTGCCTTCTCTACATCTGTGGCTTAGCCATACCTTTGCATAGGAACATGGACAAGGAGTAACAGAATTCAGAAAATTTCACCATAAAGCATAGTAAAAACAATAGAAGATCTCCCAAAAGCTACCCTAAAATCAGTACATCAGCATTAATGAATTATTGCTACACCCGCATCCTTACTGCCCAGCTGTGTTACTGTCTTCCTTAAGTCAACTGTCCCTTCTCATCAACATCCTCTCCCAACTGCAAGACTTTCTTAAGCCAATAGCTCTCAACTGATTTATTCCACGTACTGGTGATTCAGGGATACTACCAATTATTGTTGCATGGATTATTAATATTTTTTTGGCTTCCTAGAATCCATTTTTTTTCTACTTAAGGGTTTCCTTTGGAGGACCTCTCCTCTATTCCTTCTTAGTTCCCACAGTTTCGGTGGGCCTGATGCATAAGTGGTCCTAGATGCCTAAGTGGGCATGGCACCTAGGTCTAAACTAACCAGCATTTCTTTCCCTTTGGCTCAGGATTTGGTTCAAAGATGGATGTGTGGCCCAACTTGAGCCGATAAAAACTAGGTCTTTTTTAAATTGTTGGGAATAGAAGAGAAAAGCATGACGTTTTTTGCTACATTTGAATCTGGGAGGATTTAGGCCTAGAGCTGAGACGTTACCATGTGGAGTTAGAGATTAAAGTCTGCATAGGATGGGAGGAGGGGAACAGAGCCAAGAGATGGAAAGAGACTGTATCATGATGATCTTCGATCTTCTGGATCTAGTCATGCTTGAAGCCATTTGTCTTCGGCATTACATAAGTTAATGATTTTCCTTTTAAATTAAGAATTTGAGTTGAGTTTCCTATAACTTGTTAGGGCACTCAAAGTCCTGTATCCCAGGAGACCTCTCAGTCCTGGGCAAACTGGGGTGTTTGGTTACTATATTTATTGCCGACAAAAGAGCTCAAGCTGATGCACATGCGTGTATTTCTTTATAGTGGAAGTTATATGTCATTGCAGTGCTGCTCATTGATAGGATGTTGAATTAAGTGCCTTGTGTGACATGGGGCAGAGTTTGGCACAATTGGTGTAAGAAATAAGATGGCAAAACAGAGTCAAGGCATGCAAGAAAGATTGCCTCTCCACTGGAACCTCTGAGGATTTTGCCTCTGAGTATCTAAAATGACAGGGTCAAGGCAGTAAAGAGTTCTGGGCAATGAGCAAGAACTGAAGGGTTGACAAGGAATGGTAATGTTAGTCCTGTAAATGTGTTTCCATACCCTGCTAGACCATATTTCCTGTACTCTCTTATTGTAATTACAACTGACTCATTTTAGTGTTACTTTGAATCTTTTCATTAAAAATTAATTAAGCCATTAAGCCATTAAAAATTCTGGTTTTCAAACATGTGCCATGACAATGAAAGGATACAGAATAATGAACTTGTGTAAATACCTTACATTCTGTTCTTAATTTTAAGGCCTTTAAAAGCAGACATAGTTTTGCTTATCTTATGTTCTCCTTCCACACCAAATCCATTTTGAACACGGGTGGCGATCTACTATTTTTAGAACAAATTAATCTGAATCCTCTTAGGGCATAGTAATTTTACTTAAAGAATTTGAAGGAGTTTAAAACACTGTACTGAATGTGGATTCTTTGAAGTTATTAAATTCTTGGGATGTTTTGAATAGGCTGGATCGCATTTGCAGGGATCGAGTTATCCAATGGGAACTGGAAATGCTGCGGATGATTTTTCAGTATTTGATTCTTAACGTACAGAGGTTTGTGTGTGCAACAAAGAAGCGTTTCAGAAGTGGTAGATTTGTCTGATGCCAGTGGGGGTGAGAAGTGTTAGGTAAAGGAATTATAATAAGCTTTCTTTTTTTGGAGAGAGGAAGAATAAAGATGGCTAGAGATCCACAGAGGAAAAGAGAAATATGTCACTTTATAAAAAGTCAAAGATCTCTCTTTCTATTCGTATCAGGGTGAATAGATGATCCTGAAGCTGAAAATCAGAGACTATAACCCTGTGACTACAGGGTTATTTTATTTTTTATCTTCACTGGAATTTAAATAAGCCAAGAACTTAAAACTTTTAAATTTAACCTTATGTGATATTTAGATTTAAGAATTTCCATGGTATTGTGCACACCCATACAATTCACAGTATAAGACATTTATATTGATTAATGCATAGGATTATATACATCCATTCATACAAATGCATTCACATAAATACATGCATATGTTTAGAAGAATTTTTAACGAATGCCTATAGACAATTGTATTTTTTTTAAAGATTTTATTCATTTATTTGACAGAGAGAGAGAGATAGCACAAGCAGGGGGAGTTGGAGAGGGAGAGGAAGGCTCCCTCTCCCTGAGCAGGGAGCCAGATGCGGGGCTTGATCCCAGGACACCGGGATCATGACCTGAGCCAAAGGTAGACGCTTAACCGACTGGACTGAGCCACCCAGGTGCTCCTAGTAATTGTATTCTAGGGCTTAACAAAATGCGAAATCCATCAATGTGACTCAGTGGTATTGAATTTCTCTGTGATTCCAGTGACTCACTAAAAGGCCATGGAGACTTAGGGTCAGATAATTATGCTTCTTGCGTTTCAGGTCGCATCAGGATTTCACATCGGTTTACACAGACAGAGACTGTACCAAGGATGCACGCCCTCTGTAGGTTCTTCTGTACAAGCGAGGCTAGTCATTCTTCCCTGTCTACAATCCCTTCATACTGAACCTGTCTTTGTCTCCTTTCCAAGAGTCCTCTTTGTGACTGGGAGCAAAACTATAATGGCCTACTTGAGGCCATGGGTCCTGTGCTCAAATTCTGGTTCTGCCACTGTTATTGTTAGCTCTATTCCTTTCATGTCTTTTTTTTTTTTCCTTTCATGTCTTTGTCATGTGACAAGCCAGGTTAGTCATAGTGACTAGTTTGGGGTTGTTATGAATTAATGAGTGTTAGTGCTTAGAACAGTGCTTATTATGCAATGAATATTATATATTATAATCCTGCTAATATGTTCCAACACAAACCCCCTTTACCACGGAAAATTGGACCAGGAATCACCACCTCCATGGGAATGTGAAATTGTCATGCGGTATAGCAGGGTCAGTTAGCAGAGAGCTCTAGACCTGATCTATAAAAATCAGAACGGGGATCACCATGCTTGAATCATGAATACTGATAAACAAGCAGAGAAAGCTTAGTTTGAGAGGAGCTTAATAGATGCAAAGTATTGTGCAAAACATTTTACATATATGGATTCATTTAATCCTTAAAACAACCTCCATGAGGTAGATACTATTAGCACATATCATTCTACAAAAGAGAAAGAGGCACAGTACGGTTAGGATTCAAACACTACATCCGAAGTCCAAACTCTTACTTAGTGAATATACTGATGTTGAATGAGGGAGAGAGTGAGAGAGATGACTAGACAGAGGAGTACAGGAAAAGGTGAGGTGAGAGCCTCTGCCCGGTGCCTGCCTCCAAGGTTCCAGTCTCTACTCATGGATTCCATAAGACACTCATAACATTTCAAGAAATGTTCTCATTTTTCTCTCTAGTTTGAAGAGCTTGCTCTTATTTGCCGGTGGGTGACTCAGACTCTTTCTGCTTCATAGTGAATGGAGTCTGAAGTGACCAAAGACATGTCATACTCACACAACAAACTGCATCTCATGGTCCTCGAGGAACCTGCAGACCGTCAACCAACCCTCCAACAGTGGGGGCTGGAGAAAGAGCTCAGGTCCTGACATCAGTTCAAACTTTGGATGAGGATCCATCCAGCCCCAGAAGGAACAAGAGGTGCAGGTCATTGCTGAAAACAAGCTGAAATAGCTCCCTGCACTTGAGCGCTCTGGTTTATTGAAGACCAGATGGTGCCAAGCTGCAGTGGCTACGTCTCAATGTCACCTCAGATAATTTGCATGCTAGCTTTTTGGCTCTCAAAAATATTCTCTCAGTGCCAGCTTTCACTGTTGAAGTAAATGGGTAGCTTGAATTGGGCAGAAGATATTTTAAAATTAGGAAATCAGTCATCTCCATGGTGATCCAAGTCACCAAAATAGGTCAGAACCAGACTATGTTTAAAAAAAAATTGCTGGGAAGTCAGGGGAAAAGGAGAGAAGCAGCTGTGATGTCCCAAAAAGAAAGAAAGAAGAAGTAGCCTATTTGTTTTTCATATGAAATGTGGCTCACTGAAAGCTTAAAGAATTGAAAACATTACTTCCAGTGACCTGACTGCCTCGCAGTGGTGACACATGTCATTTGAAGAAATGCCAGGAGGGAAGAGGAGAAAATTACATTTGACCTATCAAATGTAGGTGGCCATTGAAAGGAAGACACTGACAGAGAGGTCTCCAAGTCCACACACAGTTTGCTCTTGTTGCCCTAAGATTTTACTTCATTTCTTTAGTTTTCTCTCAGCTTTGCTCAAGTCCTGGATGCATTAAAAGAGCCAAACTCCAGGCCTGCTGGCAGTGAGCTGTGCTTCATTCCTCATGTATGAACTCAGTTTCAGAATGAGTCTCTCCCAGCGGAAAGAAACAGTGGAAAATTGTACAGCTCAGTTCGTGTACAGATGAAGGAGGATGGACTGAGTGAATCTGGAATAACAAGATGGATTTTCCCTTGCTAGGCTGTTAAAAAAAAAAAAAAAGAAGAAGATCCATGGCCACAATAAATGTCAAGCACCATTTTCCCACAATGTATCTAATCCCTTTTATGAACAAAACTAATTGGGAGAATTATAAAGACATCAAAATGTACAAATCCAGGGATTGTTAAGCTATGGGTGAATGTTACCTGCCCCAATGTGAGCAAGCGTTTTTATTTTTATACCTGCCACACTTTGTGTTTCACCTTTAGTCCCTGGTGTTTAAGGTCCCAGATCCCTCGGCTCATTACTTTCTCGTCTTCATTTTGCCTTTCACACACTGGATTATGTTGCATTTGAAATTAGAATCAGGAGAGAGAAGTCAGGGTGGAGGAAAGAATTGAGGTGTGTTAGAGGATGCGTGGGAGAGAAAATGAGCCAATAGGCTGGAGAAGAAGGACCTAATGGACTGACTTTGTAGGCATATGGCCTGTGCAGTCACCTGGAGCCTTGTCCTTAGAAGGGACCCACTCTTGGTTTAATGCTCTGCCATCACCATCTTGAAATTTGTAATTTTGAACAAAGATTCTCACATTTTCTTTTGGCACTGGGCCCCACAAATTAGGTAGCTGGTTTTGAGGGCCAATAGGAAAGGAATTTCCAGTTAGATATCTGAGGAGCAACAGGGAGATAGCAAGTACAAAGGTATCCTAGAAGATCATGGGGAACAGGATTGACATGTGAGTCCAAGTCGCCAACTCATCAGGACTGAACACCCTCAAGCAGAAAAATGAAGGCAAGAAGCAAGCAAACCAGGACAGTGCACATGGCCTGACTGGCCAGCCAATCACCTGCTACTCCTCTCTTCCTCTTCCACCCAACATACCAACACCTTCAATTCCATGTAAAAAATTAAATTCCTTTGGCTCAAGATATTTCCTGCTCTCAGAAAAAAAAAAAAAAGAAATGTAATTAATCATAGGAGTCATCTGCATTTATTCAATCAAGAATGACTCTTCATTGTATATCTCCTATGGCAAGTCATTCTTTTAGGGACTATGAATATAATAGTGAGCAAGGCATACAGAAACCTTACCCTCAGGGAGATCACATTCAAGTGAGGAGACAGAAAATAAAACATGTAAATAAATACATAAAAATGATAATGTGTGATACTGATAAGTGCTACATAAAAGATAAAATGGTAAGTAGGATTCAGGCAGGTGGCTTTAGGGTAGTCTGGGGTGGCTTCTCTGAGGAGGTGGCATGTGAATTAGAAGCCAAGTGAATAGAAGATAAGTCTGCAAAGATCTGGAGAAAGAACACTCCAGGAAGAAGAAGCAACATGTGCAAAGGTTCTGGGAAGAGAACCAGCTTGGTGTGTTGAGGCACAGAGAGAAGGTCTGTGTGGCTGAAAGCTAGATGGTGGAGAGAAAGAAGAAACATGAGACCAGAAAGTCAGTAGAGGTCAGATCATCTTTTAGTCTAGAGGAGGAATTTAGATTTCATTCAAAAATTAAGCAGGGTGCCTGGGTGGCTCAGTCAGTTAAACATCTGTCTTCAGTTCAGGTCATGATCCTAGGATCCCGGGATCTGGCCTCACGTCGGGCTCGCTGCTCAGTGCAGATCCTGCTTCTCCCTCTCCCTCTACTTGCTGCTCCCCCTGCTTGTGCTCTCTGTCTGTGTCAAATAAATAAATAAAATCTTTTAAAAAATAAAAAATATTAAGGAAACCAGGGCACCTGGGTGGCTCAGTCAGTTGAGAGTCTGACTCTTAATTTCTGCTTGGTTCATGATCTCAGGGTGGTGGGATTGAGCCCTGTGTTGGGCTCTGTGCTCATTAGGGAGTCTGCTTCAGATTCTCTCTGGCCCTCTGCCCTTTCCCTGCTCTCTCTCTCTCAAAATAAATGAATCTTTAAAAAAATAAAGGAAATCATCAGAGGATTTTATAGTAGGGTAGTGACATGATCTGATTTACATCCTCCTGTGTAGAGGACAGGCTATAGGGGGTATACTAGCAAGAATAGAGTCAGGAAGATGACAGAGATCTTGGAAGTGACCCAAGGGAAAGATCAGCAGCTGATACAAAGTGGGAGTAGCCTGGAGATGTAAGCAGTGGTAGGATTCAGGATAGATTCTGGAGAAGAGCTGACAGGGCTTCCTGATGAATTGGATATAGGATGTTAGGGGAAAAGAGGAAATATGGGAGGCTCTTATGTCATTGGTCTGACTGACCAGTTAGATTGCAGCCCCATTACTGAGTACAGAAAGGATGCAAAGAAGAGGTTTTGCTGTGTTGGGGTGGGAGTGGAGAGCTGGAATTTTATTTCAGTCCTTTTGCGTTTGAGAAGACTGTTAGGCATCTAGGTGGAGGTGCTGGGTGCGCAGATAG
Source organism: Halichoerus grypus (assembly GCF_964656455.1). Classification (NCBI taxonomy): domain Eukaryota; kingdom Metazoa; phylum Chordata; class Mammalia; order Carnivora; family Phocidae; genus Halichoerus; species Halichoerus grypus. The sequence goes on from NC_135713.1 coordinate 116,033,091, forward strand.
ATGAAACCTGTTGTGAGAGTAGAGATCTGACCTAGAACATAGATGAATTATCAGTAGAAGTGGTTTTTGACTTCGTAGGGTGGGATAAGGATTACCTCAAGGAGGGAATTTAAGCAAAGATGGTTAAGAGAGCTAAAGACAGAGCCATGGACACTACAAGATTAGAGGTTTAATATGATAATAGAGGAAGAAACCAGGAAAAGAGATATCACAGAACCAGAGATGAAAACATTTTTAAAAGGGGGAACGATTGGGATACCTGGGTGACTCACTCAGTTAAGTAGCCAACTCTTGATTTTGGCTCAGGTCATGATCTCAGGGGTCCACACGTTGGGCATTGTGCTCAGTGGGGAGTCTGCTTGAGGATTCTTTCCCTTTCCCTTTGCCCTTCCCCCTGCTCTCTCTTTCTCTCTCTCAAATAAATAAATAAATTTTAAAAAAAAGGGGTGGGGGGAATGATTGACCTTGTTGATAATCTGAAGAGAATTCAAGACATAACAGAAAAATTGACCATTCAATTTGGCAAGATGAAAAAAATCAGTGGTCTTGATAGGGACTTGATAGTGGACTTAGAGTGGGGAAAAAATGCTCAGTCAGAGTGGATAGCAAAGAATGAGAGGTGTGGATGTGTGTGCTCACAGTGAATACAGACAGTTCTTCTGTGGCTCAACAGAGAAAGAGAATAGATGGGAAGGGAAGGAAAGGGAAGAGAGAAAAGAGAAACAGAGCAGTAGGTAGAAGGACATGGGGCCAAAGAAGGTCTATTAAAAATGCTTTTTTTTTTTTAAAAGATTTTTATTTATTTATTTATTTTGACAGAGAGAGAGAGAGAGAGAGAACAAGTAGGCAGAGAGGCAGGCAGAGGGAGAGGGAGAAGCAGGCTCCCCGCTGAGCAAGGAGCCTGATGTGGGGCTCGATCCCAGGACCCTGGGATCATGACCTGAGCCAAAGGCAGCCGCTTAACCGACTGAGCCACCCAGGCGCCCCTATTAAAAATGCTTTTAAAAATATTTATTATTTTAAGGTGTATTTGTACAGTAGACAGGAAGAAATGGACAATGTAAATGAACTAGGTACAACTGAAATTCTCTTAATCAACTTCCATTTCCTCCCCTTAACTTGAGACTAGATTAATTGTCCTTTCTTCCCGCCCACTTATTTTTTTTTGGTAAAGCAATGACCTCCATGGCTGGCATTTGACATTCTGAAACTCCATGAACTACTGTGTTCACCACTTTAATCTCCTGTTTACAAAGATGCAATTGTGTCCATCCCTAGACTTGCCAGTGCCTAATTTGTAGACTGAAGTATACTCCCCAACCCACATTCTTATGTTGAAGCCCTGCCCTCCAATATGACTGTATTGGGAGATAGGTTCTCTAAGAAGGTGATTAAGGTTAAATGAGGTTGTAAGTGTGGGGCCCTAATCCAATAGAACTGCTGTCCTTCTAAGAAGAGGAAGAAACATCCAGAGCATGCACACAGAGGAAAAAAAGTCTATGTGCAAACACAGCCAGAAGGTGGCCATCTACAAGCCAGAGAGAAGCTCAAGGGACGCTAAACCTGCCAACACTTTGACCTTGGACTTCCAGCCTCCAGAACTGTGAGAAATAAATTTCTGTTGTTCAAGCCCCCCAGTCTGTGGTATTTTGTGGTGGTGGCCCTAGTAGACGAATACAGCCTATTGTACTCATTACTGTGATTATATAATTTAATGAAATATTACATAAAATAAAGAAATAATGCAAAAAATTGTTTTTATGCAAAATTAGCTGAATGCTTTGGAAAGACATTTTAGCAAGTTGCTAAAAAAGTTGCTGTTCCATTGTTATGGGCAAGGCAACTATAAAAGGTTGGGAGAATTTGTAAAAGTAGGACAGTGACCTCACATCATCTTTAAATATCTTTCAGTTCTCACTGTACTTTAAAGAAACCAAAACTAGAATTCACAGAAGATACAGTGTATGCCAAAGGTGAGCCAGAAATGCAATCTTTGTCCTGCAGAAGATTGGCAAATGAATGAATATGTATATGTGAGTTACAATTATGTTAATGATACCCAGCTTTAATTAGCATTTTAAATTTATGGATCAAGTTTGGCTCTCAACTGCGTCAGCTAAGACATTTGCTTTCAACTATCCTTCACTTAAAACAGAAGAAAAGACATTGCCTCAAAGTACTTGAGAAGGTGAAATGACATGGGATCCAGTGCATAAGGGTGGTGTTCTCTTTGATGGAAGCAGGGACACGACTTCCATTTTCACAGGCATATATGGAATGTATGATGTAGGTGGGTTGGCAGAATTGAGAGTGGGAAAATGAGACTCTTCTGACCTTTTCTTCCTACAAAGTCTGAGGCAATCATAAACAGAGATAGGGAAAGGGCTGTGGGATTTGAGGAAAAAGGAAGTATGAAAAGCTGTCTTGAGTGGAAAAGCTAATTTTACTAGAGAAGTTTATAGAATCATCTTGCAGTATTAAATGCCCATCTGAGATTTGTGATTATAAATTTGAAGTGAGTCCAGTTAGTATGGTTCTCTAATATTCTCCAGTAAAATATATCTGTATAGGAGACAATGTACCTTTAAAGTATATTTGAGTGTAATTATGGTTGGTGTTTGCCAGGTAAATATAACAGAAAGAGTGAGGTAAAAAAAAATGTTAGGGGTTTTAAAGGAGATTATTTTTGTGGTACATCATGGGATTTGGACTGGATAAAGAAGAGACTTAGGACATAAAAGTGTGATATGATAGAGATAGAGATTGTAATATGATACAGAACTCACACAGTTTCTGGTCATAAAAAAATCTAGAAAGTGACCATGTGAATGCACATCTGAGGTGAGGTAGAGAAACAATCATTTGAGCTAAGGAACTAAGACACCAAAATGGTGAATGGGCCTCATGTGGAGACTGAAGCCTCCAGTCACGATGACAGAAGTAGTGCTGGAGGCAAGGAAAGTCAGGTGCCTGAGTCATTGAGGAATGAGGAAGAAGTATGAGAAGTATAGAATGTTAACAGGACTAGCAGGATCAAGTCTGAATGTTATAGTGTGAATGACTTTTCCATTCTGAGAGGAAATTTCAATTCGGCAATTGAGAGGAAAGCATGAGAGCCCTACAGCCCTGGGCTGTGTGAGAGTACCCCTTAGGACTGAGGACCAAGCCAGAATGAAGAGGCAAGGGGATGAGGCATTAAGGTTAAACTTGTCCCCGTGTGGACTAGCAGACTGGCACTGTTTAATCATGCATATGTGTGCATGTGTACGTGCATACATGTACACAGAAAGGCACTCTCTGCGGATGGCAGAACACAGATGATGGAACCAAATAGTTCCCTAGGGAGTGAGGGTCCACTCTTAAATCCCATCCCCAGAATGTCTGCCTCAAAGGGATGGTATAAACCGCCTCGAGATGGTCGTTCTAAGAATAGATGGGAACGGCCATGTTTTGCTGCTGAAAGCGGAGCATTGGAAGGTTTCTGAGTCTGAGCCCAGTTTGTGGTCTTCATCTCCAAAGCCTTTCTTTGCCCTCAGTCTCTTCCCATGGTGCCAACTGGCATCTGTGTCAGGCCACATTCATAAAATGAGAAGAAACGTGATCCTCTGAAAGCAAATGTGGTCACTGACTGGGAGCCCTCAACCGGAAAATTAGAGCCCACAGTAAAAGCTCTTAGGTAAGCAAAGGGACAGGGCCTCCGTGTTACATTTAGTGTGAAATGCTACCCGGGGCAAAGGACAACAATTCGGAGAGAAGTGTGTAATTATAAATATACAGAGAAAAATTTAGGTAGAAGCCTAGAGACTCTAGGCAAGTTAGTCAGTAATTCACTTTGGAGAAACTGCCTAAGTTTCTAAGTGTAACAGTTTGGATAATACAGTTGTGTTATTACCAAGTTGTGGCTCTTTTAGCAATTCTATTTGAACTGTTAGCTATTATCTTGTCAGTGAAGGTGCCAGGGATTGGCAAAAGGCCAGCTTTTGTCAGGAAAATGCCCCACAAGACTGTTATGTCTTCTATACTCTGGAATGGGTGTTTGGGATGAGCTTCTCCAGGATATGAACTGCTAATCACCTCTGTCCATTTGTTACAAGTTCTCAAGTTAGGTGACACGTAGACAAAACAACTGGTTAATTTCACGTTTACTGCCATGTTTGTGGCAATACCAGGGCCAGGAAAAGTTCATCTACTTGGATGGATTGGAAATACAATGTCAACATACAAGTTCCCAGTGTTGACTTCTCATCTATTAGATGAGTGGTTGTACTAGAAATTCTTTAAAATCCCACCCAGGCCCCAAATTCTAGGATTCTAATTCACTGCAATCCCAAGGCCCAAATTTGCAAAACATTCTTGCAAATCAAAGGGAAGGAGAGATAGCTTAATGAGTGTAACTTTGAGGAGAGAATGGAGAAGGCATTTGTGTTGCCTTAGTGGAGTATGAATGGGGTCTTTGCGGAAGGCAGATCCAATCCCATAAGGTTATTGTCATCAAATGAGCTATTGTATAGACTTAGAAAGAATATGTGACTTTTGTTGGTAAGTAGCTGGGATCGAACGCAAATTCACGTTGTTTGTTGGGGCCAAGGCAGAATTCACTCTAGCGAGTTTAAATAGAAAAGTACTTTATTTAGCACTTCTAGCTAACACTCAAGCATGGAGATGACACAGATGGGAGAAAGTCTTGACTAAACCTCTGACTGCTGCAGTGGACTCCCCACTGTTTAGCGCATGGCCCTACTTAGAGCCACCTCCTCTGCTGTCCCTGGAAGCTGGCCTCTGCTCTTCCACCAGAAGGAATTTCTCTCTGCCTGCGTCTTTGTGTCCCTAGCTTCCAATCCAAGTCATATATGGGAGCATCTGATTGGTGAAGCCTGGGTCACTTGCCTGTGGTCCAACTGCAGGAGAGATTTTGAAAGTGAATATCCAGTGTCTGTCTTGGAGAGGTGCAGACTCAAAGGTGGGAAATTCTTCAAACATAAGAACATTCAAAGGGTGCTGGAATCCCCCAAATAAAACAGACTCCTCCTCTATACAGTATTTTGCATTGGTAAAACTGACAAATTACCAAATAACTCTCATATTACTTTCATTTGGTTCTTTGGAAAAGGGTAATAGTGAGAAAGAAAGACAGTAGCCTCCATTGTTCCAGAAGGAGAAACCATTTTTTAAGTGTAGAAAGTTTACAAAGGTTAAGAACTAGACATAAAACCCTCCAGCTAATGAAGGCAGAGTCAGTACTTAAAATAAGCCTCTGGGTCAAAAGTCCCTGATTTATCATCATTGGTTCTCTCATTACTTAGGGTGAAATTTGCTTTTGATTATTTACAAAGAGCCTCTGGGTCAAATGTCCTTGATTTATTTTCACTGACACTCTCTTTCCTTAGGATGACATTTGTTATTGATTATTTACAAAGATTATTTGCACAGACATTATTTACAAAGAATATTTACAAAGACTATTTACTTAGGATGCTATTTGCTATTGATCATTTATAAATTGATTATTTATAATTGACTATTAGCTATTTAAACACTCTTTGAAACTATACATTATTATTATATGAAATTTATAAATTGCAGAAAAATTTAAAAACGAAACAAAAATTCACCTGAATTCTCACCACTCAGAGATAACATCACTGTTAGCACACATTTTTAATCATAAAAATTGGGATCTAACTATATGTAGTGTTCCAGTTTTTGTTCTTCCTCTTAAAATTGTATCAGGGACCTTTCTCCATGTCACTGAAAGTCTTCCAAAACAATTTAAATGACTATATAATAATTTCATCACACATATCAAACATAAGTTACTTAAGTATACGTTAGTTGTTGGGCACTTGTCATTAGAGTTTTGCTATTATAAATAATGGTGATAAATATCATTTTTACATAAATTATACATAATATATAAATTGATACATTATGATATATTTTATATAGCATGTATTTATTGTATATATAAAATCATTGACTGTTGCCTTAAGCTGGAATCTTAGAAATGCAATTCCTAGGTCACATGCTACAAACTGATTTGCTGTGTGTGAGTGCAGCTGTTTTCCTGAAACTTCAGCCATACTAGGTTGCCTTGATTTTTGTTCCTTGCAGAGGACTTGCTTTTGTTTGCTTGTTTCTGTTTATTTTTGCCTGAGTATTTTTGTTGAAGTTTTTTCTTTACCTAGGTAACTACCAATATTTGCTGAGATTTAGCTAGACGTAGACTCCATTTCATTATTATAGGGTAGTAGTTAGAAGGATTGGCTCTGGAACCAGACCACCTGGCATCTAGTCCTGGCTTTGCTCTTTGCTTCTTTGACCGTGGGCAAAGTTAGTTAACCTTTCTGTGAATCAGTTGCCTTATCTGTAAAGTGGAGACCATAATTTTGCATAGTCATGAGTATATGAAATTTAATATGAATAAAATGTTTAGACAAATGCCTGACACAGTAGATGCTCAAGAAATCTTTATGATTACTATTATTCATTATTTTCTATGATGCCAATCCATATTTTCTCTCATCTCTGGAAGTTTTCCTTTACCCCCAATTTTTTTTTTCCTCTGATGTATATGTTGGAGTTGTTTTAGCTGACTTCTTGAGAATCCCTGCAATTCTCAGGCATCTCTGTTCTTTCTTTCTTCACCTTGTACACCACCTTCTTTTTTTCATCCTTTGATCTTTTTATATTTTTCCCTGTATCCTCAGAGAGCATTTCTAAGTGCATCCTTCACATTACTGATTCAACTTTCTGTCCTGGCAAGCCTGATTTCACTATCTCCGATGAAGATTTTGATGATCTTACTATAGTTTTGGTCTCCTTGAAATTCTTAATTATATTATACAGCTGTCTTTTCACTTCCACTGATTCTCGTGGTGACTTTCTGCTCCTACTTGTTTAGGTCATGTCTTCTAATATCCTATTAATGATGTCATATGATAATCAAAAATTTTTTTTGGAGTTCCGTAGAAATAATTTTTAGAAGTCTGTTCTTCTCAAACTTCAGGGTGATTTTTGCTTTCCATTATTTTGCAGTACTTTTTTTAAAAAAGATTTTTATTTATTCATTTATTTGAGAGAGAGAGAAAGCAGGGGAGGGACAGAGGGAGAGGGAGAGGAGAGAGAATCTCAAGCAGGTTCCCCGCTGAGCCACCCAGGCACCCTGCGGTATTTTTGCATAGGACCCTTGGTCTGTTTTAGGTCCTCTATTCATCCTCAAGCAAGAGGAGATCTTTTGGAACGTGGTATTTGTCCTTAGGAAGATTGTATGGATCTCCCTTGTCCTTACCATCATCCCCTTGGTTATCGAGGAAACTCTATTCTAAATTCTTCTAACTTGCAACTCAGTTCTAAGTGTCAAATAGCCATCCATTTAGTGTGGCTCTGTTATCTGGGACTAACATTTTCTCCCACATACACTGTCTGGTCCTTTGATAGTCTAACCTAATGCACTACTTAAAGAAAACTAGAATTGCGAGCATGTATTATTCTTAGGGTTTTTCTATCTTTATAGGAACAGTATCTCAGGATGCAATGTAACAAAACCAGTTCTGACCACTCCTTTCTCTCCAGTTATTTTATGGAAGTTGTTTGCAAAGGGACATAGAAACATGGGAGAAAAGAAGGTCTTCAGATGTTGTAACCATGCATCAAAGGCTGACCAGCTTTCCATTTGGTAGAGATTCAAGGTTCTTGAACCAGGTAGTGGACAGTGGTAGAAGGATAATTCGTGTAATTGAAAAGGCTGCTTCAAGAGGTAAAGTATGGATACAATTTTTGCTAACTGAGTTTCCTAAGCCACCTCCCTTGGTCTTAGGTATCGTGGAAAATCATCCTGGAGTCTAGCCGTGGCCTTCCTTTCAGTATTAGTCCTCAGTGTGGCTAGTTTTCTTTTTTTCTTTTTTTTTTTTCTGTCTTCTTAGGTATCATAGTGGGGAATCAGGATAAGTTGTATCAAGAGTTGCTGGCTATATATACCTTTCATAAGTGGAAGTCTCGTCTTTTTATCTTTAAAATGTTCAGTGAAAATATTTTCCCTAGATGACAGGCACCTTGTGCAGCAGTGTACCCTCGCTCTTGGTTTCACCAGTTTGCTACCATGTGATCACATTTAGCTCTGTCTCCTGTTTGTCTCTTTGTGTGTCATCTCTTTCCCCTCAGGCTGTGAGTTCCCTGAGGGCAACAACTTTGCCTGAATCATCAGTATTTCTGTCGGCCTGCCTTGCAGAGAATGGTGCTCTGGAAATCTCTGGTGAGCAATGACAGGGGAGCCCAGGAAGGCTCTTCATGGATGTAGCCGAAGGAAAGTTTGGGTGTCAACTCCCCTAGGGTCATGCTAAAGGCATTTAAAAGCCATTCGATCTAACATAATTGCAAAAACATGTATTATGCTCCTACTACATTCCAGGTATTTGGGATTCCAAGATGACTATGGCTTGCCTGCTACCCTCTCCAATCCGGATAGAAACAGCCCATGCATGAGTAGCTCTAATGGACGGAAGACCATGGTCATGCTTTAGTGGAGATTCAAAGAAAGCGTAGAACTCAAATGAGCTGGATTATTCCCCTTGCTCACCCAACAAACACATATTGAGGACCAGCTCTAAGGCAATGTAATAAGCCCAAAAAATTCTCCTAATTCTGAGAAGCAGACCATGTCACTAAGAGCCAAGACTGTATTTGGTTTGCCTAAGTAATGGAGAGGAGCACTCACATTTTTTTATAGCTACCCACTGTTGGGAAACCTTTGTCCTGGTTCCTTAACCCACAATTTGGCACACAACTACAGTTCTGAAGTCAGGTGTTGGCCTTAATGTATCTATTGTCTAGGCTGTTCTCTATCTGCTTTGCACTCAGTTAAGAAAATACCTTTATTTTCTGGGCAACAGTGTTACTCACTACAGGAGAAACTAAGGCGCCACCCAGAGCATCTATATTTGTATGTTACTGGAAATAGCATGTGCTTTCTTAAGCAGTTCTTAGTTTTAACTGACCTTCATTGCTGGAAACAGTTTTGCCTATTATTCCGATGTCATAATTTGCTGTATTTAATACTTAGCTGGTTTTTTATATTTATTTATTTCTAATTAAAAGATACAGGTTTTTTAAGAGGCCTAAATCTAGTTAATGATGTAATGGGAAGGAGTGAGTAATAATATTAGGGAACAAGGCATGTGAATAATATAGTGGTTTTTAAGCATCCTGCATGTTTATAAAGGAAGCAGAAAGTGGTGTGTTGCCCATTCTAAAGATCAGTAACCAAGATACAGAGCAGGAAAAGGTACAGGTCATGGGTGAGTCAGTAAATTAGAGAAATGAGGCATTGTGGCTTTTATTTCATACTCTTTTAACTGTGTTGTCTGTTACAGGTACCACACATTCCTTGAAGGGCAAGGATACACAGTATTCTAATAGTTATAGTAGACACCAACTTGGTTGACTTCTTAGGCTAGCCAGGCACTGTACTTTCCGTACATTATCCCCTCTTAATCCATGCAATAGTGCTGTAATGTAGGCATTATTTCCATCGGAGTGGTGAGCAAATGAAGCCTTAAAGATAATTGCCCAAGCTAATATACCTAGTTTGTGGTGGGCTTGGGATTTGAATCCAGTGTTGTCTGATTTCAGAGCCCATGCGCAATCTAACCCACCATGTGGTGGCATCTTGAGACCATCAGCTCTCCACCCTTTATTTTACTTCCACCAAATATGTGACCTAAAGAAGTTGTCTCACACTGGAGGTCTCACAAAGTGTTGGTGAGAGAGGTGGAAATAAAACTGTAAATGTTTTGCTTTCCAGACTACGCTATTGGCGGAGAGTAAAGGTGATCGTTTCTTTGTCGTAGGTGAGTGCTCCAATCAGCACTGTTTCACTGACTGTCAGAAGTGCAGTGTATCTAGCGTTTTTACAGAAGGGTTGTGGGATATCTATATCTAGGAACGTTACTTTCAAATTTTGTCAGCTGTTTCAAATGGAAAGATATTGGTAGTTTACAAAGCGTGACCTGCTAATTTTCTGATGCTGAGTTTGACATAAGAAATTTCTGACTATCAGTGGGATTACATCCATCAATCTTCAGATGAGCATACACATCCCTGAGAACTCTGTGTAGTGAAGGGCCTTTGGATTTGGGGACAGAAGACTGGGGTTGGAATCCATTTTCCTTTCCTGTCTGGTGAGCTTGGTTATGTGATTAAACCTCACTAGTTTTGTTTTCCCACTGTAGGTTAGATAGAGTTATAGCATTTACGGATCACTGCCTTATGGAATAGTTAAACTAAGGCAGATGAAGAGCAGTTTGCAAATGGGAAAGGATATACAAATGTTAGTTTCTGTTATTAATAAGTACCATTTTCTCCTAATTAAAAAAAATCATTCTTAAGTGTGTTTTTTCTACTTGTAGTATTTATTCATTCATTCGTATGTACAATAATAATTTATTAAGCCATCTGCCATCCCTCACAGTGGTTAGGTAGGAATATATCAAAATTAGGAGGCAGACTTTAACTCCGTGTTCATCCTCTACTTTGCTATGTATTGAAGATCTCAGCTTAACATATTCAAAACCGAACCCCTGATCCCTGTCCTAAACCTGCCCCCCGCCTCCCAGCTTCACTCTTCCCCACCTCACTTGATAGCAACCTCATCCTTCCAAGTGTCCAGAACAAAACCTTTGGAATCAAATTTGACTTCTCTTCATCTCTCATATCCCACATCTCCAGCCTTTCAGAGAAACTTCTTAGCTCTCTTAAAAATATGGTGAGAGTCAGAATGCATCTTTCCACACCCACCACTGCTACCCTGGTCTAAGCCCCTGGAGTGGGTGGAGTTGTGTCCCCCAGAATGATACACTTAAATCCTAACCCTTGTACCTATGAGTGTGACCTTATTGGGATAAGGTCTTTGCAGACATCATCAAGTTAAGACGAAGTCATACTGGAGAGGGTGGGCCCTAAACCTCATGACTGGTGTCTTTATAAGAGAAAGGAGAGAGAGATAGGGACGCAGTGACATGGACACAGGGAGGAGACAGCCGCGTAATGGTGGGGGCAGTGATTGGAGTGATGTGTGCAGCCACTAGGAGCTGGAAGAGGCAAGGAAGGATTCTTCCCTGAAGCCTTGAGAGGGAGCACGGCCCTGCCAATACCTTCATTTCAGAGTTATAGCCCCCAGAACTGTAAGAGAATAAACTTCTGTTGTTTTAAGCCACAAAGCTTGAGGTAAATTGTTCTGGCAGCCCCAGAAAACTAATACAGCCCCTCTCATGGCTTCCATGAATGCAGTAGCCTCTCACTAGACTCTCTGTTTCCACCTGTATTCTTACATATATTCTCAACACAGCAGCTAGATGATCCTTTCCAAAGCCTAAATAAGATCATGTCCCTGTTCAAAACCCTCCAATGGCTTCTTAGAGCAAAACCCACAGTTCTTGCAGTGGTCTTGGAGATTCTAAAGCATCTGCTGTTTCCTCCCAGTCCCCCTCCTTCACTCTGTTCCAGCCACCTGGCTTCCTGCCTCCTTGTTTCAGCTGCTCCGCCTCAGATCGTTTGCACTTGCTTTTCCTTTGGTCCCAAGGTGATGCTGTAATATTTAACCACATGCTCAGGCATGGAGAAGTTAGGAAGAATGCTGGCCCAAGGGCTAGAGCTGAGTCCTGGAGGCTCTCTGCTATGTGAGGAGTCCATCCCTTAGTTGTCTACTGCCCGGGGTGATGGTTATACCAAACAATACAAACATATTTCACTGTTTTAGCAACATGTTTGGCCTTACAAACCCTCTTGGATGAACGTTAGCCTTGGCTCTACCGTATTTTCTCCTTTCTGGAAGCCCACAGAGTTTAACCTCTTCAGATCTTTGCTGTAATGCCACCTTCTCAGTTAGTCCCACTCCAAGCACCTTATTTTAAATTGTACCCCTACACTCCTCATCTAGCTCCTCTACTTTCTATTTATCTATGGAACTTATTACCATCACACACACACACACACACACACACAGACACAGACACACTGCTTATTTATCTTATTTATTGTCTATTTTGTGCAGTAGAATGTAAGCTGCATGGAGACAGGGTTTCTTTTGTTTTGTTTCCTCTGCTTTGCTTTGATTGTGTTCTTTTTTATCCCCTGCTGTGTTCCCAGAATCTAGAACAGTGCCTGGCACATCGTAGGCACTCAGGGAACATTTTTTAAACACACGAATGGATGCTTTCAAATAGCCTATAGTATGACTGTACATGCATCTGTGAGAACAGTCAGGGTCCTGAGCAGTCTGCATGTATAGGAACTGCTGTTTTCAGTACTCTCATCTGCAATGTTGGAGCCCAAGCCACAGGAAGATGCTCCCCCAGCCCTCCCCTCCCATCTCCCCTGTCTCCAGAGAGCCGGTTGAGCAGGGGTGGACCCAGGATGGGCCCTCTCCAGCAACTCTCTTCATTTTTATAATTGTGATGAAATGGCTTTTGGGACACAATCCCAGCATCCTCCTTCATGGCAAAATAGTTTTATTTCTATTTTGTCAGGTAAAGTATCATTAACAATTTGCCTTGTTTGGACAGCATGGGGCTATAATTAGTTTCTGCAGGAAAATGCACCAATTAACACAGTGCTTGCTTCTTGGCATGAATCTAAATGGAGACTGGAGGAAGCTAAGAGAAAATGTAAAAAGAGTTTCATTGACATTAGCAAGAAATCCACCTACCTGTGGATTAGGAACGCTAGGTGATAGCTTCATTACCTCTTTCTTCAATGAATGGTGTCCCCTCCCAGTGTCAGCTCCCCAAGGTATTTTCTTTACGCCCATCCCACCTGTGATCTCTCCCTTCTCTGAAATTCCTTCATATTTATATTAACACTAGTAATACTCAGACATAAGTGCTAGTTATCTTTGGTATGTTGTCCAGATACGTTAAAAAGAATTTGGAATTCTGTGCAGTAGATAAAAGATAGATAGGGGCGCCTGGGTGGCTCAGACGTTAAGCGTCTGCCTTCGGCTCAGGTCATGATCCCAGGGTCCTGGGATCGAGCCCCACATCGGGCTCCCTGCTCTGCGGGAAACCTGCTTCTCCCTCTCCTGCTCCCCCTGCTTGTGTTCCCTCTCTCACTGTCTCTCTCTCTGTCAAATAAATAAATAAAATCTTTAAAAAAAAAAAGATAGACAGATAGATGGAGAGATAGGGAGATAAGGAGATAGAGAGACAGGAGATAGGGAGAGATCTCTAGGATAAGTTTAAATCAAAAGATTATTTTGAAGAGCAATGTGTATGGTACCTTTTGTGCTATACAAGTGAGAAAATAAGGATATACATTTATATTTGCTTGTACTTGGATAAAATAGCACTGGAAGGTAACAAGAAACTATTAATGAAATGGTTATTTGCATGGGTAAGAGAGAACAGGGAGAATGGGGATGGTATAGGAATGGGGTTCTCTGTGTATACTTTTTTTTAAAGGTTTTATTTATTTATTTGACAGATAGAGCAGAAGCAGGGGGAGCGGGAGAGGGAGAAGCAGGTTCCCCAGGGAGCCGGATGCAGGGCTCGGCCCCAGGACCCTGGGATCATGATCTGAGCCAACGGCAGATGCTTAACCAATTGAGCCACCCAGGCACCCCTGTGTATATTTTTTTGTATCATTTTGATAGCTGGAGAAGGGCTATATGTCCCCTACTCAGTGTTTTGGCTGCTGTTTGACAAAGGACCATGGTGCTATACATACGCACAACCTAATACAATGCTGGTGACACCAAGCGCTCACTCAGTGAAGTTGATGGCATGTGGGACAGTAGGGCAGGTGTGTTAGTATGTCAAACCCAGCCTGGCTGCTCTACGTTCACGGGAGCATGCTTCGACAGAAAGGAGAGATTGTGTTTGTGAGCTTCCTCTCATGCTGAACCTCCCTTTCACTTCAGTTCTGTAGAATTACAGAAAAGCTAAAACGTTATGTTACATTCTTCCTCCTATAATAATAATTAGCAGATATACAGTGCTTCACAGTTTACATGGCCTTTTGTAAAAATGTTCTTTTGGACAGTTGCGTGTGAAGCCCATACCTTCGTTCCTGTAGACTAAACAGTGGGGTGTCATCGGTGATCTGGGCCAGCCTTAGAGGAAATGTGCAACAAAGCAGAACTGGTTAAATGGATGGATTCTGAATCAGAAAGACCCTGATTAAAATCCCAGATTCACCACGTGTTTACTGTGTGAGCTTGGACAGGTTACTTACATTTTCTGAACATTTGTATACTCATCTATAAATTAGGCATAATGATTCCTACCTATTAGGATTGTTGTGAGAGGTAAGAGACGTCATATACATAGCATTATCTCTCATATGTGTAAGTACCCAATAAATTTCAGAATGACTTGTTGTTGTTGTTATTATTATTATTGTGTATTTATTTCCATTGCATCTGGAAGGTTTATCTCCCCTTGCCACCCCAAATATCTCTTGCCCCTTGGCACAATGGTCATTAGGACATTAAAGATACATTACTTTGGGTTAAGTATATGCTCTTCCTATGTGTTCTCATTAACAATGCAAATTTACTTAATTCATCTTAACTTTGGTAGTTTTTTTGAAGATGAGTAATAACTAAGAGCAGGTAACAAGTGGAATAGAAACTGGGGCAGTCAGGAAAAATGATTTCAGAGCATTAACTTCTCTTCCCCAGGAATAACAGACCAAGGAGGCAGAGCTGTGGGAGTGAAGTGAATCTACACAGTCAGTAAATCAGACAGATGGGAAGCAGCAATGAAAGCTAAGAGGAGGGCAGAAACAGGGGCTGGAGTGCCTGAGAGAGTCTTACTCTCCATACCTGCCCGGCTACTCCACAGGGACTCTACTGTGAACTTGTCAGCTCAGACCCTTGCCACGTACATCTACCTGTTGGAGTATATTGTGAGCTTGCGGCCTGCCCATGGATGTGAGTGGGTGTTACAGTGAGACTGTGTACCACCTGGCTCCCTTTCCCCTCATAAATTACATTCAGGCTTGAAGCATGAGTGTGATGTAGAAGATTAGTCCAGTTGCTTTGGTAGGTTGGATTGGAGCAAAATGAGCCTAAAGGCAGAAACAAGGATTGGAAAGTGATGTCCTAATCCAGGAGTGAAGTAAGGAGGCCGGGTAGAGGAGGATATCTTTGCCTTTTCCTTGAGGATTATGCACATCTGGGGCCATGTTTCTGCATGACCACCAAGTCTGCATCCCAATACTGATTGATTTTTGTCACAGTCTTAAGTTTCCACATAATAGTCAGGTTGGTCTAGAAGTTGTTTCATTTTGGTATTTAGGATGGATGACTATATCCCCTATTTCCCACAATTAATTCCGTTATTAGACAAGCAAGTGTCTCCCTTCCTGAGCCAGCAGGTGTCAGTATTGATCAATTGGAAATAAGTATGGTAGCCTCCCCATGGTAGGTGTAGACCCACCTGTGATTAAGAAAAAAGTGACGTTGGTATTTCAGGTTAAAGAGCTACTGCTTCTGATCCACTGGGTTCCTGATTGACAGCTGAGTTCTCAAGAGAATGCGTGTTTCGTCAGCACTGTCTGTGAGTGCAGGGCAAGGAGGTCTTCGTGGAGAATGGTCCTGATGGTTCCACTTTCTAGTTCCAATGCTCTGAGAGTTACGTTATAGCCTTGTTTTCTATATTCTTTCTTTCTCTTTATAGCTAATTGTAGCCAATTCCTCTTAAGCCACTAAATTATCTTACATGGTAGATTTTAGCTCCAGAATGGATTCCCTTCTTCAGTTTATTGCTCAGATATTAAACTTGATTTGAGAGAAGTCAATGCCAGAAATAATCAGCTGAGTAAATCATGGAGTGCACTTCGAAATCAAAATGTAAACTTGGGGAGAGATGTTTTTGACTACGCATCATCCAAGGCACTGTTGTCTCCTCCAATACAAAACTCAACATAAGATAGTTTGGTAAATGTGTCCATGCATATACTTTTTCTCTACAAATATATACTGAATTATTATTTGCAAACTTCTGGTCTTCCACTCGAAGCCTACCCCAACCTCTTTCTCCTCTAAAGAATTAATTATCTCATATAAGATTCCTCCATCCTTAATATTTATTTTCTCTCAATGTTTCTCTTGTTTAGATTGTTATATGTGTGTTTTTATACTGTTGGACTATGACTTCTAGATTTTTTAAGAAAAACACAGATATTAGATATTATCTACCCAGACCTCCTTCATTTCACATGTGCGTTATGACAATAGCTAGCATTAGTCAATTCACTTTTGTAATTGAAACACTTAGAGTAATGCCTTGCATAAAAGAGGTACTCAATAAATATTTGAATGTCAGGCATTTCAGTTACATAAAAAAGTATCCCCTTCTCTACCCACTTAGTGGGATGCTCATAGTCTGCTGGGGACATAAAATGCCTTGTTATAAGTCTTATAGGAATGGTACCCATAAAATACATTGGAAATTCAGAAAGAAAATACATTGGAAATTCAGAAAGAAAGTGGCTGGTCATAGAAGGTTTGTTGGAAAAAAGTGGTTTATAATCTAGAAATATATATGTAGAAAAGAGAGGGGAGAAAAGAGTGAGATAAAGATATTTGGGATGAAGCAGACAGCAGATAAAGATATTTTGGGATGAAGCAGACAGCAGATAAAGATATTTGGCATAGGGGCAGGGAAGCCCAAATGTATTATGTATGTTGTTCAGTTAAATGGAAACTTGACTAAGTTAAAAGAAAGTATGAAATATGACAAGAAAAATAATTTAGCTCTTGAACACATTACATTTTATGAGAATAGTAGAGAATTAATGAGTTTCGATCAGGAAAATCACATCAAGAGAACTAGGTATATAATATTCCATGTTTTAAGAAAGTGCAATGTTATAATTTAATATTTTGAATTGCACTATATTATCACTTTTGAAATTCTTCTGATGCTTCTAATAACTTAACTCCTTTGAATAATCCCTAATAATTGCGTAGGAAAGTGAAAAACTTTTCTTTTAAACCCATGCATTCCCAAAATTTGGGCAACAAGAATTTCAGATAGAGGGAAGAGCAAGTGCAAAAGCCTTACAGATGCTTGAGAAGCAGATTAAAAAAAAGAAGCTATTGATAGGAATTGGAGACTTACACTTGGAAATGGGAAGGAAGCAGGAAGTACAGTAGTGGTTTTTTAACAGGGAAGGGCCAGCACCTGCAGTTTTGGGAGGGAACATCTGATTGTCTGGGCTCTGGTCACCCCTCCGTCTCCTGGCTGAGCCAGAGTAATGAGAGGAATAATCCACGAGAGAGGGCTTTCAGGGCCTCTTGGGAGAAATCTCTTGATGACAGGCTGTACATTTACCATTTCACCAGAACAATGCCCAGTGGAGAAGAGTTAAAACCCCAGTGGAAACGAAAGCATTGTGAGGAAGAGGGAAGAGCCACTGAATGGCCTGAAAAGAACAAATACCCATTTCAAGGGGAGAAACGTTGATGCTTTCAGCACCAAGAAAATAGCTAGTGGAAAGTGGCTAGTAGAGAGGAGTAGAACTGAATGTTCTTTGGTTTGTTTTCTTTCTTTCTTTCTTTTTCTTTTCTTTTCTTTTTCTTTTTTTCTTTTTGAAAGATGCTATTACTCAAGAGGCACATAAGAAGATTCTTGACTCCCCTGCTTGTCAGTACTCTCTCAGCCCCAGTGTGTTCACATTTCCATTGAGAGAGACATAAAGTATGTGTTCTGAACTCATAGACATTTGAAGAGTGAAGATAAAAATTTTGAAGATCAGAGAGGTGTTGAATAACTGGAGTTTGGAGGCAACTCACAAACAGTGACAATAGTGTGAGAATATTATAAAATCATAAACCTTGGGTGAATTGTGTGGAATGCCCGTCCAGAAAAGAGCCAGACAATGTGCCACAAAAACCTGAGAACTTGACCATGTCAGCTGTTTTCTGTTGCGCTGCTCACATGTAGAATGGGCAGGATTTATAGGTGTGGCAAATGATTACTGACCAGATATAACGTAGAAGAACTTTTCTCACCTCCTTTTCGGGGTTCTGTCACTCAGTCCAAGACCTCTTTTAACATTACCTAAACGTTCATGCCTGCATGAGGTTCATTGCCATGTTTTTACTCACATGATTTTCTCTACCTGTCAAAAACCTCAACTTGCCCAAATGTCAGCTTCCCTATGAATTTTTCTATAATTGATCCCATCAGCTAGAAGTTATTTGTCCCTCTAAATGCCCATAGAATCATAAATGCCCCTCTCATAAAGTACTCACTATATCTTTGCTTATTTTCTAGTCAACTTTTTAACCCTCACTTTTCTTGAGAATGAATAATAATTATCAAGAACAGACTAATTGAAATCTATACTTATGAGAAATTCACACATTTCCTTCACTCTGGAAATGCACATTTCTGTAGTAGATCCAGTTTGTCTCGGTAAGCAGACAAGTCATTATCTTTGTCTGAAGCATCTGCATTTAGGCCAGTGATGACCTTATAATTTTGTATAAGAACCATGAAATTGCATTGGGTTAATTTAAGTACCCGTTGTGGCTTCCCCAAAGCAAAGTGAGATCCATTTTCATGTGTAATGAGTGAAAACTGCTGGAAACTTTCAAGTGACATTTTTATCCACCTTTATTAAAGATACACATGGATTCTGGACTGCAGCTTTTTGGGGTTAGGGACTGTATCTGTGTTAGTGCTATCCAGCACTTGCATAGTACCTGCATGTAGTAGTGAACAGTGACTCGTCTCAGAAGTGATGAATGAATAGTCCCCAGAGTCTAAGAGGAGGACTTGGCATGTATTGTAGGGTAGCCAGCACTTTCACCTCTGTCTCAGGGTGGGGTTAGGGTCTAGTAGATCCATTTGAAGATTAAGGGTATTGGAGAAGTAGGTGTTCAGGAGTAATGGCTCAACCTTGTCTAAGGAGGCTGAAGTTTTTCTGGCCTGTCTTTCCTGGGGAGTCTTTCAGTACTGCTGGGTTCATTTTTAAGTAAAGCCTTAGCAGTGAGTAGTGGTTGGCCAATCCAACGCCTTTCATCTTGTTCGGTCTTAGAATCACCTGCACCTATATTATTAGTTACCTGAATGGCAGACAGTGTAAGTATAAGAGACTTGTGGGGTTATTAGCTTAACTCACTCTGGTGACCTATCAAACTAGAAAGGGGATTTCATGTTGAGAGCCAGGAGAAATTGCTGGTGTACAAAACCACTTTATAGTACCTGGTTCTTCACAAATCCCAATGTTCTCTAACATGACTTTTGAGAGGGACAGTCAGTGACAGAGAGACTACCAGGACAAAGGCTCCAGGCTCAGATTTTCCCCTCTCTTTTTATGAGCAATAACTATAGGAGAATGGCATGTTGATAGCTAGTTGGTTAAAGTTCTGGAGCCAGACCTGGGTTTGAATCTTGCCTTGGCCATCACTTACCTTAAAATAGGAATGTCTTTATAATATGAGAGTGATAGTAAGAGTATCTTCTTCACTGTGCTGTCATGATACTTAAATGAAATAAATCATATTAAGTGTTTAGCATTGTGCTTGTAAGATATTTAGCAAGGGTTAGCTATTGAAATTGTACAGCTACTAGCACTCTGTTATGATTCCATAGTCATAGAAAACCCATACAGTACGTTCAGGTGCTCAACATTTTTTTTTTTTTTTTACTTATGGAAACTTTTCATACATGGATCCCCTTCCTTCCTTCCTTCCTTCCTTCCTTCCTTCCTTCCTTCCTTCCTCCCTCCCTCCCTCCCTTCCTTCCTTTAACTTCACTCAATATTTACATATTGAATATCTGGCTAAGATCTATACTGGGTGCTATGGATGCAATGATAAACTTAATATCTGTTCCTGAGGAGGACATGGAGGAGTAGAGAAGAGAGGTACATCAATTGGTTAATTTAATGCATTGTGATCATTACAGTAGTGTGTGCATAGTGTATAATGTAGCATGAAAGAAGCAATGAGTAACTCTAATAGGGAGAGAATGGTCGTAGGTCAGGATGAGTGATCATTTACCAGGATGAATGGATGATGTGGGAAGGCCATTTGAACAGAGGGGAAAAAAACCCAGGCATAATGGTGTTAGGGGTATGTTCCGTAAATGTAACAGAGTGCATTCGGAGGATTATTAGGACAACAGGCTGGGACCTTGGGGTAGAGAACTGGGTGTCAAGTTTGGAATTTAGGGAAAAGACATCGATTGCCACATGTCAGAATAATCCCTCTGGTGCAAGTGGGGAGAAGGGACTATTGAATTCTACATATTTCTTATTAATAGGTATCTTCTCATTCAGTCGGCCATGATTGTGTCACACACCCACCCCCAAACCAGTCACTTGCAAGGGGAATGGAAAGGCTGTTATTGGCTTAGACTAATCAAAATTCGCGGGGGTCTCCCTTGAAGCACATGGTCACTCACCACTTGAAGCAAGATGGAATTTTCTCAGCAAGAAAGGAGGCCAGAAACAGCTGTTGGATAGACAGTGTTGACTGCCCCAGAAGTCAGATGGCCTTAGTGACCAAGTGCCTATTAGGGCCGAGGAGTGAGAGACAACTCCTAGTCTCTTGTTTAGACCTCTCAAGTAAGTCTAATAATTAGCTATGTAGGCATTGTTCAGTAGGCTTAGATTCAGAAAAGGGACTGTATTAGAGTGCATTCATCCGGTCCTAAGGCGTAAAGAAAGGCCTTGAAATGTGAATTTATCTTAACTGCTCTATGGAGTCAGGTCTGTTTTGAATGAAAGCTGAATATTCACCAAATTGTTGCCCCAGATTGAGTACATTTGGGAACAATATGTGCATATCCAATGGTTTGATCTCATTTGTCAATAAGGTAAACATAACTATGAATGCCAGCATTAATACAAAATAATATATTCTGCTTGGAAAGAAATTCTTTTTAAGGCAGAACAAATTTGAATTTTCTTCTATATAAGGTCCCTCAATAAATGTTCCACATGTTATTTCCTCCTTATAGACTCACTAAAAAGTCTTAAGCTTGAGAGTTTATTTACCATGACTGTGGATCCAGAGTTCTATTTCCAAAGCAATCAATCTTTGCATTCTCATCAGAGCCACTGAAAAAATGAGCTGCAATAAGGGCGTATTAGGTCTCTCCCTACAGTGGGAGGCCCGTCTATTTCTAGAAATACGTTGCTATGTTACAAATGTACTATCCTCATACTATAGGCAGGAAGACAGTGGTTTGAAATTAGCCTATACAAAGCCAATAATGGGAAATAATAAATCTGAGAGTTCTAAAAGCATCAGTCCTTGTTCACAGTTTCCTTCTCTTCCTTTTCAAATAAATATAATTTTTCTCCCTTTGTACTTTTTCCTTTTCTTTTTTTCAGAGAAAACAAACTCAATGTTCCTAAATAATTTGACACAAAGAGAACCTAGATGATAGATTAAATTTCAGTTCATAAGACTTCCTCTCCTGTGAATTTTCTACCACATGTCACATAAAAATAAGTAAAAATAAAGATTATCTCCAGCAACATGTTAATTTCATTGCATGGTGCAAGTAGTACAAGGGAAATTCTGAATATTAATTCATGTCGGAGACAAACTCCAATTAGTGTAAATAGCATGGAGACATTTGACACTAATTTATAGCAAGGGTGTTAGACTTTAGAGGAAACACTGAGCCCTGAAGAGTAAGATTTCACAGTGACAGCCTTGAGCACAAGGGATGTGTTTCTGAAGTAGAAGAAAAAGAGACTGGGCTCTGCTATATGTCTGACATAGAAAAAAGTTATAATTTTATAACTTTCTAGATTACATAGCATTATAATCTGCTTTGTAGATATCAGGTAATCTTCCCAAAATATATTCAATGTGGCGTTTCTATTTATAGGCATAAAGTTACTTCCATCCCTCAACAGACATTTTCTAGTTACCTGCTATGCAAATTTCTATCCCAACAGCATATAACCCCATATCTACGGCAACAGCCTCTGTTTAGTCTTCCTGGTCACCTTCTGTCAGTCACTCTGGATCCATTCTGTACGTTGTTATTATAGGACAGTACTGATCATATCACTCAGATGCTTTGTCCCTTAGTGATGCCAGTCACTGCCTGATAAAATTGATACTCCTCAGCCTAACATTCATGGTCCTCTGATGTAGAGCCCCAGTCGAACTCTCTGCCCTATATGCTGTGTTATTCTACTTCTATCATTTGCATCAATGCCGTCACTTGAAGAAGGGATTAATTAGGCTACCCAAATGTCTGCTTCTTGAGGATAACCTATAAATAGGGAACCATTTTTCTTCTTTGGCTACATGTGTAGTCTTCCTGCTTCTGTGTATGTTCTTCCTTCTGCAAGGAAGAAATTCCCATCTCACTCTGCTTCAAATCTAAGTTTAAAGACTTACGGAATCTCAGTTCTCAGATACAGCAATTCCTATGTAGTATTTCCCTAGCAATAGCTTATAGAGGTTCCTTATTCATGGTTTCTTACTCATGTCCATCTTTGTGTACCATATATAGCTGGTACTTTGAGAAAAGAAGAACATTGAGAACTCACTGTGTCTTGAAGGTAAAAATGGTTCCATGTCACTCTTCTGTTCATTTGGTAACTGACAGAAACTGTAGAATTCCAAGAGATTTGCATGCACATACTGAGCTCACCGACCTCACTGACCACTTTTAGAGGAGAAATACAAAGCAGAGGCTCAGAGCTTGGTCTCTGGAATCATGTAGACCTGGGTTAAACCTGGCTCTACCACTTACTACTTATAAGATCTTGGGCAAAGTTTTTTGTTTGTTTGTTTGCTTTTGTTTTAAGATTTATTTATTTATTTGAGAGAGTGTGTGTGTGCTCATGAGTTGGGGGAGAGGCAGAGGGAGAGAGAGAGAGAGAATCTCAAGCAGACTCCCTGCTGAGTGCAGAGCCTGATGTGGGGCTTAATCCCATGACCCCAAGATCATGACCTGAGCTAAAATCAAGAGTTGGTCACTCAACTGACTGAGCCACCCAGGTGCCCCTTGGACAAGTTTTTTTATGCATTATCAACTTCTATTTTCTCATAGAGGATAGGGAATTGAAATTATATGGTTGTTATAAAATGGTGATGCAGTTGATGAACACATGCCGACTAAAACCCTTAAAGGATGTAAACTATATTTATGGGAAAAGAAATAAAACATCATGGATATGTTATATACTGACATGAGACAGTAGGCTTCCAATTGGATATATTGATTTCTCAGATCTTCAAATCTCCATAGGTCATAAAGATTGCCAAAGATTCTTACCCACCCCCCCAAGTGAGAAGATTCTGGAACGTATGAGCTTGCTCTTATCATTTTCATAAGAATTTATATATCTTTTCACTCGACTCTTCTACCCTGGTTGTGTATCTGCCTGCCCACTAGTTATATATCATGAGTACTAAACAACATCAAGACATTCTAAAGTGTTTATTGTGATATTAGGTGGGTCATTTTCTTTTTCTTTTTCTTTTTTTTAAAACCAATTTGAAATAGTTTGTATTTTAGAATTCTTTTTTTTTAAATTTTTTTATTGTTATGTTAATCCCCATACATTACATCATTAGTTTTAGATATAGTGTTCCATGATTCATTGTTTGTGCATAACACCCAGTGCTCCATGCAGAACGTGCCCTCCTCAATACCCATCACCAGGCTAACCCATCCTCCCAACCCCCTCCCCTCTAGAACCCTCAGTTTGTTCTTCAGAGTCCATCGTCTCTCATGGTTCTTCTCCCCCTCCGATTTCCCCCCCTTCATTCTTCCCCTCCTGCTACATTCTTCTTCTTCTTTTTTTCTTTCTTAACATATATTGCATTATTTGTTTCAGAGGTACAGATCTGAGATTCAACAGTCTTGCACAATTCACAGCGCTTACCAGAACACATACCCTCCCCAGTGTCCATCACCCAGTCACCCCATCCCTCCCACCCCACCCCCCACTCCAGCAACCCTCAGTTTGTTTCCTGAGATTAAGAATTCCTCATATCAGTGAGGTCATATGATACATGTCTTTCTCTGTTTGACTTATTTCGCTCAGCGTAATACCCTCCAGTTCCATCCACGTCGTTGCAAATGGCAAGATCTTATTCCTTTTGATGGCTGCATAATATTCCATTGTATATATATATACCACATCTTCTTTATCCATTCATCTGTTGATGGACATCTTGGCTCTTTCCACAGTTTGGCTATTGTGGACATTGCTGCTATAAACATCGGGGTGCACGTAGCCTTTCGGGTCCCTACTTTTGTATCTTTGGGGTAAATACCCAGTAGTGCAATTGCTGGATCATATGGTAGCTCTATTTTCAACTTTTTGAGGAACCTCCATACTGTTTTCCAGAGTGGCTGCACCAGCTTGCATTCTAGGTGGGTCATTTTCCTTTGGATATCCTTGAGTTCTCTTCCTGTTCTAATATTGCCTATTTCATTTGGTAGATGAAAGGACTAAGTGAGATAATGCATATAAAGCACTTACAGATGTGTCAGGCACAGACTAACTGTTCATTAAATCATAGCTGGAATTAGGGGTACCTGGATGGCTCAGTCAGTTAAGCATCTGACTCTTGGTTTTAGCTCAGATCATGATCTCAGGGTTGTGAGGTCAAGCCCTGTGTCCGGCTCTGTGCTCAGCATGGAGTTTCCTTCATATTCTCTCTCTCCCTCTTCGTCTGCCTGCCCCACCCCGCCCCCACTCACAGGCAATAAATAAACAAACAAACAAACAAAGTCTAAAAAAGCACCTTAGCTGGAATTATTATTTTAGCTTTTGCACATTATTTTTTCTTTCAGTGGGGGAATCAAGCAGAATAATTTAGAATAACTTATCTGAATCTTTTATCAAGTGGTACCACGTTTTATTTCCCTCATATCTTACCATGACGAATGGGGACAATAGGAGGTAGAATGGGAGAAATAATATTTTCCATATTAGAAAGGATATATTAATCAAGAGGAGTGTAGAATCGGTGTCAGCCTCACTAACCTCTGGAAAGAACATTGTTTTTGTTAAGGTGGTGCCAGAACGGGGTGAAGAAAGGCAATAAAGGGAGAGGCAGTTGTGATACTGTGATTTATAATAATTTATAATGTGTATTCGCCTTCATCCCCATTTCTGGCACAGGGCTCCTAAAATTTGGAATTTCCTGTGATGAGTGCCACAAAAGTGTCTTTTGTTATATTAATGAGGTAACTTTTGGACCACACCTAAGGATGGGGGCTGGTTGCCAAGAGAACCTGCCGTCTGATTAGCAGGTTAGAACTTTCATTCCCACTCTCCTGACCTCTGGGAAGGGGAGAGGGGCTGGAGGTTGAACCAGTCACCAATGGCTAGTGATTTAAGCCATCATGCCTATGTAATGAAGCCTCCCTTGGGCTTCCCTCCAAAGGAAAAGGACTGGGTTCAAAGAGCTTCTGGGTGGGTGAGCCTGTGGAGGTTTGGGGAGAGTGGCATGTCAGAGACAGCGTGGAAGCTCCTTGCCCTCTCCCCATACTGTGCCTTATATGTCTCTTCCATCTGGCTGTTTCTGAGTTATACCCTTTTGTAATAAACCAGTAATCTAATGATGTAAAATGTTTCTCTGAGTTCTGTGAGCTGTTGTGGAAAATTAATCAAACCCAAGGAGGGAGTTGTGGGAACCTCTGATTTATAGCCAGTCAGTTAGAAGTAGAGCTAATAACTTGGACTTGTGACTGGTGTCTGAAGGAAGAGGGGGATAGTTTTGTGAGATTTAGCTCTTAACCTGTGGGGTCTGCTGCTATTCTCCAGGTAGATAGTGTTAAAATTGAGTTGAATTGTATGAAATACTTGGTGATAAATTGTATGAATTACTTGGTGATTTGGGAACACCCTCCCCCCAACCCTCTCTCCCTATACAAGACACATACACATTGAAATTGGTATCACAGCCCTTCACCAGTCATTTGAAATCTGTAGCTAATCTGTCTGGCTGTTGGAGTACTCGTAGAATTTAAGAAATAAAATAGATGAACATAGAGGAAGGGAAGGAAAAATAAAATAAGATAAAAACAGAGAGGGAGACAAACCATAAGAGACTCTGAACAATAGTGAACAAACTGAGGGTAGCTGGAGGGAAGGGGGATGGGGGCGATGGGGTAAGTGAGTGACGGACATTAAGGAGGGCACTTGTAATGAATGAACACTGGGTGTTATATGTAACTGATGAATCACTAAACTCTACCTCTAAAACGAATACTACACTGTATGTTAACTAACTACAATTTAAATAAAATCTTGAAAGAAACGACACAAAACAAAACAAAAAACGAAGTCTCCTCAAGTAACATGTAGTATTAGCCACTTTCTGTATGGTCAGTGTTTTCCTGATTCTTTGAAGGAATAAGAAAGAAAGTAGATGGTATGCTGCTTCCTCCTCTTCAGTCTGACCTCTTACCACTGGGATGCTCAGAGCTCAACTTTTAGCATGGTTTTCTTTCTTCTGTACCTATACTCACAGCTTGGGCTAGCTAATCCCGTGTCACGGCTTCAAATGCCAACTATATGCCAATATATGCTCTGGTAGGACTTGAGCATTCCAAACCCCTTAAAAAGGATTTGTCTTCTCTCAGTTGTCCTGTGGGAAGTGAAGGAGTCATCATCCCAGCATCTTCTCCAACATAAAAAAAAAAGCAGACTAGAGGGAGGCTACTGCCAGTCACTTGACCAACAAATGCCAGTTGGGCATCTGTCATGCCCCAGGTGATACACAGGGTGCAGATGATTCAGTGGTGAGCTAGACATGCGTGGGCCTTACCCTCATAGTGCTTCCCCCCTACCAGGGAAAACAGACATGAAATAAATAAGTTACTTCTGAGTGTACAAAGGGCGATGATGGGGAAGTAAAGAGTATTGTTAGAGCTTATTAGAGGGGCAGCTCATTTGATAAGCAAAGTCAGGAAATATCCCCCAGAAGAATGAGCCTGGGAGGATGGAGTAGATGTGGAAGGCTATGAGCTGTGCATATTGTATTTATAATTATAAATGCAGAACTAGCACAGGACCTGGAAGATACTCAGTTTGGGTTATCATCACTGTGTAACAATCTACTCCAAATGTCAGTAGCCTAAAACTACAACTGTTTATTGTTTTTCATTATTCTAGGGGCTGGGGGGACTCCATTGACGATTATCCTGCTCCACGGGTCATTTGGTTTCAGCTATAGTCGTCCAGAGGCTCAAATAGGTAGGAATACCCAGGGTGGCTCACGCAGATCTCTGGTCCCTTGGCAGGGGTAGCAGAAGGGCTTGGACTCAGCGGGGACGACTGGGACAAGTGGGCCTCTCTGTCCATGCAGTTCCAGCAGCTCTTTTACTCCAAACAGGCTCTCTGTGTGGTTTCTCCAGCTGGACTTCTTAAATGACAGCTAAGAGATCTCAAAAGTGCAGAAATAGAAGCTTCCATGCTTTTGTAAGGCCCGGGTGGGACTCCAGAATAGAGCCACTGTTGCTGCATCCTACTGGTAGAAGTGAGTCCAGTGCTTGCCCAGACTCAGAAGGGGAGAGGACCAAACAGAGGTATGACTGTCAGAGGTGTGGTTCATTGGAGGGGCATCATCTTCAGAGATTCCCTACCCCTCTACGTGCTCAATAATCTTATTTTTAGTCATGGCAGCAGGGGGAGAAATGAATAGGGATCAGTCAGTGTGGAGGAAGAGGCCTCATGTGAGGAGTAGAAGGCACATGCACATAAGTCTTGTTGAAGGACCAGGGAGGGGTTCACTTCAGAGGGAGCGTGGAGAGAGGAGAGATATGGATGAGACTGATGAGTGAGCTGGGAACAGGCTGAGCCTGGAGTCTGACTCCCCCAGTGTTTTCAGTTATGTAAGCCAGTCATTTCCCTTTCTCCCACTGCCAGTTTGAGTTGGTTTTCTATCTTTGAATCAAGAGGCCTGACTAATGGTAGGGAGACAGCAAATTCTGCTGCTCAGGAGAGGAAGGCCCTGAAGGTGACCTCACCATTGAATGCAAAGCCATTTGGAAACAGCCTGTTCTGTACAAATGCAGAGCATTATGATTATCCCTGATGTGCAGGCTGTACACTCACCTTGAGTAGGATAGAATCTGCCCCTGACATCAGAAAGAGAAAGGTCTGTGGGTGGATGTTCCTAATGGCTTCAGAAAGCCCTTTCCACATGCGTAATTAACCATGACAGCCAACCACAGCTCAGTATTCCTGCAGAAACTGGTCACACATTTTAAAGGCTCTTCTTAGATCTCCACAATGTAAATTTGCTTGTGTTGGTTTCCACTAGCCACAGTTCCTGCTTTCTGAATCCTTGACCCACACTGCCTTCAGGATTCCTCTATTACAAGTTTGCTGTGCAAATTCAATAAGATAATTCATGTAAAATACTCAGCACAGTACCTAGCCACAATCTAATAAAGCCCCAGGAAGCAAAGTTGCTTTTTTTTATTGTTGTCTGATCTTATTTCTGGAATCCCAAGTGCTTTGATGAATGTGGTTTAAAAAAAAAAAAAATCCCTACCTTTAGGCCCCCAAAAGATCAAAAAGAAAGGGAGACCTAAATCAGATCGGAAGAGAGCTTATCTAGGGTCCCCTTCCTTGGCTAACCTGAAACCCAGAGATAACTATCATCTTCAATATGCAGTCCTGAAAGACTTCAGAATGGAGATGTGTCCATGTTATCCCTCCCCAGCCCCTGTATTAAATCAAGGCTCATGTAGGACTTTGGAAGCAGTGGCAGAGGCCCTTAATGAGGGCTGCAAGGCCCACCCTGGTGGCCTGACTCCCCCTCATCTCAGACTGTATGTCTGTGCCTTGCTGCCTCCTGCCATATGGCCTCTGCACATGCCATCCTTCCTGCATGGAGCATCTCACTTCCACCACATTCAGATGTCAGCTCAACCTTTACTTCCTCACTGAAGTATTCCCTAGTCCCAGTCTAGGCTCATTTGCATTCCTGCATGGTGTCCTATCCCTTCAATCCTTGCCTTCAAACTCTGCATCACAATTTGTTAATATGTGTCTATCAGTGCAATTCTTGGATAAATAATGAACTCCCTCACTTGACTAAGTTTCATGAGAGCATGATCCAAGAGATTTAGTTTGTTTTCTTTCCCTTTCTCTTAAGCACCCAGTACTGCACCTGACCCACAGTATGTGCTCAGCAAATACTGGTTGAGGAGTTGGAGAGAGAGAATGATAGATGCTATCAATTAGGATTAGGGACTGAACTCCTCAGTTTATTCAATCAAGCCAAGCCATCCCCGAGACATCACTGAGTTCCCAGAGAGGTAGGTAATAATTAATTCTAGGACACCAAGCGGGGATGGCCATTGCTCCTTATTTAACCCCTGAATCAATTGATTGTCCTTTGGGAATTGATTTCTTTTCAAGTGTTTCTTTCCTTGAAAGATGGCCTCTCCCAGAGGAACAGTTCTCACTTGCAGGAGACATACATATAGAGGCTAAGACTTTTTTCCTTTTGCCAAAGTTTGCAAAACGAAGTCCACTGTACACTCCATACAACCTGTATTTCTTTTCTAAAGCTTTTCTCCAAAAATGCAGAGAAAGAGGCAATATATAAAGATTAACAGACACTGGTTTAAATATACTGGCTATCTAAAAGGGTCACTCCTTTGTGGTCGTTTGTGCTTAGCTGCCTACTTGAAGGTAGAGGCAATAAAGTGTAGGGATTTAAAGAGTGCACTTCAGGGCAGATGAGGTTGAGTCCAACCTAAGAGTTGGTATTTACTCTGTGCAAACTTAGGCAAATGAACTTACTCGCAGTTTTGTCATTCAAAATGGAGAGATTTACTTCATAGCATTGTTGGGTGGTGAGAAACTGGCTATGAAGCACTTGGTGCCAGACATACAGTAAGGGCTCAATTAGTGAAAGTTATATCATTGCTCTCCTGGTTGGTTCTCTTTTTCACACCATTGCCAAAGGGTGGGGAAGGGCTTGTGAAGGGAAATAGAGTCAATCAATTCTCTTCTAGGCTGAAAGAGACATTTCTCCTCAATCCAAGAAGACTTTCCATGGATAAGCTGGCACTCTTACTAGCTAAATTAACCAAAGTCTTCGCAGTCATCATATCCTGAACCTCCCAATACAATCTTAACTCTACTGCTCTTGTTTTTCATGCTTAGTGGAAAATTTCTTCTGTTCTATTAATGTCTGGTGATTCAAATCATGTTCTTTTACAGCCAAGACTTTGGTGATTCTTCTTTTTATTGGAAGCAGCACTTGGAAGGCTCCTGGGTTGGAGTCATAAAAACCTGAGGTCAATATCTCAGTCTGCCACTGGGTATCTGTGTGAACCAGGACGTGTTGCTTTGTGTCTCTGATCTTCAGTGTACTACAGGGGATGGACAGAGCGAAGTGAAATGAGGTAGATGCAGTGCTTGCCCTAGAGGACAGAGGTGACTGGACTATGACGTATTCGTGGGGGCTCTCTGATTTCCTTTACAGGTACATTTTCCCAGGATAATGCTACCTAAGGAAGAATGATCTGCATGAAGTGCTGGGCCAAAACTTGTCTTATTCTCCTTTTGCCAATGATTTGATAGATGTGTGTGACTAGAAAAACTCTGTAACTTCTTTGAAATTGTGACTCCCATATGCAAAAGGAATTATTCTTTTAATAAATATCTTGCTGAGACTAATTTTTCTCTCATTTATCACTTCAAGGTGGACCAGAACAGGGAAGAGGTGATGGTTATTATAAAGTTGTACAGGGATCAGAGTACTTCTCTCTTATGTAATGTCCAGGTATCAAGCTCTGTGAAATTTTTCTGCCTGCTTATGGCCCAACCTCCGAAGGTGCTCACCTTCCCTTCCATCATCCATTGATCAAAGAATTCACTGCCAAGTGCCCACTTAGAACTATGCCATATGCCCTAGTAGAAATGAGGACAAGGAGAGGAAAGATATGGGTTAGTAGGGAAAAGCCAAGGAAACAGATGACTGCAGCATAGGATTGCAACAGAAAGTGGTAGAGGTTGTGACGGGAGAGGCTCACAAGGGAGGGGAAGGAAGCTACGGGATTAAGTGGATGAAGATAGAGGACATTGGATCTTGAGCTCAGATTCAAAAGATAAAAAGAAGAGGAAGGGGTTGTGTTAGGCTGAGGCAAGACAGACCACAATAAACATGTGGCACAGTAGTAGTTTTGCAAAGCTCAAATGCAAGGGAGCAAAGGCGCAATCACCCTTTCTTTTTTTTTTCTTTTTAAGATTTTATTTATTTATTTGGGAGAGAAAAAGAGCATGAGAGGGGGCGGGGGGGGGTGGGCAGAGGGAGAAGCAGGCTCCCCGCTGAGCAGGGACTCTATCCCAGAACCCCGGGATCATGACCTGAGCCGAAGGTAGATGCTTAACCGACTGAGCCACCCAGGCGCCCCAATAAGGAAGCCAGCAATCACCCTTCTGAAGAATACTCTTAGTATCTAATAATTGCCACTTTTTAAAGCATTCCAGGAGGAATCAGATCTATAGAGCAAGCGTAAGAGTAGGTTCTGTTTTTATCTCACTAGTTTACTCATTCAGAGCAAACCAAGCTAGATTATTTAGAAAAGCCAAGGGGAAGACTTTAATGATTTGGCTATTTTATTGATTGAGATAAAAATTTAGTTACATATTCGGAACACAATATGCCTGACCTCCAAAATACATGAAACTATTTTCCAGGAAGTGTCCCTCAATTGGACATTTTCCTTCAGCTTTAGGCATAAGCCTAGAAATATTGTGTAATCAGTAATTATTTGCTATTTGGTTCCTTTCAGTGGGCAGAAGTACAAACAATGCAAAACTCTAGACTGTTATAGTTTTTCCAAAAAATGTAAAAAATAAAGCCCAACTAATTTCCCAATATCCAAAACTTAGTTTCAAGATCCAGGGGACAAAATGTTCTGATGACAGTTCCTGAGAGAGCTCCGTGTGGGCCACACATTAAAATGCTTCATTAAATCATCAAAAGTGAGTGACCTTTTAGCAGGAAAGAATATCTTGTACAGGAGGCAGAGACTTTGTGATCCCAAAGTCTCAAATTAGTCAAAGAACACAATTCTGATAGTCACTAATACAAGTTAATGTGAATTTTATTCTAATGCCACCATGATGATGTGATAAATATAGCTTGCAGGAGACAAAAAGTGTTCTGTGTTCCTAACTCAAATTTAACATTTATTTAGTCCTTTACAGGTACTATAGTAGGACCATGAGATACATGAATGAATCAAAAAGACCAAACTCCTGCTCTCATGGAGCCTACATTCTAGTGTGGAGAAGTTAAAAATTAAGGGCAGACATAATAAATAAGCAAACAATAGTGTTTATTAGAAATGGAGCAGGAAAAGGGGATTAGGAGTGTCAGAGGTATAGGGTGAGGGCTGCGGTTTTCAATAGGTTAACTGGGATGGGCTTTATTGAGAAGGTTGTGTTTGAACATGGGAAATGACAGAGGTGCAGGTGTCTGCAGGAAGAGCATTCCAGGGAGAGAGGATAGTCCTAAGGCAGGAACAGTAGGCCTGAGACAGACCAAGGTGGGAGTAGAAAGAGTTGATGTCAGGGAGGTAATGGCAGGATGGGGCAGATCATTTAGGACTTTTAGACTCGTAGGTAAAATGAAGAGCTAATGGTGGGTTCTGAACAAGGAACTGAGAGATCTAATGTGTACCGCGTATGGCTCTGGTTTCTGAGTTGAGAATAGAATATGAAAAGCGTGCCTGGTTGGCTCAGTTGGTTAAGCATCTGCCTTTGGCTCAGGTCATGATCCTGGGGTTCTGGGATAGAGTCCCAGGCTCAGCAGGGAGCCTGCTTCTCCCTCTCCCTCTGCCCCTCCCCCCACACTCATGTGTGCACTCTCTCTCTCACGCTCTTTCTCTCAAATAAATAAATGAAATAATAAATGAATGAAATCTAAAAAAATAAATAAAAGTATATGAGGGCAAGATGGAATCAGGAGACCAGTGAAGATGCTGTTGCAGTGATGCAGTAATCCAGTTGATGATTCAGACAGGGTAATAGATGGGTGATTAAAAATGGTTGGACTCAGGATAGTTTTGAAATCTTATCAATGTCAATTGGTGATGGATTTAAATATGGGATATGAGGCATCAAGAATGAGTGCCATGGTTTTGTCCTGAAATGGGGGAGCTGAGATGCCTTCGGTTAAGATGGGGAAGTCTGTGAGTAGAGAAGAGTTTGAAGGGAGGGAAGGGGTACATTAGTAGTTTAGTTTTGGACAGGTCAAGCTTGAGATTTCCTTTAGATTTACATCTGGAGATGTAGAGCAGGCAGTTAAATATGTGAGTCTGGACTTCAGGAGAGAAGTTCGGCAAAGAGCTTAAATTTAAGGATCTTTGGGGGCACCTGGGTGGCTCAGTCGGTTAAGTGTCTGCCCTGGGCTCAGGTCATGATCCCAGGGTCCTGGGATAGAGCCCTGAGTCGGGCTTCTTGCTCAGTGGGAAGCCTGCTTCTGAGGGCTCTGCCTCTGCTCTGCCTGCTTGTGCTCTCTCTGTCAAATAAATAAATAAAATCTTTAAAAAGTAGATAAATAAATTTAGGGATCTTTGGCATAAAGATGTACTTGTAGTCTTGAGATTGGAAGACATTACAATGAAAAGGAGTATAGAGAAGGAAGAAGACAAAGGACTTTTACCATAATTTTATGTGTATTAGTTTTCTATTGCTGCGGTAACAAATTACCACAAATTGAGTGGCTTGAAAAAATACACATTTATTATCTTAAAGTTCTTTCTATATGTCAGAAGTCTTAAATGAGTCTCACTGGGCAAAAATCAAGGTGTTAGCCATCTTGTGTTCCTTTTTGAAGGCTCTGGGGGAATATCTGTTTTCTTTTCTTTTCCAGCTCCTACTGGCTGTTTACAGTCCTTGGATTGTGGGCCCCTTACAGCTTCAAAGCCAACAATGGCTGGTGGAGTCTACTATATCACTTTTACCCAAACTTTTCTGCTTTCTCTTTCACATTTGAGGATCCTGTGATTACATCAGGCCCATCTGGATAATCCAAAATAATCTCCCCATCTCAAGATCCTTAATTTAGTCACATCTTCTAAGTCCTTTTGCCATGTAAGGTCATATATTCACAAATTTCAGAGACTAAGATGTGGACCTCTTTTTTATTGGTGAGGAAGCATTATTCTACCTACAACATTACAGAAGCCTAATAATAATGCGTAATCTTGGGCTCTACCCCAGATGTGCTGATTCAGATCTCTAGGGATTAGTGTCCAGGAACCTGTTTTACATCAAACTCCCCCAGGGGATTCTTGTGTACTCATTCGAATGATGGTGAAAAAAGAAGGTGATGGAAGGGGATAAGTGAGAATCTGGTCCCACTCCTCACTGAGACTATAGTTCCAGTGGATTAGGGTGACCTTCTGCGTCATCAGTCACCTCTCAAGGCCACCATGTCTGGTCATCCATGTTACATGGAGGTATGAGCAGTTCTCAGCTAAGGGCAGGCTACAGTTCAGAACCTTAGTAGTTACAGGACCAGGCTGGAATATGGCAGCATACTTTTTGATTCCTTTCCAGTGAATCCAAAGACAAAAGTTGTAGAGAGCTGCTTTGTCAAGGTTAGCTCGCAAAGGAGCCACTTCTGGCTGGCTTGAAGAATGACATTCCATTGCAGACATTTGCTTTAGGAGCAGAGAAATTAGCACTTGGGTGAGTGTTTCTCCTCACAAACATTAGAGAAATTTCCAAGTCATGTAGCATGATTCAAAAACTAAACAAAGATAAAAATAAAACAATATAAAACTATTCATACCCAGCATAGGTGTGAATGATGAAGAACCTTGAGGCAGGAATACGTAGATCTCCAAACTTCTGAATTTTTCTCTCAAATTGACTTCAAGAACATTTTGTAAGTTTCAAGGCTTTCAAGTGAGAATTTTTCCTCATAAGAATCCAAACATTAAAATGTGTTTTCTAAATTTTTACGATACATGAGGTATAAGAATCCATTTTCTTTTTTTAAAAAAAGATATTATTTATTTATTAGCAAGAGAGAGAAATCATGAGTGGGGGGGAGGGGCAGAGGGGAAGGGAGAGGAAGAAACAGACTCCTCGCTGGGCAGGGAGCCTGATGTAGGGCTCGATCCCAGGACCCTGAGATCATGACCTGAGCCAAAGGCAGATGGTTAACTGACTGAGCCACCCAGGTACCCCAAGAATGAATTTTCATATAAAAATTTCAATTCAGAAACACAGAGAACAAAGCATGGTAGTTTTCTTAATCTCCTCTGTCCCCAAAGGTAACTAATTACTGTCAGAAGTTTGGAGGACATCTTTCCTTATTCCTTTGCACACATTTACCTGCATATGTATGTGTATGCACACATTTATCTTTTATATAGATGAGATCATACTGTTTTTTTCCCCATATAATGATGTCTTAGAGATCTATTCATATCAGCACAAATAGTTTTACCTTATTCTTTTAAACTATGACATCATATTTCCCTACTTCTCATGAACCATATTGATGAACATTGAGGATCTTTCTTCCTGTTTAACTGTGTGACCTTAGGCATGGTACTTAAGCTCTCTGGGCCTTAGTCTCTTCACTGTAAAATAGGAATAATAATTTTACGTACCTCATAGGTTTGAGTATGTTTTAAGTAGGTAGAACCTATAAATCACGTAGAGCAGTGCCTGGCATACAATAAGCCTTTAAATAAGGTTGACTGTTATTGATGTTACAAACAATGCGTAAGCAAGCATCTTTATACATATTTTTTATACATATGTAATTAGCTTTGCAGAGTAGTTTCCTAGAAATGAAAGAGCTAATCATAGTGGATGTGCATTTAAAATTATCTTTGCTTTTCAAAAATCCTTCCCCAATTGATACTCCTATTGAGTTTATATGAGGGTACCCAATTCCCAGTATCTTTATCAAAAAGGACACTAAGTCATTTGGAACTAGTCACAAGTTTTGGATACCTTTTCTATATTTTGATAATTCTACATATTGGAATCCCTCCATTATAAAGTAGAATTAAAAAACTACATTACCCAGTTTCCTCTGTAGCTAGGAAACTGCCAGTTAGAGGCAATCACATGACACCTTGCTCAGGAAAGAATTACAGGAGAGAAGTAGCTAGGCACAGGGCATCCTGTTTTGCTGGTGCTAGAGGTGGCAGAGACCCCAGGATGGTAGCGGCTCCCTTATTAGGATGGTTCTGAAGCCTTGCTCTGAGAGCTACTCTGGAACACTTAGTTTAGAGCCTGTTTCTCCTAATTTTCAGAGCATCTAATAATTCTTTTTTTTTTTTTTAATTTTTTTATTGTTATGTTAATCCCCATACATTACATCATTAGTTTTAGATATAGTGTTCCATGATTCATTGTTTGTGCATAACACCCAGTGCTCCCTGCAGAACGTGCCCTCCTCAATACCCATCACCAGGCTAACCCATCCTCCCACCCCGCTCCCCTCTAGAACCCTCAGTTTGTTTTTCAGAGTCCATCGTCTCTCATGGTTCTTCTCCCCCTCCGATTTCCCCCCCTTCATTCTTCCCCTCCTGCTACATTCTTCTTCTTCTTTTTTTCTTTCTTAACATATATTGCATTATTTGTTTGAGGTACAGATCTGAGACTCAACAGTCTTGCACAATTCACAGTGCTTACCAGAACACATACCCTCCCCAGTGTCCCATCACCCAGTCACCCCATCCCTCCCACCCCACCCCCCACTCCAGCAACCCTCAGTTTGTTTCCTGAGATTAAGAATTCCTCATATCAGTGAGGTCATATGATACATGTCTTTCTCTGTTTGACTTATTTCGCTCAGCATAATACCCTCCAGTTCCATCCACGTCGTTGCAAATGGCAAGATCTCATTCCTTTTGATGGCTGCATAATATTCCATTGTATATATATACCACCTCTTCTTTATCCATTCATCTGTTGATGGACATCTTGGCTCTTTCCACAGTTTGGCTATTGTGGACATTGCTGCTATAAACATCGGGGTGCACGTAGCCTTTCGGGGCCCTACTTTTGTATCTTTGGGGTAAATACCCAGGAGTGCAATTGCTGGATCATATGGTAGCTCTATTTTCAACTTTTTGAGGAACCTCCGTACTGTTTTCCAGAGTGGCTGCACCAGCTTGCATTCCCACCAACAGTGTAGGAGGGTTCCCCTTTCTCCACATCCCCGCCAACATCTGTCATTTCCTGACTTGTTAATTTTAGCCATTCTGACTGGTGTGAGGTGGTATCTCATTGAGGTTTTGATTTGGATTTCCCTGATGCCGAGCGATATTGAACACTTTTTCATGTGTCTGTTGGCCGTTTGGATGTCTTCTTTGGAAAAATGTCTGTTCATGTCTTCTGCCCATTTCTTGATTGGATTCTTTGTTCTTTTGGTGTTGAGTTTGATGAGTTCTTTATAGATTTTGGATACTAGCTCTTTATCTGATATGTCATTTGCAAATATCTTCTCCCATTCTGTCGGTTGTCTTTTGGTTTTGTTGACTGTTTCCTTTGCTTTGCAAAAGCTTTTTATCTTGATGAAGTCCCAATAGTTCATTTTTGCCCTTGCTTCCCTTGCCTTTGGCAATGTTTCTAGGAAGAAGTTGCTGCGGCTGAGGTCGAAGAGGTTGCTGCCTGTGTTCTCCTTTAGGATTCTGATGGACTCCTGTCTCACATTGAGGTCTTTCAACCATTTGGAGTCTATTTTTGTGTGTGGTGTAAGGAAATGGTCCAGTTTCATTCTTCTGCATGTGGCTGTCCAATTTTCCCAACACCATTTGTTGAAGAGACTGTCTTTTTTCCATTGGACATTCTTTCCTGCTTTGTCAAAGATTAGTTGACCATATAGTTGAGGGTCCATTTCTGGGCTCTCTATTCTGTTCCATTGATCTATGTGTCTGTTTTTGTGCCAGTACCATACTGTCTTGATGATGACAGCTTTGTAATAGAGCTGGAACTCCGGAATTGTGATGCCGCCAGCTTTGCTTTTCTTTTTCAACATTCCTCTGGCTATGCGGGGTCTTTTCTGGTTCCATACAAATTTTAGGATTATTTGTTCCATTTCTTTGAAGAAAGTGGATGGTATTTTGATGGGGATTGCATTGAATGTGTAGATTGCTCTAGGTAGGATTGACATCTTCACAATATTTGTTCTTCCAATCCATGAGCATGGAACGTTTTTCCATTTCTTTGTGTCTTCCTCAATTTCTTTCATGAGTATTTTATAGTTTTCTGAGTACAGATCCTTTGCCTCTTTGGTTAGATTTATTCCTAGGTATCTTATGGTTTTGGGTGCAATTGTAAATGGGATCGACGCCTTAATTTCTCTTTCTTCTGACTTGTTGTTGGTGTATAGGAATGCCACTGACTTCTGTGCATTGATTTTATACCCTGCCACTTGACTGAATTCCTGTATGAGTTCTAGCAGTTTTGGGGTGGAGTCTTTGGGATTTTCCACATAAAGTATCATATCATCTGCAAAGAGTGAGAGTTTGACTTCTTCTTTGCCAATTTGGATGCCTTTGATTTCTTTTTGTTGTCTGATTGCTGTGGCTAGGACTTCCAATACTATGTTGAATAGCAGTGGTGATAGTGGACATCCCTGCCGCGTTCCTGACCTTAGGGGGAAAGCTCTCAGTTTTTCCCCATTGAGAATGATATTCGCTGTAGGTTTTTCCTAGATGGCTTTTATGATATTGAGGTATGTACCCTCTATCCCTATACTCTGAAGAGTTTTGATCAAGAAAGGATGCTGTACTTTGTCAAATGCTTTTTCTGCATCTATTGAGAGGATCATATGATTCTTGTTCTTTCTTTTGTTAATGTATTGTATCACGTTGATTGATTTGCGGATGTTGAACCAACCTTGCAGCCCAGGGATAAATCCCACTTGGTCGTGGTGAATAATCCTTTGAATGTACTGTTGGCTAGTATTTTGGTGAGAATTTTTGCATCCATGTTCATCAGGGATATTGGTCTGTAATTCTCCTTTTTGATGGGGTCTTTGTCTGGTTTTGGGATCAAGGTAATGCTGGCCTCATAAAATGAGTTTGGAAGTTTTCCTTCCATTTCTATTTTTTGGAACAGTTTCAGAAGGATAGGTATTAATTCTTCTTGAAATGTTTGGTAGAATTCCCCTGGGAAGCCATCTGGCCCTGGGCTTTTGTTTGTTGGGAGATTTTTGATGACTGCTTCAATTTCCTTAGTGGTTATAGGTCTGTTCAGGTTTTCTATTTCTTCCTGGTTCACTTTTGGTAGTTGATACATCTCTAGGAATGCATCCATTACTTCCAGGTTATCTAATTTGCTGGCATAGAGTTGCTCATAATATGTTCTTATAATTGTTTGTATTTCTTTGGTGTTGGTTGTGATTTCTCCTCTTTCATTCATGATTTTGTTGATTTGGGTCATTTCTCTTTTCTTTTTGATAAGTCTGGCCAGGGGCTTATCAATCTTGTTAATTCTTTCAAAGAACCAGCTCCTAGTTTCGTTGATGTGTTCTCCTGTTCTTTTGGTTTCTATTTCATTGATTTCTGCTCTGATCTTTATTATTTCTCTTCTCCTGCTGGGTTTAGGCTTTATTTGCTGTTCTTTTACAGCTCCTTTAGGTGTAGGGTTAGGTTGTGTACTTGAGACCTTTCTTGTTTCTTGAGAAAGGCTTGTATTGCTATATACTTTCCTCTTAGGACTGCCTTTGCTGTATCCCAAAGATTTTGAATAGTTGTGTTTTCATTTTCATTGGTTTCCATGAATTTTTTTAATTCTTCTTTAATTTCCTGGTTGACCCATTCATTCTTCAGTAGGATGCTCTTTAGCCTCCATGTATTTGAGTTCTTTCCGACTTTCCTCTTGTGATTGAGTTCTAGTTTCAAAGCATTGTGGTCTGAAAATAGGCAGGGGATGATCCCAATCTTCTGGTACCGGTTGAGACCTGATTTATGACCTAGGATGTGATCTATTCTGGAGAATGTTCCATGGGCACTAGAGAAGAATGTGTATTCCATTGCTTTGGGATGGAATGTTCTGAATATGTCTGTGAAGTCCATTTGGTCCAGTGTGTCATTTAAAGTCTTTATTTCCTTGTTGATCTTTTGCTTAGACGATCTGTCCATTTCAGTGAGGGGGGTGTTAAAGTCCCCCAGTATTATTGTATTGTTGTCAATGTGTTTCTTTGCTTTTGTTATTAATTGCCTTATATAATTGGCTGCTCCCATGTTAGGGGCATAGATATTTACAATTGTTAGATCTTCTTGTTGGATAGACCCTTTAAGTATGATATAGTGTCCTTCCTCATCTCTTATTACAGTCTTTGGTTTAAAATCTAATTTGTCTGATATAAGGATTGCCACCCCAGCTTTCTTTTGGTGTCCATTAGCATGGTAAATGGTTTTCCACCCCCTCACTTTAAATCTGGGGGTGTCTTTGGGTCTAAAATGAGTCTCTTGCAGACAGCATATCGATGGGTCTTGTTTTTTAATCCAATCTGATAGCCTGTGTCTTTTGATTGGGGCATTTAGCCCATTTACATTCAGGGTAACTATTGAAAGATAGGAATTTAGTGCCATTGTATTGCCTGTAAAGTGACTGTTACTGTATATTGTCTGTGTTCCTTTCTGGTCTATGTTGCTTTTAGGCTCTCTCTTTGCTTAGAGGACCGCTTTCAAGATTTCTTGTAGGGCTGGTTTCGTGTTTGCAAATTCCTTTAGTTTTTGTTTGTCCTGGAAGCTTTTTATCTCTCCTTCAATTTTCAATGACAGCCTAGCTGGATATAGTATTCTTGGCTGCATATTTTTCTCGTTTAGTGCTCTGAATATGTCCTGCCAGTCCTTTCTGGCCTGCCAGGTCTCTGTGGATAAGTCTGTTGCCAATCTAATGTTTCTACCATTGTAGGTTACATATCTCTTCTCCCGAGCTGCTTTCAGGATTTTCTCTTTGTCTCTGAGACTCGTAAGTTTTACTATTAGATGTCGGGGTATTGACCTATTTTTATTGATTTTGAGAGGGGTTCTCTGTGCTTCCTGGATTTTGATGCCTGTTTCCTTCCCCAAATTAGGGAAGTTCTCTGCTATAATTTGCTCCATTATACCTTCTGCCCCTCTCTCTCTTTCTTCTTCTGGGATTCCAATTATTCTAATGTTGTTTCATCTTATGGTATTGCTTATCCCTCGAATTCTGCCCTCGTGATCCAGTAGTTATCTCTCTTTTTCTCAGCTTCTTTATTTTCCATCATTTGGTCTTCTATATCACTGATTCTCTCTTCTGCCTCATTTATCCTAGCAGTTAGTGCCCCCATATTTGATTGCACCTCATTAATAGCCTTTTTGATTTCGACTTGGTTAGATTTTAGTTCTTTTACTTCTCCAGAAAAGGTTTCTCTAATAACTTCCATGCTTTTTTCAAGCCCAGCTAGTATCTTTAAAGTGATGATTCTGAACTCTAGATCTGACATCGTACTAATGTCCGTATTGAGTAGGTCCCTGGCAGTTGCTACTACCTCTTGTTCTTTTTGTTGAGGTGATTTTTTCCGTCTTGTCATTTTGTCCAGAGGAGAATAGATTAATGAGAGAACAAAATGCTAACAGGGTAACAACATCCCCAGAAAATATACTCTAAAAAATCAGAAAAGACCTGAAGCAGTGGGAAAAGAAAGGGAAAGAGAGAAAAAAGAAAAAGAAAGAAAAAAAGAAAAAAGAAAAAGATAAAGATAAAGATAAAAACAAACAAAAGCAGAACAAAACAAAACAAAACAAAAACAGAATGTGATCAAATATGATCAGGCTGGTTTATAGATCAGTGCCACACACTAGATTTTGGGTGTATTTTGGTCTGTTAAAAGAAAGTCCCTCCCAAAATTTTAAAGAAAGAAAAACTTATATATGTACAAAAATAAGGGTTGATATGATGAAGGGATGGAATATGACTGTAAAGATGGAAAGTATAAAAATTTTATAAAAGGATTTGATAAGTTGTTTGAAAAAAGAAAGAGGATTAAAAAAAAAAGAAAGAAAGAAAAAAGGGAGAGAATGTGATCAGGCAGGGGAGTAGAAAAAAAGCATACACTAGAGATTTAGAGTATATTTTGATCTGTTAGAAGAAACTATCTCAAGATTTTAAAGAGAGAACAACTTATATATATATGCCAAAAATACGGGTAACTACTATGAAGGGATAGAATATGACTTTAAAAATGAAAAATAAAAATGTTTTTTTTTTAAAAAAGGGATTGATAAGATGTTGGTTGAAAAAGGGAAAAAGAAAAATTCAAAAAAAAAGAAAAAAGAAAAAAGAAAAAAAGACAGTTAAAAAAATAATTAACTTTGAAAGACTAAAGAATCATGGTAAAAAAGCCATGAATTCTATGTGCAGTATTCCCCTAGCGCTGGAGTTCTGCCGTTCTCATTGATTGGTAAACTTGGTCTTGGCTGGATGTTCTCGCTGATCTTCTGGGGGAGGGGCCTGTTGCCGTGGTTCCCAAATGTCTTTGCCAGAGGCAAAATTGCCCCGCCCTTGCCGGTCCGGGCTAAGTAATCTGCTCGGGTTTGCTCTCCGGAGCTTTTGTTCCCTGCAAGCTTTCTGTACAGCTTTGGAGGCGGAGAGTGAAAATGGCGGCCTTCCAGTCTCCGCCCCGGAGGAGCCGAGAACTCGGGGTCCCGTTCCTCAGCGAGCCCCCAGAGAAAAGCAGTCACTCCCGTCTCCCCGGTCTCTGGCCACACTCCGCGCTCACCCGGCCTGTGACCGCGCCTTTCTATCTGGCACCCGACCCCGGGTGGAGTCTCCAAACCCAGCAGATCCCCGCGGTGCGCTCCCGCACCTCTCCTCCCAGGGGAAGAAGGTGAGTCTCCCCGGATCTGCCGCTTGTTGGGTCCCTGCTGGAGGAGCAGTGGCCCGACTGTGCCGCGGATCACGGTTTATGGCAACCCCGAGCTGAGAGCCCGCGCCTGGGCTCCGTCTCTGCAGCCGGCTTCCCTGCTCCGATACCTGGGAGCTCTGCCGCACTCAGGCACCCCCGGTCTTTCTGTGACCCCGAGGGTCCTGAGACCACACTGTCCCGCGAGGGTTCCACCCCCCACTTCGCCACCAGAGTGACGTCCCTCAGCGGAGCAGACTTCTAAAAGTTCCGATTTTGTGCTCCCTGGCTCTATCACTTGCCAGAAGCGGCCGATGGAGGCCCCTCCCCCGCTGTCTATCCTCCCGAATTTCGCCTCGGATTCACTTCTCCGCACGTCCTACCTTCCAGAAAGTGGTCGCTTTTCTGTTCAGAGAGTTGTTGCTATTCTTTTCTTCGATCTCCTGTTGAGTTTGTAGGTGTTCAGAATGGTTTGATCCCTATCCAGCTGAATTCCTGAGAGGAGACGAAATCCAGGTCTCCTACTCCTCCGCCATCTTGCTCCGCATCTAATAATTCTTAATAATTTTTATTTCTGTTGAAATTAGCTACAGTAGATTCTGTTGCCTGCAGTAAGAACTCTGATAGAATCATAAAAGCCTTAACAAGTGGCATCTTTCAAATTTTTGCCAATCTTATGGGCAAAGTGTATTTCATTATTACTCATATGTGTGAATCATGACTTCTCACATCCTTTAGGGGAGGTCGGATCTGAATGTGATATTATCAGTGCCATAGTTTTGCCTCCAAACCAAGTGGCAAACCTATAATGCCTCCTCCCCTTCTTTTATTATTCCTTTAATACATTATTGTTACTAATAAAATATTCTGAGTAAGTAATTTAAAGCTAAGGTGCTAATTACTAATTTGAGTTCATGGAGATATTTTAATTTCCATCTTTATCACATTAAATAATTTGTATGCAAGTACTTTTTATCTATGATAGTCCCATAGTTCAGAGAGATATTTTTCATATAATCACTTATAAGGAACTCTAACATTTCTTTATTTATTAGACCAAATACAATGTTATAATGAATGCATTGGCATGGCATCATGTCATCCATTGTGAAGAACATGATTTGCTAATCCTTCCTCTTTGCTACCTGGCTAAAATCTCCCTACCAATATTATAGGTGTTTACCAAGCATTAAAAAATGAAGTATGTTAGTGTGAAAATCAGGAAACACTGTTTAATGTTGAATGGGGCAGAAATCTGTCATTTTCAATGGTAAAATCAATCTATAACTTTTCATAAAACAAGCAGTAATGCTCTGAGATACAATGGCATGCTGTTTTCCCCAGTTGTATGTGCAAGTATTTTCAGAAAACCAAATCAAATCAATATTTACTACTTAGAATTATTATTTTAAATTTTATTTTTAAAAGAAAAGAAAAAATAAATAAGTCAGTGTCTTAGCTTGAGTTACTGTAACAAAATGCCACAGACTGGGTGGCTTAAAACAAGTGAAATTTATTTTCGTACATTTCTGGATGCTGGGAAATTCTAGATCTAGCTGCCAACAGATTCGTTCCTGGTAAGGGCCCTCTTCTTGGCTTGCAGATGACTGTCTTCTCACTGTGTCTTTAATTGACCAGGAGAAATTGAGAGAGAAGGAGAGAGAAAGGGAGAGAAGCCTGGGTTCTCTTCCTTTTATAAGAAAGCTTATCCCATGGT
The DNA here is from genome assembly GCF_964656455.1 of Halichoerus grypus. NCBI lineage: Eukaryota > Metazoa > Chordata > Mammalia > Carnivora > Phocidae > Halichoerus > Halichoerus grypus. The sequence goes on from NC_135713.1 coordinate 116,077,634, forward strand.
GAGAGCCCCATGCTCATGAATTTATCTAAACCTTGTTACCTCACCATAGCCCCACCTCAAAATACAATCACCTTGGGCATTAGAGCTTCAACATATGAATTTGAGGAGGGACACAAACATTCAGTCCCTAGCAGCTAGAGTCTAAGCTGCTAATCCTGAAGAAGGTTTTGAATTTATCCCCAGCTGACCAAAATAATTTAAGTTCCTTAACTTCACTCTGCATTTATTTTCACAATGTATTAAATTAGAGCATATTGGTAAATGCACTTCAGTAACAAATGTCTAATTCTTTATTCAACTTTCATATTTCCAAATGAAATAAATGATCTATTTACATGCATCACTAGACCATCTCGTTCCATGCAAGGACCCAACACAGAATCAACTAATTGTCATCCATGTTTATTCATCGCTCTTAACTCATTTTCTTACAAATAATGAAAATCTAGGATCTTTAGCAAACAATCTTCACCATTAGTTGAAAGCGTGATCTCTTTAACTGTATAATAGAACAATGACAAAAGGGCCCAGCAAAATATATACCTAAGAAAAGTAATTACTAGTTAACTCCATTGTGCCATTCCCATTTTACTGAGACTGAAAAAGCAGGGCAGAGTATGGATTTTAAAGAGCATTATGGAATTAGAAATAGTGGTTGGTATACCAGAGACGTGAGTTTGTCGGTTAAGCAATTAAGTTCAACTTGCCAAGGTCATCCCTGTAATCCTTTCTTTTGGGTTATTTCCCTCTCAGTCTTCCAATCCAGGGTCACCCTCAGCATTTGCCTTCACCAGGATTTTTGAGCTGACATTTAAGCCACCAATATGCTGATAGGGAGGAAAACATACCAAAACCCCAGAACAATAAGTAATTTAAACAATCTAATTTTTACTTGAATTGAAATTATATGCAGAAAAAAACAAAAGCCCAATGCATTACAAAAACACTGTAACTTATCTTTCAGCAAAGACCATGGTGGAAATTATTTGGTGGTTCTCTTAACTTCATGAATATGAGCCACTCAGTATTCAAAGCTATGTCCTACTCAATTTTTACTTTAAACATCACTTTTCCTAACCACCGGGGCTGATTTGATCTTCCTTTCTAGACACCCCACAACACATTCCACTTCTTTGTATGATTATTTGTAATTATATGTGCTGTGTGATTATACAGTAAATGCCAAGAGGAACAATGACTTCTCTTGTTTTCTCAGCAGAGAAATGATTCTCAATAAATATTTGTTAAGTGAAAGAAAGGGACAGACCTGGAAATTCTTTGTAGAGCACCAATTTTACTCAAAGATTTGGGGTGTTTTTAAATTAAAACAAGAACAGTTGTATCATGATATGAAATACAAAATCCATGTGCATTTTCAAAATAGAATTGAAAACTTCTCCCAGTGAATGCTTGCTTTCCTCTGTCATTAATGCTATTTCAGGGGAAAATTTAATGAAGTATTGATGTGGTGGGTTTGAGTGTGAGGCTCCAGTGATCAGGTAATTGAAGCAAACCAAGTTCAGACATTTCCTCCTTCCCATGGAGAAAACAAGAAGAGGCAGAGTAATGAAGTGCAAAGTGTGCCTTAGCAAGTTATTTTAATGCCTCAGATTTTCCAACTGTAAAATGAAAGCATTGGATTGGATGTTCTCCAATGGCCCCTGAATCTCTAAAATTCTGTTGTGCATAAACTCGTTTGTTTGTTTGTTTGTTTTTTTGCCTACCATTATTCTTACTCCCACAAAGGGGAAAAAAGTAGGGGAAAAAAAGGTAATGATATGTCTTTTTCCTTTCTTAAGCTTCTAAATGTTGCATTTGTCTTTTGAATGACACCTTTAAACACTGTGTAGTTGGGTTTCTTTCCATCTTTATGAACTTGTAATCCCATTCATATGTCTAAAGGAGAAAGAAAAGTAGATCAATATCAAACCACAGAAGTACATTTCTATGGATCAGCCACTCAGATATTATCAGCTGAGATGTTATATACTTCATCATCACAACCAGATGTAATGGAAAATATTGACTTCAAACACTACATGGAAAGAGGGAGAGAATTTTGTAACATCCCTCCTGTTACCTCATCTGTTCATTCTGTCTTTCTTTCTTTGGGCTTGACATTTTATCTTTATATCAGAAGTTTTGCAAGACTATGAATGCAGTAATTACAGTAACATTAATGCAATCTCTCAGGGGTGGTTAGATTAAACAGTGGCTATGCCTCCATATCAAGCAAAGATTATCTGAATGCAAATAAAAGAGAACAAGTCAATGTCAGTGTGGTGCCGAGTAATGATAAAAAATAAGTGGTTGATATTGCAAGCAAAGGAAACTAACATAAAACAACAATTATACTTTTCCCAGTCTGTGCATATTGCCTTGCAATTGCTTGATTCAGTAAAGCTCTATGAAAAGAAAGACTTGTTTTGTTCTATTATAACGAAATGCATTTGTTTTTTAACTAAGTGCATTTAATATATATCGGCTACAAATGGCTTTAAGTTATCAGAGCTGCTTATGTTGTGTCTTTTGTTAATAATAATAAAAATGCCTGCCAAAAGCTACTATGATATACCCTGTGCACAACCTAAAGGTTGGCAAAATAAGAAATTAAAATCAGAACTCCTAAATTCAAAAATCAGGCAACTTGAAGTGTTAGTAAGTCTATTAGAGATAGGAACTCTGGTGCACCGCTGGTGGGAGCGTAAAGTGGTACAATCACTTGGGAGAGCAATTTTGCAATTATCTAGCAGAGTTGAAAATGCAAACGCCTACAAGCCAGCAATTTCACTCCTAGGTATATACCCTACAAAAACAGGTACATGTACACAAAAAACCATGTTTGTAATAGAAAAAGCTGGGGGAGGGGAGCACTAAACATCATTGATAAGGGAGTACATAAAGTCTGATATAGTTCAAAAATGGGATATGATATGGCAGTTGGCATAAAAGATTTTTATGTGTTAAGCTGGATAGATACCATGTTTAGCAAAAAAAAAAAAAAAAAGGCAAATAACAGAATGCACCACATGTAATAGACCATTTTTGTCAATTTTAAAATCACAAACAGTAATATAATATTTGGTCTCTGGCTACCTAGTAAACTATAAAAATGTGAATTAGAAGGATACCCACCAAGTTCCAAAGAGAAGCTGTCTGTGTGGAGAGGGACTAGGAGAGAGGGACACGGGACTGGGGAGGGATACAAGATACTTCAGCGTTTCCCTTTATGAAAAACAATTTTAGGAACACATATGGCTGAATGTTAATATTAGTTAATTCTGGGGTGAGGACACATGGATGTTTTTATACTATGTACTTTTCTGTATTAATTGCTTTTCCAATAAAAAAAAAACAAGACTTTAGTCACTTTTGGTTTCTCAAGGCAGCTGAAATACTGTATTTCTTGAATTTAAGGAACCACGATTCTATATTTAAATTGTTTAATACACTGTATTTTATTCATTTACAGTGTTTATACTGAATGAGTAAACTAGGGGCTTTGGAAAGCTTTCCATGGAATTTTGGTTTAATTAGGTCCATTTATATGCTTGGTAAACTTAGGCAAAGTAAGTTTTAAACATCTGTTTATACAAGGTACACAAACCAGAAAGCATTTTCTTTGGTTTGTCCATATTATTCTGTGCCAACATGAATATTAACATCAGTTTACAGGATTTTTCCCACTGAGAGATTCAGGGTTAATGTTGCTATGTAAATGTCGCGTGAATCCCATTTTGGAACAATTTATATATCTGCACAAAGTGCGGAAATGAGAGACTTCTAGTCCAGAGGGTCTCATTTAAGTATAAACAATGGGAAAATCACTTTTCATGCTCTGGAGTTTTAACCCCCTCTCTCCTGTTTCGTGTCTGTGCACATTGTCCTGACTGAGCCCCAGGGCCGATGCGGACAGTTACCTAAGACTCTGCAAGCAGCTGGAAGAGGTCAGGTAAATGCGAGGGAGGAGGAAATGAGCTTTAGCCACACACAGAACACAGACTTGGGTTCAAATTCTGACTTTGTCATTGACTCATTGCGGGACTCAGCAGACTACTGAATTCCAGCCGTACAGCAAGGATGAGGAGAGCAATACCTCACGGACTGGGTGAGGACTACACTATCCCTTGTGCAGTGCAGCACATGAGTGGTGGCCATTATATTTATCGCTGTTGTTGCAGTCCACACCGCGATCTACAGGGGCTGAATCCCTGTTTCCATTTAGCAGATGCAAAACCACTTCTACCTTGAATGGAATTGGAGAAGGTTGTGTTCCTCGGATGCACCTGCTGCTGCCCTATCAAAGTATAAAGGGCAAAGAGCAACTGGAGCCCTTGTGGAGTATATCATGAATGAGTCTTAACAGAGTTGGGTTTTTTCTTTGTATTTTTTTTCTTTGTTTAGTTTAGTTGCCTTTTTTTTTTTACCTTTTTGTTACTCTTTTAAGTTTTTGTTTGTTTTGTTTGTTTTGGTGGGTGGGAGGGTGTTCTGTGTCAAGAAGGCAAAAACATCTCCTTGTCGTTTGATTGCTCCTTCATTTCTGAGTCCACTCATACTTTAATCCTCCTGGCTCTCACTTTTTCTTTCTAGTGAATATTGCTCATATTTCAATACAAAGGATCATTTCTTTCATTTACACTTAAGATTGAAAGAGCAGTCTGATAGACTTGTCTCAGGTAGTTTTTAATAATAGCTTAAACCCATGATCTTTTCCAGAATAAGGGCAATAGTTGTAGTATTTCAATAGTGACTTTTCCAAAAAATTTTTTCAATAGTGGAAGTCCTCAAATAGTCTATGAATTGCTCATCCTGGAATTTCAGTATTGTGAGAGGATGGCAAAAGGGCTACTTTTTTTTTTTTTTAAAGATTTTATTTATTTATTTGACAGAGAGAGACACAGCGAGAGAGGGAACACAAGCAGGGGGAGTGGGAGAGGGAGAAGCAGGTTTCCTGCTGAGCAGGGAGCCCAATGTGGGGCTCGATCCCAGAACCCTGGGATCATGACCTGAGCTGAAGGCAGACGCTTAACGACTGAGCCACCCAGGCGCCCCAAAAGGGCTACTTTTATGCAAAAAGCCTTAATTACCCGCCATTCCAATGCCACACAGGTGCCCAACTCCTACTTTGAGATTGGCCTTGATTCTGGCTTCAACTCGGGATGACCTACAAGTCATCACCTTTCCTTCTCAAGCCCGCAGCAGACCTCACTAAGTGGCCACAGCCCCTGGTTGTGACCACCAATCCCTCCCGAAATAGCCCTCCAGAGAGCAACTAGCAATCTTAGCTGATAAGGAAATGGAGACCTATTTGTCCTCACTGGTTTAAAAATGTTTTGTTTTGTTGTCTCTTCCCAGTTGTAGAAAAGGGAATGGAAAAATGGATCATTTGAAGAAGAATTAGGAAAAAAAAAGGAAATTATGGGTTCTTCTTTAGTTTTCTCTAGTAGTCCCAAACATTCAGGAAGGTAGAAGGAACTTAAATATGAATTGAAATAATACAGTGATACACTAGTAATATTGGAATGAGCATTATAATGAGTAGGAGAGTGAGAAGGAAGATTATATTTGTTTTAAAAGATAACAGAAAAATTATAAAGCCATTTGCTCTTCCCAGTGGTCTCCTATGATGTTTTAGATTTATTTTAAGCTAGAAATAGGAAACTATTCATAGCATGATGTCATGCTGCATTTATTTCTGGCCTCAGCGGTTGATCATTCAGGAAACACTCTCATGATACCTTCTTGGACAGCATCAAACTGTGCAGTAGTTTTAGGGCCCAGCAAGAGAGATTTAGACGTGACTGAAAGATACTCAGCTCTCCTGACAGGTTGCATTTGGAAAGCGAGGCCCAAAGAGGGAATCCAAGATGATCTTGAAGTTTGGAGTCTCAGTATCTTGGGAGAACAGTGGAACCTGATAGACACAGGACAGTCCGTAGGAGAAAACAGCTGTTCTCAGGGACAGAAAGAGTTCAAGTTAAGATTTGCTGAGTCTGAGGGATGTCAAAATGGAGAACATCTTGCGAGTATTTGGCACCACAGGCTTGGCCTTTGAAAGCCTGGGGATAAAGATTTGGAAATCATTGTCCTTGAGCAGATGGTGGAAAGGAGTGTTGACCCATTTCAACTTTATTTATTATCTGAAAGGTATTTTGAAGGGTGCCAGAAACTGCAGAAAGGCAGATCTGGTTCTCCACTGAGTTACAGGGATTATGAAGAAATAAGGAAGAGGCAGCTACAGAAGTTTTGTATGGGGACGGGGGGGGGGGGCAATTTGTAAGTGGGAATCTGGTGGTGAGATGGGAAAATGAGCTTGTGTATGTAGAAGTTTGCAACAGATTGAAAAAAATAGATGCTTATTTTTAGAATGGGAGAGGGAAATGATGACTATGAGAGGCCTCCTAAGGAGCTGGCACAAATGCATTGATGAGGTAGAAAGGGGGTCCGTTGAGACAGCTCAAACCATTCAGGGTCCACAAGAGCTATACTCCATTTCTGCGTATTCACATAAAATCAACAAGTCACTGAAAGAAATGATCAGAGAGAGCATAATTGGATATTAGATAATGTGTAAAACATTTAATAAAGGCATTTCAGGCAGTTCAAAATTTACTTGAATTTTTCAGTTATGTGGACACTACTCCTAGTTGAGAAATAAAAATTGTGTTTATTTTGTAAGATGACATACCTTGACCAGTGTTCCTTGGCAACTCCAATATTTACCAAGGACATTTAGCAAACTGGCAATGAAAACACATGGAGATCTGTGAGATTTATCCCAAACCTGGTAAGAATTGTTGTAAATCTAAACCAGGTGATTCTAGCACAATGCAAGTCATTGACCCTCTCAGGCTTTATGAGACTTGAATGTTGAGGAGGAGCTCGTAGAGTGGTGACTCATACTTGGGCAGATTATGTTAAATGGACTTTCCTCTTTAACATTTTAGATACTAGCTACAATTATAGCAATGACAAGAGTGATTTCAATTAACTCTGACTGCGGTCAAATATATTTTACCTTGTGACTCAGAGCATGCTAGTGCATGTACATGCCCACACATAAACTATAACCAAAGTTTTATGAAACAATTCTTAATTTCACCATATGTGCCGCACTTTCCTATTTTATATTCTATTTCCTTTTCTTAAATTTGTCATGATTCTCTAAATTGATTTCACGGCCCCAAAATAAATCATGACTCAAAGTTTGTAAATCATTGAGATGTACAGTGATATTCTCTTATTTTATGGTCTGCTTCAATCTCTCTCTCTCTCTCTTTGTGTGTGTGTGTGTGTTAATGTTTTTGGTACTTTCAGAACTAAGAGCCAATTCTGATCCTTAGTCTCAGCATATGAGAAGCTATATTATCTCCCCAACTGTAATATTGGTTGTACTGAGTGGATATTAGCTTGACAATAGTGGTCTTACATTTATGTGCATTTTTTCTTTGTGTTTAAGATGATATCTTTACCACAATGGAGTTAGGGCAAAAGACGAGAAAACAGGAGAATTTATTTACGGGTGGCTTAGTGATTACTGTGATTTAATGTTTACAGATGACTTAGTGATCACTAAAACATAATATAATAGAATTATGTTGGTAGAAGAGCTCTAATCCTACAGCTTCATCACCTGCCCTGATTTCATATCCATGACCCAGACCTGGCTAATGAGTACAGTCTAAATATTTGGTTAGTGATTCGTTCAAAAATAGCCTCTTCGCCCAGTCGAGTTAATTAGATCCATTCTGGTGACTGTGAGGAAGGAGAAGCTCTTTTTCCATCTAAGATTGACTAAAAGTGAGACAGAACCTGCCCTCTGGCAGCCATGTTTGCCACCAAGAGGGAAAAACCTGCTTGCGAATGGAACCAACACAAAATCAAACAGAGCCAAGGGTTCAAAAGTCTGAGAATCATCCCTAAGCATATCATTTGAGCCTAAATTTTTGGTTGTACCTGAAGCATGACAGGTCTCAATGACTGCCACTTATAATCTAGTGTCCTGATTAAGAAGAACAAAAGAAGTGAAGAAAAAGTGGTATCCATATTTGATGGCAGCATCATAGGTGATTTTTATACTTTGTTGTTGGTGGTTTTTTTTTAATAATGTGGATGTGTTAATTTTATAGAAGGTCAAAATAAAAAGGTAGCATTCCTCCAAATGCTCTTTGGAAAGTTGGACTCCGAGTCAATCTTATTTGGAAATAATATTCAAGCTACCTCTCAAATATTGTATTTATAAAATGCTGAAAGGATCTAATTTTATAGTTTGACCACACAAATTTTTCCTCCTTAGTTCCAGCCTCACTGTTTCCATGAACTACAGTCAACAAATACTGGAGCTTTTGTTATCTCCCCAGCAGGCATTTTCCAGAGGGCACTTTCCTGAATGTTGTGGAGAAATGTAAATAAAAGCACTAAGTGGAATTACTAACATCTCAAATACACAGAAGCTTGGGGGTAAATGTCTTGGGGGTAAATGTTAAAGACATTTATATAGACATAAAGATATCATTTTAAACACAAAGAAAAAATGCACATAAATGAATACAGAGGAAGAGCATTCAGCAATTACCAGGTTTCCCCCCAGTAGGGGAGCATAGGGTAGAGGAGCAATGCAGGGGTAGGGCAAGAGTCCGTGGTTCCATGGTCATTTTCATGTGTTTGAATCACATATATTTTTAACTTTTTATTTTGAGTAATTATAGATTCACTTGCACTTGCAAGAAATAATACAGAGTAATCACATATATCCTTCTGTAGTCTTCCCCAGTAGTAGCATCTTGGATAATTACATAATATCAGTAGGAGGAAATTTACATCCTTCAATTTTATTTTGATTTCTCCGGTATTACATGCACTTGTGTGTGTGTGTATTTAGTTCTGTGCAGATGTATCATGTGTAGATTCTTTTTTTGGGGGAGGGATCATGACATTCATTTTATTTTATTTTTTTAATATTTTTTTATTTTGTTATGTGTAGATTCTTGTAGACTTATAATTACCACCACAATCAAGACACAGAACAGTTGTATCACAAGGATCCCTTTTATAACCACACCCATCTACCATGCATTCCCCCAACCCATGGCAATCACTAATCTGTTCTCTGTCTCCATAATTTTGTCATTTGAGACATATTTTTTAGTATGTTTCTCTTATTCTAGAAATTCCTAGAATACTTGAATGTGAAGTTTAAGAAGACACTTAGAACAAAGCTATGCGTTCTACTCTCTTTAGAGAAACCTTTTAACAGCCATCCATGCAGCCTCTCTGTTAATGGAGAGATGGTGGAGGTCACAGCGATAGGTAGTGAGAGGGTGGCTCTGCAGTGTTCTAACTTCGTGACCTCCAAACCTCCGCTGCCTCCTATGTTAAATGGGGTTAACAATTACAATGATCTCACAGAGTGGCTTGAGGTTAAAATGAAATAATGCATGTCGAATGCTGCATGCAGTTAAAGAAAGGACCCGAACCACGCCACCTTGCACAGTTATCACGCAACCATACAAAACCAGAATTTTTAGACATGTGTTGCTCCTAGAGAGCTGGACTCTTCCTCTCCCAGATTTTAGTTATTGACCTTAATTTTATTTTCCTATGTCTCCCAGAATAAATTGGATCCTTTTTGCACCTTGTTCTGCAGCATTTAGCTCATGTAAGCCAAATCCTGTGCTCACCTCTTCTCCAGACCCCACTTTCTTTAAAGTGACCCCCATATGATTTCTTGAGGACAGAACTGGGTCTACTGTGTCTGTCTTGTTCACCATGATGTCTTCATCACCTAGCAGAGTGCCTTGCCCACGCTTTGTGCTCAAACATGTTTTAATGGACGACATGCTTTGACATTCCTTTATCTTCATGGTTGTCCTATTCTGAGCACTCATCAGCCACTTTCTCTTAAATAATGGTACAAAAATGGTCTTTATTAATCCCTCTCTATAAAGACAAAGGTGATAAGGTGTATCATTTCTGAGCTCCAACAACAAATGGCAATGTATTTTGCTATTTTGAACATGAGAAAAAGAAATAGACCTGTACAAACTTTTGGAGCTAACGTTATGGAGTAATAGAGGAAATGCTCTATTTCTGGACAGGTTTCTAACCTTGTTTATTAAGTCATAGCTAGGTTTTTTGGCTGACTGGTTTGTCAGGTAAACCACTAGATCCTTCCATAGGAGCAGTCACTATAGCATCAATCATTTCTTCCATGTTGGTTAGAATTAAATCCAAAGAAACAATGCCCCATCTGGCCTCCTCTCCTTTTTGAGAAAAGGAATGATCATCAAACCAACTGCAGGACTACCTGATGCCCCCCTCCCACGTAAGTGAGACTCCAGCAGAAACTTAGAAAATTAAGTTCATCTCTGCCCCATCTCCACCACCATTACCCTAAATCAGGTCAACATTGTCTCACCTGAAAAGCTGGCACCAGCCTCCTAGCTGGTCTCCAGGTGTCCGTTCATACCCCACTCTCACACTCTTCTCCACACTGCTGCTGGCATGGTCTCGCAGAAACAAAAGCCCCAAATATTGTTTCTTCCTTTTTACTATAGCCTGAGCTGTCACATGCTTCTCACCCATCATTTCCTATGCTCTATCCATTTCCAATGTCTTGTAATAGCTTAATGTATTTGTGTTCTATTTCATCCCTTGATTTTTGAGGAGGTATCCTTTGCCTGAAATAATTTTCATCCAGCTGTAACTTGTCCCTCAGCTTAGATGTTACTGGTCGAGAAGGTCTTCCCTGACCCCAGGTGCAGGCCAGATACTTCTTCTTAGGGCACTTGGACTTACCCCCATTACAACACTCATCATGCTGAGTGGTGATTGCTGTTTCCTCACTGTAAGCTAGGGGTGGGTGTAAGTAAGTTAAGGAGGGATTCTATTTGCTTCATCTTTGAAAACTGAAGGAATTAATTGTTAAAATATTGTGACTCATTTTTATATGATGAATGAGATGGGTGGGAGGGGAAAGTTTGGTATAAATCTATAACGTTCTAAAAAGAAATATTCCCATTATAAGTATTTTTTGTACACATGCATCACGCTTCAAATATTAGTTCCCAAACTAGTTTTAAGAATCTTTTCTGTCATACAAACATTTTGAATATGATGAAAACAATTTCTGCATGCCTTGTGGGCTTTCCTTAAATGGAGTAAGAACTGTGCATTATCTGCAGTCTTTCCAGTCCAATTATAGACTTTCTGTAGTTGGCAGCTGGACGTTTGAACACATTCCTCCTATAGCATAAAGATCCAAGGAGTTCTGAGTTTGTGATAGAGGAATTGTGACTTAAAACATACATCACTCCCAAATGGAACTGAAACATTCAATGTCTCATTTATTCCGTAGTAAACAATTTTGTTTTCTAACAAGGAACAGTTGCCATCCAACTCATTCTAAATTTCTATGTATATTTCCTTGAACAGAAAGATTTTGTGGCTTTTTTTTTTTTGACTACTTTTCTTTGATGGTGTGCCCAATACCACAAGGTGAAATTAGACACTTCTTTAAAAAGTCTCATTTCAGCTTACATTGTAGCAAAATTTCACATCCTCTCAGAGATGAGTTGAAATGCCTCATCTCCTTATTGGGGATCTTATTGTGTCCTGAATAAAGAAACTGCTGTAAGATGAAAGAACTTCAATGAAAAGAAGTTCCAGCAATTTCTCATTTTCTTTTATCTCTGGCAGTTTATGGGGCAAATAATAAAAACTTTACAGATACACAGGGACACACACACACACACACACACACACACACACAAGGGTATTTACTGCAGTATTGTTTGAAAGGGCAAAGAACTGAAAACCAGAATGCCCATTAAAAAATGGTTGAATATATTACAGCACATCTATACTATGGAATATCAGTAACCCTTAAAAAATCAAGTTAGATTCATATCCACAAATCATGAGTTATTCAAGTGAGAAAATAAGGCTTCAGAATAACATGTATAATACAATTCTTTCTGGGAGCTGTATGGCAAGTTGAGGGAAATTCTCTTCCTATGGGGGAGAGAGAGAGAGGAGGGAGATTTATATGTAGTTTTGAGAACACTGATAAAAGACTGAAATATCCTAAGCTGTTAACACTGGCACAAAGGTAGGATTGGAAAAGGTGTATTTCTTCACATGTCTTTGGGCTATTTCATTTCTTACAAAAAACATAATATTTTTTTGAAATTAAAAAAAATCTAATGAAAATTTCCAACAGAAAATAAATGATCAAAAAGAAGAGTTAAAAAAAGAGAGAAACCACAACAAACCCGGGCTGTCAGGCTATTTTTCTGCACCCTCCCAGTAGGATAGGATTCCTACAGTGTGCCAGGGGCAGATACCAAAGACACGCAGTGAAGCAGGAGGAAAAGCCAAGGGGGAAAAAGGAAGAGGTGGATGAGAATATTGAAGAACAACTGCAGATTTTGTCAAGATTTACAGGCTGCTGAGAATGCCAGTCGTTCATCTAATTCCTATGGGCTGAGCACATTTTAGGTACAAGGGGCCATGGGGGTGCTGCGGATGGGACTGTGAGCAAATACACACACTGCTCAAGTCTGTAACTGGTGGCACAGAGGTAGGGCTCAGATGAGGTGGGGGTGCAGGCACCGGTCCAGATCGTCATGGCAGCAAGAAAGCGTTCAAGAACAATTTCATTATGGACTAAAGGAATAAAGAAGAAAAAGAAATCCCTATATTGAGTTAAATTGTCAAGTCTTTTCCTGGTTTTTACTAGGATTTTTCATCTGAAGTTTTATTGTCAATCCCTTTTCTAAGCAGATAAAATGCTCACCATAAATCGGATTGTAGGGATGCCACTTGAAGAGAAAGTTGGCGCAGCCACTTTGCAGTAAATTTGAGAAACATCCCGGTGAAAGTGTATCTAGAAACCATGATAATACATTTGTAAAAATATAAAATGAGGCCGTTTGGTGTCCTGGTAATGTTCTAGTCTAACCTGAGTAGTGAGTAAATGGTTGCTCCTTTTATTACTATTTCTTAAACTACACATACACATTTCAGATACTCTCTGTAACATCATACATATGAAAGCCAAAACAACAAAGAAATAAATTATTTTTGAGCAGAAGTTAACGTTTCCATGATGTATGAATTAAATTTGTATATCAAACTTTCTCGATGACATGTAGCTATAGATGTTCATTTTTCTCTTTTTTTCCCCACTAAATTATGCTGTTTCTACCACAATAATTCATTTAGGCAAACACAGCATGATTTTGAATGAAGTTTCATGGAAATTTTAAACAAAGAGCAAACATTTAACATTAAACTGAATTGATAACATGAATCCTTTAATACATATATACTGATAATATTTTGCTTTAGCAGTGATGAGAGAAATGATAAATATTCTAACAATGTCAAAAAGCTTTGAATATTCAGCATGTGAGCAAGTCATAACTGCTTTCATTTTCTTTTGTAGTGGGGAAAGGTTGTCAGAGAGACCTCCTGGAAGAAGTGACCAACTTTCCCTTGAGAGGTGTTAAATGCTGGCCACACAAAATATACAAAATACCATGTGTTGACAAAGCCAAGTTCATTGCTTGATGCTTTGAGGAGAACACCCCTCAACAGAGCCATAACAGTATCTCAGAGAGAGAAGGACGAAGTTGAGATACTGATTGAGATTTGAGGTCTGGTTTAAGATAGGCCTTTCCATGCAGGAGGTCTAGCTAGGATTGGGTCAACATCATGACAAAATAATTTGGGATTTGTAGAAACAGCAAAGGGAGGAGGAGTTTGAGGCCAGGGTTTCAGAGTCTTGGGCTATAAACTGTTAGTTCATGCTTTCTATTCAACAAATTGATGAATGTGTCAATTCCTGGAATGAACAATAAGGCTGGCTGCAATAATTTTCTTCCTGGGCAAGAGTCTTCTGGAGTAGTGAAATTATGTCGATGAAGATGGTGGAATAGCGAAGTCATGTTAATAATTGCAGGTAGTAAGCTGCATGGAAGATTTCCACTCTCAGTAAGTAGGAAGTCAGAGACAGCAGGAAGGATCCACCCATCATTGCTCCCACACAGCTAGAGACTTGGCATCATTTTGCCCACTGCCTTAGTAGACTTGCTCACTAATGCCAAGAGAAGGTTGAAACTGCTTTGTCATTGTGTGTTTTGTAATCTGACCCTTTCTCTGGGCCTCCATCTGGTCCCCGTTTCAATATTTCTAGGGCTGTGCTAAATCATCCTCTTGGTGCTTCCATTCTCTGACTATAGGCAGGTGGGAGATGGTAGTGGATAAAAGCAAGTGCCCTGGAGTCAGGTGCCGTAGGTTCAAATGCCACCTCTTCCACATAGTGGCAGTGTGAGCTCATGTCAAGTGCCTAACTTCTCAATGTCCCAATGTTCTTATTTCAATAATAGAAATAAGAACAAACCCGATCTTGTTGAGGGAGCTAAAAGCACATTAACTCATCATAACTGCTCATATTTTTCTGGTTGTTGTCATTACTCTTCTTATTTTCACTCTGTGGTATCAGAGGCTAGACCACTTTAAATATTTTAGAATAAGAGAGAGTTTTAACCTATGTATTAATTAACCCAGTATGTGTTCCTGTACATTTAAATCAAATAGAAGAACAGCCAAGCATATAACTGAGAACTCCTAATGTTTAATGTTACTAAGGTAAACATAATAGAATAAAATATTAAAGTTACTAGTTTATATTTTTAAATGATATAATACTATGAAACAAATTTGAGAAATTTTTTTTTTTTTTTTTTTTTTTTTTTTTTTTTTAGTCCTTACAACTGCTCGCAGGCATTTAATTGCTGTGGGTTGAAAATGTGGTGAACTGGTCTGATCTTTTTTTTTTTCTGTCACGAAAATAAGGTAGTTTTTGTCTGATTTTAACCAACCAGATTTGGGACAGTAGAATTTGGCCAGTTAGTCAAATTCTTTCCTCATTTTGCACCCACCACTTTGAGGTCCAGCTTGCAATTGCACTGTTGTTCACTTGTGGGATCTCTGAATCTTTTTTCCTGCTCTAGAAGGGGCTGAGAGAGCAGCATGGGGGCAGTCTGCTGTTGGCTGGGCATCACAGTAAGGTACCATGGCCTGGCTTGCTTTCTGAAGGGCACAGGGGGGCAGTGGAAAATCAGAATGGGGGTAAAATGGAAAGTGACTCACATTTTCAGAAGAGCTGGCTCCCTGCAGTAGCAAAATTTTAAAGGATGCTTCTACCAGCATGGCACAGACTTTCTAACTCTATGTATTTATAGCTAGGTGCAGAGGCTGGATTTCTGTTGTGAATTTGTCGAAAAACCATTGTCACCATTAAGAATGAAAACCAGCTGAAACACAAACCAAGTGTCCAAGTCATGGTTCTTTACGTATGTGATCAGGCTTTATTCTCATAGGATAATAAAGAAAAGTTGAAAGAAATGTACATGTATGTTTTCTTATAAACCATAAAGATAATGAGGTAAAACTTGTCAAGTAACTCAATTATACTATTATAGAATATTGGCAATTATTTAGTTAAATCTTCCATCCCAAGCAGAAATTACATCTATAATGATTATCCAGCATTTCGTTGAACATTTATTTCTCCTGTTTTTTTAAAGCTCTATTTATTTGTTTGAGAGAGAGAGAGAGAGAGACAGAGAGTGCATGAGCAGGGGGAGAGGGTGTGAAGCCAGATGTGGGGCTCGATGCTACAGCCCATGAGATCATGACCTGAGCAGAAACCAGGAGTCGGACGCTTAACCGACTGAGCCACCAGGCATCCCTATTTCTACTTTTAGTAAACTGAACATTTTATAAGCAGCTTTCACTCTTTTGGGCCAATGTAGGAAAGTTCTTCTTATATTAAGACAGAATTTATGGCTAAACAACTTCTACCTTTACTTCTATCTCTGCTTCCTTGAGCTGCACAAAACATACGTAATTGCTCTCTAACTTGATTTCCCCTCAAAAACCCATTCCGTAGATAATTACTGAACACGTATTTTATGCCAGGATGCAAAGAGCTGGGAGAATAAAACAGAAGTGGTCCCTGACCTCACAGGGTTTGGGGGACACTACCTTATTTTCATCAAGCCTCTTATTTTTCAGGCTTACCATCACTAATCCCTTTTCATTTCCCCCATATAACATATTTCTTACCCCCAGGTCAAACACGTAAGGCAAGAAACATAAAACTGTACACATTCTCCAGATGTGGTTGAACTAATGCAGAGCATGGTGGCATTATTAGCGAATTTATCTTCCATCACTATTAGCATTGAAAGCAGGCCTCATACACATCTGAGTGCTCAATACATATTTATGAAAGGCTGTGGACACTCCATTCTTTCTCATGTGGTCTCACTGGTCTTAGTTCTTCTATTAACTTCTCATGATGGATACAACCGTAGATTATGCATGATTAAAACAAATGCTTGGGGAATAAATAGTGAACCATATGTGACTTAGAAGTTTCTTAAGATGGTTCTTAAAGAATAAATTAAATCCACCTTAGGAAATTCCTGTGAAAATATTTGCATTCAAGTGAGTCTTCTGCACAGTACAGTGAGGTTTTTAATCTAAATGATGAATAATGTTTCCAACTAAAATGATGAAGATATCTCTGCATTGGTATGTGATTCAGGATAGATTTGTCTACTATCTGTTGACTGGATATGGTTGTACTGAACTAAGGTGATCAGGTCAAAAAATTTCAAAAAAAATGTGCACCTTCTCACTTTGGATCTAGGTTTTAGGAACCGCTATGTTTTTGTTTTGTTTTGTTTTTAAAATTTTATTTATTTATTTGTCAGAGAAAGAAAGCACAAGCAGGGGGTGTGGCAGGCAGAGGGAGAAGCAGGCTCCCTGCTGAGCAAGGAGTCCGATGTGGGACTTAATCCCAGGAGCCTGGGATCATGACACTTAAAGACTGAGCCACCCAGGTGTCCCAGAAACTGCTATGTTGACATACTCTCTCAACCTTTAGAACTCACTCTCTTAGACCACACACACACACACACACACACACACACACACAGTATTGACTATAAAGATATTTCAATGTATTATTTCCCATGCCTAATTATGCCTCGGAGAGTAATGCTCAAAGAGGACAGAGACTCCCAATATAAAAGCAGCTGCAAATGCCTCATTTGAGTGTGACCAGCAATTAAAGGCAGACAACTATGAAAAGGATCTCTGCTGTGGCAATGTGATTCCCTTTAATTGATCTCACCAAAAGACTCTTCTCTACGTCTCTATTTCCCATCCTGGCACGTTGACTACCTATTTTTAATTCAGTCCTTCTTAGATTTCCCAAACAAAAGTAGTTATACTAGTGAATCTTAGCTTTTCCAAACAATAATCTTTATGCTTGGGATTCTTACTCACTAGCTTATGAACTTTTATTTTTTCTATGGTGAATATTATTTAGTTTCAATAGTACTTTTAACATCTTTAGGAACTCCAAATAATTCATTCTGACTTCAGTAGAATTCATGACATCTTGCAATACAATGCCTATATACTTTTAATTTTTTTATTTTTTTTTTTGAGAGAGGAAGAGAGAGAGAGAGAATATTAAGCAGGCTCTATGCCCAATGCAGAGCCCAAGGCAGAGCTCGATCTCATGACCCTGAGATCATGACCAGAGCTGAAATCAAGAGTCAGAAGCTTAACTGATTGAGCCACCCAGGTGCCCTGTCTATAGACTTTTTAAACAGCATGTTGATTCTTCTCTACCAATCATTTATAATATTGACAGAACCAGGCACAGCTCACCCAGCAGGATCTGCTAAATGTGTCTCAGTCAGTTGAATTGATGGTCTGTTCTCATCCAGGGAAAGTTGAACTAACTTTAACATCAAATAACCAATCCATCCATTACTGAATTTATCAAAACCTGTGATCCCCAGTGACTATTAAGACGCTCTCAATTAAATGGGCTGGTCAAATCAAAGTCCACTCGTGTAGTGCCTACAAACATGGTCTGTGCTGAAATGACACATTTCCAAAACCCAGAAACAAGTGCTGGGCAAGATGGGGAATAAAATGAGCCTTTGCATTGGGAGTCTGTTCCCTCTGCAGATTAGTCTTTGAGACAGAATTAAAGCATGGGAAATACTGCATAGAAGGAATTCTAGGTATTATGGCACGACAAAAGAGCCTGACCAGCAGTGCAACTCTACCTGTTAGATCTTAATAATCAAAATTATCATTTGTCAAAAAGACAAAGTGTTTATAATTCTTTTGAGTTCTGAAAAAGATATCTCAGTGAGAAGAAACCAATTTTAACATTTCTTTAAAAATTGTTGAATGGCTTTTGTTTCGTTCATTCAGAACTGGGTTATTATGAACCAAGGTATGTCAAAGAACTCATTCTGCTTTTGATTTTCCACATGCTCACTCCCCATTATTTCAGGGTAATATTTTAAATTAGCTTGTGTTATACCACCTCTAATATATCAGTTTTATTTGAGAGATAATACAAAATAGCTTCTCTTATTTTACCTTTCTCATTCCTAGTTCAATTCTCTTTTTAATTCACTTTCTATTTGCAGTTGCTACTTGTCACAATCGAACCATAGCTCTTATCATGTAAAAATGAGGATAAGCCTAATTTCTGATAAACTTGAATTTATATAAATATACTTTGCTTTTAAAGCAGGCTGCCCATGTGACTGAGAGCTTCAGGCAGAGACACACTCACGTCAATATTGGTGCTGACAGTAACTGATGGTACCCTTGGGCAGGAAGGAAAAACTGGGAGATTCAGGCTACGTGCACATTTTCCATATTAACTCACTGCAAGGCTCCAACCTCATATGAGTGGCAGAACAAGCCTCTTTACAGAAGAAAAGAGCATATTCAAATTTTTTGTTAGTTCTGCAATAACTTTAGAAGTTATCTGGGTCATCACTTTGTTTTGCCCTTGGCAAAACAGAGGCCCAAGGAGGAGAAGTGATTTGCCTCAGGTCCCACAGCTGGTTAGAGACAGATTGGGACCAAGAGCCAAGTCTCTACTTTCCCAGTCCAACACATTTTCTACTTCCTAGTTCCTGGTAAGGACAATTACCCCTACCTAAGACACAGTGTGAAGTTCTTTCCTACAGCCCTGGTGCTCATAAAGGCCCATGAATTGGGCCAGCAGATTAAATGATCTTTATGATATAAAAGTAAGATATCAAAATACCTCCTACGTCACTCATACCCTGGCCTTCAGCACACCAATCCTATTGAAAACAATGTTTTTCTAATACCTCTGTAGGCAATGGGAGGAGGCCTAAGCAGAGGATAAGTATGTTGCATGCAAATTTCTTCAGGCCTTCCCTTTGGGTTTCACCAAGAGGTCCTAGCATCATACAATATATAAATGACTGACACTTATTCCCTGCTTTGTGAACACTAGATGTTGACCAGATTTTTCAGAATTGTATGCTCCTTTATAAATTCAGATATTCTAATCCTAAGGTTGGGCTACCATTAACAGTTATGAAAGGAAAGCCTTTGGGATTAGAGACTGAAAGATGAAGAAGACTTCCTCTGGCCCAGAAGAACCAGAAGAGTTTCCTCACCCCGGCAGTTCTACTGGAACTATTGCTAAGCCACCTTGAGGAGTTGACGGTTGATGAGATAACTAAAGAATTTCAATAAAGCTGCAAGCACTACCTAAAATATGGCAACTCTGACCTGCCCCATTACACATGTCATGGAAGACAGAATGGTACAGCTCTAAAATCAGACTGATCTGGACTCAGAGCTCAGACCCGTCGCCTACCATCTTGACCTCAGACAAATGACTGAAGAGTCCTAGCTTCAAAATCGATTTTTCAGTGAAATGGAGATGGTAATGCCCATCTTGTCAAACTGTTGTTGAAGGAAATAATGTGCACAGAGCATTCAGCACAGGCCTCATACCAACTGTTTGTTAAATGATAGCTCCCACTATGACACTGAAGCAGTTCATCTCACGGTGTGGAAGAACCTGAACTTTGCAGTCACAGAAGATGACCTTCTCAGTCACAGCAGTGGGGAACCATAGCTCTTTTCCTCAACAGCTCCATGACCTTAGACAAATAACAGTTCTCTAAGCCTCAGTTCACCCATCTATAAAATGGGGACAATGATGTTTTATGGTTTTTGTTTTGTTTTGTTTTATGATTGACTTAAATAATGACTGGTACAGCAAAAAACATCACCAGGGAGCCTGGGTGGCTCACTCAGTTAAGCATCTAACTGTTGATTTTGGCACAGGTCATGATCTCAGGGTCATGAGATTGAGTCCTTCATTGGAGTCTGCTTGAGATTCTCTCTCTCTCCCTCTGTCCTGTCCCTCCCCCACCTCTCTCTCAAAACACAACAAAAAAACAAAAGAACCCAAAACCAAAACCAAAAACACATTGCCAAATAGTAATAATGTTATTGCTCTCCCAGTAAATCTTCACTATGAGTTCTGTTAAGTTTTCCCATTTTATGCATGAGGAAAGTAAAGCTCAGAGAGTGTAAGAAACTTGCCCAATATCAAGGTTCTTAAGTGGCTGGGCTGGACCTAAATCACACCCAAACTCAATGCTTTTTCCAACATGCCAATCCCTTCTCCTCAGCTCTGCTCTCACTTGTGTCCAGAGACCCTGTCAATCCACTTCCTCTTTTTTTTTTTTGTTCTTATCAGATTTTTTTTTTTCAGGCATAACAAACATTTGGGGTAAAATAATAATATATTAAAAAAATGTTAGTGGCAGTATGAGCTTTTCAGATCATCATCTAAACTGACTTATCTCTCCAGAATTCTAAATTCTCCCCATTTCTTCAACTAATATGACACATGTTAATCTTTGTTAAAGCCTCTGTGTTTGGTTAAGGCTATCCCTAAGTTTTCTTCTGTTTCTCTCATAATGTAGAAATAATAATGGTTATAAGAACACTTTAGTCCTAATCTAAGCCAAGCACATTTAGATAACTTAGTTAATCTAAGACAGATGTGCAAACTAAAATAAAAAAATGAAAAATAAAAAGCAAAAGCAAATCGGTACCTAAGAAATTAAATTCACTGGTACAATAAAAAGCAATAAATAAATAAAATTAGTTGCCTCCTACAACTGGTCCAGTTATACTGATAAGGAAAATTTCTGGTGGTAGCAGGAAGGAATGATTTGTGAGATTTCGTTTGCTCTCTCATAGAAGCACAGGGCAGAGATCGTGGTTTAGATGCAGACTCTGGACTTAGACAGACCTGAGGCCAAATGGTGACCCTGCCAATTATTAGCTGTGATCTTGAACAAAT
Organism: Halichoerus grypus; assembly: GCF_964656455.1. Taxonomy (NCBI): domain Eukaryota; kingdom Metazoa; phylum Chordata; class Mammalia; order Carnivora; family Phocidae; genus Halichoerus; species Halichoerus grypus. The sequence continues at coordinate 116,098,890 of NC_135713.1, forward strand.
TAATTGTTCTTCCTAAGCCTCGTTTTGTCTTGGTAAAACTAATGTAATAAAAACATTTACATTATAAGTCTTACCTGAAGGTTAAATGAGTTGGTCCTGATAAAGTAGATAGCATGGTGTCTATACTCAATACACAGCAGCTATTATTTTTATTAACCCATGTGCTCCAAATTTTATAAAATCTCCTTAGAGTATGGAATGCAATTCCGTGATCCAAAGGCACATTCATAGGTCACCAAACCAGTCAATGAATTGTTTACCAGAGTATTTCCCTTCTGCTCTAGACCATTTTGAACATTGTGTCTTTGGCAGTTTAAACAAAGAAAAACCCATGACCCATTAGAAAACTGGTATCAATAGAGCACCAAAACAGCTACTTAAATTGGTGAGCTTGATCAATGAAATGGTAAGTTCACTTCGAAATCAAATTGGGAACTGCACTGAACTTGAACAGTAAACTTGGTTTGAGCAGTTCTCTGGTTGGTTTGACTGATAAAGACCCCATGATTTTTTATTTTGTCTGATACTTTGAAGTAGAAACTCATCTTTCCTGCTTCTCCTTTTGATAGACCAGTCTGGGTATGTAAAACACAATGGCTTTATATTCTGCTCTCAAATTCTGTGGGATTATAAAAAATTCTGTGTATATATCAAACCACCATCAAATGTACCCACACCTAAGGACATCATGGATGATAATCATGCTGTGTAATGCATAAACTTATTCCCATTCCTCTGCTCAGTATATCTGTGAAGAAGTCAGCTTACAGTCTGGGTCACATAGTACATGGAAATATGGGTAATGGTAACTTTAGCCTTTGCCTCCCCAAAACTGGTCCAAGGAGCTGGTCCCCCTTTGCAGAGTGGACACAGCACAACTGCTTCCCTTCCTGGGGCCAGTGGTTCCTGAGGGCAGCACAGGAACTGTGTCCAAAAGTGGGAGGATGGAGGGGAAGGCGGTGCTCAGTGCTGCCATCACTACCTCCCTGATTCAGCCTCTTCAATCTGTTCTCCACACTGAAGCCCAAGAAACGATTGATTGATTGATTGATTAAAGATTTTATTTATTTGAGAGAGAGAGCGAGCGTGAGTTGGGGGAGAGCAAAGGGAGAGGGAGAAGCAGACTCCCCGCTGAGCAGGGAGCCTGATGCGGGGCTCAGTCCCAGGGGCTCAAACCCTGATATCATGACCTGAGCCAAAGGCAGGTGCCTAACCAACTGAGCCACCCAGGTGCCCCCCAAGAGAACATTTAAAATGCAAATATTATCAAATCATTTCCCTGCTGAACACCCCTTGGCAGCCTCCCATTACTCTAACGATCAAGTTCAAAGTTCCACAAGTGACGCTCTAGACCCTTCCTCATCTGAAGCCTACCACCTAGAAGGGCTCGTGTCCACCTCACCAACATATTGCAGGCATGCTGCCCAGTGTTAGGTTCTCCAGCCCCCTCTAGGCGCACATGGTCCATTCTCTCTACACAGAATGCTCTCCTTTTCTGCACCCCAACTTTCTCACCAGCTAGCCCCTACAGGCCTCAGGATAGCCACTTCTATTTCCATTAAAAGCTTTCCTGATTCTCCCAGACCAGATGTGGCTCCCCCTTAGCCAACTGTACTTCTTTGAAGCTCTTATTACAAGTATGATCAATGAGGTATATGATAATTGCTAAATATCCATTTCCTCACCAGAATGTAAGCACCATGACTGTTTCTGGTTCACCTCTCTGTTCTCAGCTCCTGGCACAGCTCCTGTTTGGTTCAGCACCCAGCATGTCACTTCTCACCATGCTCTACAAGAATGGGCTAAGTGGACGAAGGAATTAGTGAAGGGATGGAAGGATGAACAGTATACCCTGAGAGGAGCCTCCACCTCCTCTCCCAGATCCAGACTTTGCAGGTAAGACTTGAACATAGGCTTGATTACTGGGGTAGGTTTGCATCATGACGCGGCAGTTACGCATGGGGCCTAGAAGCTGGGTAATTTCGTATTTAGACCTCCTACCGAAACTTTGCTCACAGATCTCAATCACGCCCTTCAGCTATGATCTAATAGGTGTGAGAGCCCTTCTGTCTCACTGTGAGAACCTCAACTCCCTTGAGACCACACACCAAGCAAGATTCAGATTTTTCTCACACCTAGCTCAGAGATACGCACATAGTGGTTCCTGAGGGCAGCAGTATCCTCAAAACATGCTTCGTAAATATATTATAAGTGACACAGTTGTTTTCTCTGTACCCTTGTTTGGACTGAATAGCAATTCACCCACTTGGTCCTACACTCTTCATGTTCTAGTTACCCCATTACTACCTGTTAACCTATTTCCTTTCAAGTCAGACATTAAAGGAGACCCACTCCCTTCCTTCTAATGATTCAGCTACAATGTTTATGAAGCCTTTTTAGGTCTTGGGAAGAAAGGGACAATATATAAAAGTACAATTATTATGAATATTATAATCTTTCTTTCAAATCTCTTTGAATGTAGATTCTTAGAACAAATCCTGTAAGCATATTGAATATAAATTTCAAAACTTATTATGATTTCAAGACAATTCCTTATTCATTTCAAACCATTCCATCTTGTATAAATATTTATTTTTTAATTCAGTTGGAGGCATTCCTTTCTCAACAAAGTCAACTAATTACCTGAAAGAATCATAAGACCAGAAGCTCAAATATTAAGAAAGGAATTCGGGTTAAAACACATTTGTTGCCCACCTATTGAAACACCATAATAACTGTGATGATAGGCTGCATTTACATGGCATTGTATAAATCAAAAGAAAAATGTGCCATCTTAACAAATCATTGTGAAAAATCATGACTAAAAAAGAAAGAAAACAGCGCATTTTAGACTTCATTTACCATCTTGTATTTGACATTAAAAAAAAAAAGTAAGTTCTCAAGTGGGCAAAAGTGCTGTACAGTTATTTTCCAAAGTGAAGAATAACATATGAATAAAACTTGGGGGAGAAAAAAATGCAAAAATAAAATGAAAGTGTAGAAGTGATTTAATGTGAGTTCACACACACACACACCTACTCTCTCTGTGGGTAGGATCTGATCCCCAACCCCAGCCACAGCAAATTCACCAAGCGGTATGCTAAATGTATTCTGCTGCTTTCTGCCAGAATCCAGAAGAAACTCCACTTCTTTTCCGTTTTGCTCATTTAAACTGTGGCCGACCTCAAAAGGAGCCCAGGAAACAGTGAGACCCTGAACTTGAACTGAAAAAGGCAGGATGAAAAAAATCTTTTTTCCACAAAGATCAAGGAAAGTGAAAGAACTGTTTACATAATCGGGTTCAAACTCTGCTTTATTCTCAAGTTCCCCTCTGCTATCTCAGCTTGCATTCAGCATGCAGGCTTTCAGCACAGACCACATTCTCATTAATGTGAGTGGCTGCCGGCCGAGGGTGGAGTATGGACTTTTTGACATCAAGGAGACCACTAAGCTGCCCAAGGTGACTCCTTGATGGCAAGTCATGGCACAACACTTAATATCAATTCAGGGCTTGCAAAGAATTCCACTGCAGCATGCACTTTTCACGGATAGATGCAGGGATCACAAAGCTTTTGTTGGGAAAAGTAAGGTTATATTTGTCAGGGAAGCTCTGTTACTGGCCCTTTAAATAGAGGAATAACACATCCGTCAAAAGGAGCCCAGGGAGCCCATGACCAGTGACTAACACCCACCCCTCTGGGTGTCTCTGCTATATATTTCAGGCCAAGAAATGATTATGATTATGAAATAAGGGGGTGGGGGTGGAAAGGTTATAGAGTGCTTAGTAGGCATGAACTGCTTTATGAGCACTTTCTCATTTAATTCCAACATGGTACCATGTAGTAGATTTGTAGTATCCCTGTCTTACAAATGAGTACACTGAGGCTCCATTAGATAACTTGCCCTAATTCATCCCTAGAACAGTGCCTGGTATATATACGCACTTCTAATATTTGTAGAAGGGAGGAAAAGAGGGAGAGAGAGAGGGAGGAGAAATCAGATAAGGGGACCATTATTGTAAACAAAACAAGTGGGGAAAATTTAGTTTAGAGCAATGGTAAGGGGATCAGAACAGGGCAGAGATTCATAAGATACTTGAAGAACTAATATTATAACATTAATAAAAACAGGTACTTGTTCAGCACTTGCTGTGTGCTAGGTACTGTTCTGTTTTACTAATATTAACATACATTTAATTATTTAGTTAATATGTGCTTTACTTATATTAAAGTACATTAAGTTATTTACTTAATTAATTATGTTACTTATATTAACATTTAATCCTTGCAACAACCCCATTTTACAAATAAGGTCAAGTGTCTTAGGTCAGGTCCCCTACAAGCAGAGCCTGAAGTGGATTTTCTTGTGCAAGTGATTTATTGAGGAAGTGAGAGAAGCAGGGGATCTTGTGAGAATGCTGGAGCATGAATAAAACCGCAGGTTGAACCAATTTGAGGCAAGGGGGGCTGAGCATTTTATGCCCTTCAGTAGTCAGTCGTGGGTAATTGGGGGTTCAGGCAAGTTTCTGGAAGAAGGGCAGCAGTGAGCTGTTAGCAGCCAACACTGATCATCTGTATCAACATCATCATCATCAGATCACCTGGGGTACATCTGCACCTGCCTGTAATGGGGATCTGGGTGAGGCGTCCCCAGGGTCCGCTGTATCATGTACTGTGCCTACATCATTTGGTTAGTGCCAATGCCCTTAAGCTTGATGGCCAGAGTATGCTGCCTTTAACTTTATCCTCTGATTAAATCTCGGAATTGTTTCAGAAACTCATTGCTCAGATTTTGCACTTTCTGTTTGAGTGGGATGAGGTGTTAGGAATAGAGAATAGAGGCAATGAATTTAAGCAGGGAGGTCAGGGGGGCCATCCTCCAGGAAATAATAATGACTGGGCACAGAGAAGGAGCCAGGGTTTTCTTCTTAAAATGCAGATCTGATCATGTTAATCCTGTTTTAAAGAAACAGTAGCAGGTCCCCACTGCCTGTAGAATAATGGCTCTACTTCCTAGAATGGTTTCCAATGGTCGCCAAAATCTGACTCTAGTCAACTGACTACTTTTTCCAGGTATACATCCACACCGTTTAGGTCCTGCCACACTGAACATGGAACTGCTCACCAAGCCTAGAACAGGTTTCCTGACAGTTGTCCTTTCTGAGCATGCTGCCCTTTCTCAATGCCAGTTCCTTCCATGCTCACGTCCCATCCACCACTGGAAATTCCACTCACTCTACAATGCTCAACTCCAGTGCTACCTCCTCCTTCATTGCAGTTTTCCCAGCATCTTTATTTGGAATTAATCATCTTTGTTTTATGCCCCCTACGTGATGTCTGCAGGTACTTCCCATACGCATATCACGGTGTGCCTTTTACTACAATTACATATTTCCTCATCAGATGACAAAATTCTTGAAAGCAGTAAAAGAATCTGGGTTCTTTTAGTTGCAAGAAACAAAAACTCAACTCAAATTAACCTTCAGCTAAAGAGACAATTTTTTGGTCCCAAGAACATGGAAGTCTAAGATGAGTGGCTGGCTCCAGGCATGATGGAATCCAAGAATTAAAACGATGGGAGGTTTCGAAACCCCCTCTCATCTTTGGCTCTGTCCACATGCCGGTAAATATGGTCACAGCAACTTTGACTTTGTCATTTTCACAGCTAGAGTTTCCAGTGAAAGAGCTGAGCCGTTTCCCCAGCAAACACATGAATCTTTGTAACTAATGATTCCAAATAGAGTGAAAGTCTCTCCCTAGGGCCCTATTGGTCCTACGTTCTTTGGTGCCCACTCCCGGACCTGCTGTTGTGTCCACGTCGTGGGTGTCCTGATTGACTGGTTTGGGTCATGTGTCCACTTCCATTTGATTAATAGCTTTGCCAAAATAACATGGATGGATTACCAAATGGAAAAGAGAGGTTCTAACACCAGATCACAGAGACGAGATGAAAGACAAGAACACTCAACAGATATCCCCTCCAGGCGACAATATTATTGCCCCTGAAAAAAGAAAGTATTCAAGAAGTTACCAAGAGCAAAGCAAAGGGGAAGAAAGAGAGAGCAGTAAGTGGAGAATGGGGGAGGAGGTGGTGTAAAGGGATACCATGGTAAGCTTGACCAACTGGCAACTTGCAGAAAAGTAGAGAATGAAGCCTAACGTCTGTAGGTCAGTGTCTTTGGGAGTTCTTGTTCTGCAGAGGAGCAATAAAAAGCTCAGTTCTGTTTTAAGTCAAATAGTCATACTTTACAGGGCTTCAAAATAAAGAATCTCATAAAACGTTGCAGATATGAGAAGAACAGTCAGAGGGACTTTGGCTTTAATAAGCAGTTAAAATATATTCTCTTTGATATTTTAGGAACCTGATAAAAAGTACACGAGCTCACAAACGCAGGAGAAGAGCTTGTTACATGTTTTCCTCCTTGCTAAGCTTTGACTAACTTATATTTTGGTTAAAAAAAAGCAATTAGCTCATGAAATAGCAGAGTACTGATTATTCTGTGTACAAAGTTTACTTTTTTCCTTGTTGAGTTTTGCTTTTCTCCTTTTTTTAAAGAACTATTTTTTTTCCCCAGCGTTGAGGCAGTTTTACCTTTGTCTTAATTCAGCATTTGCATTTAAACACTGCTCTTAGTCACAGGAAGGGAAAGCTGAGCCTTTGTACATAAAGCTGACACTGGTGACTCATCATCCTCACAGTCCGGAGGCTCAGAGCTGGTTTCTGAGGAGCAGAGAAATAGCCAACCCAGCCTCCTGTGGACTAAGGGAATTCTTTCATGACATAGATCACCTGGGGGAGGATGTTTTCATCACAGACATAATTGGTTGTATGGAGACTCACGCTTGCAATTTGGACCCTGTCACCTTTATTATTCAAATTTATAAATGTCATCCTTTTCACTGCTGTCATATGACGTTGGGAAGTCACTGTCTGGTGATGAGTTGACATAGTCATGGCACAAGAGGTGTCTTCGGGGTTCCCTTTTAATCTTTATCAAGTCCCCCAAAGCCAAGCTACATAATCAAGTGTCTGAGACACCCCCCTTCCTACCACATCGCTGCCCCCAAAATCTCTTCATTTGGATATTCTAGAGTTGGAACCATATTTTTTTCAGAATTCTTGAACATGACATAGTATTCCCCTTCCTGCAGCTGTGTTTTTGAAATCATATTCCTTGTGACTAGAGCTTTGTACAGAAGTAGAGTTTAAGTACATTTTAATTATACAATACTGCTTTAGAGCAACCTAGAGCATCTTTCACAACTGATTCTCAACAGTGTGGGCCATTAACTAGCTTCTTTTCGGAAAGTTCACCTTCACTTTGAAGAACTGCTTTCCCACCTTGGCCTCAGTTTCTTAGATTTGTTATCCAAAAACCCTTGTCAGGGGCCCTCAAACTTAAGAGAGCACAGAAATTCCCCAGAGAATTTGTCAAAACTGCAAATGTAGACTCAGCAGGTCTTGGGCATACCTCCAATCTGTAATTTTAGCAAACAGCCTAAGTGATTCTAATGCAGCTGATGGCAAAGTCAGCACCCCACTTTGAGAAATGCTGGTGCAATCATTAAGAAATAGGGCTTGGTATTCAGACGGAGTTAAGTTTTGGCTTAGCCTCTAACTAGCTAAGTTCAGTGAACTAATTACTTAACCTTTATATGTCTCAGTTATCCCTTCTATAAAATAGGAACATTAATAGTTCCCAGGTCACAAGGTTGTTGGGTGAAATCAATGAGATTATGAAATCACTTAAGCATAGTACCAAGTGACATATAAATGCTCATTACAGTGTACTGTTAGGACCGTGATTGGTACATCGTAGGCACTCAACAAATGTTTGTAGAATATTGAATGAAGGAAAATGACATTACCACAGATATCTTTCCAGGTGGGTAAAATGCTGTCCTAAGCCTTGGTTATTACAAAGGGTCCAGGACAGAGAGAGAGGCTGCATCTGTAGGCATTAGAAATGGGCTGCTCAAGAAAGAAGAGACTGGACTGAGAAATGAACTGGCCATTTGAGGAACCAAGAAACATTCATTCCAAGTAATTTCAAAACAGACTATTTTGAATATACTGTACAAATATAATTTGTAACTCTCAGTTCGAATCAGCTAAAACTAGACTGAAGTAGAGAAGAGGGCTAAAACAGAATTTTTATATCCAAATTAAAATTAAAAGGATGGGGCGCCTGGGTGGCTCAGTTGGTTAAGCATCAGACTCGTGATTTTGGCTCAGATCATGATCTTAGGGAAAGGAGATCGAGCCCCACATCAGTTCCACACTCAGTGGAGAGTCTGCTTGGGATTGTCTTGGTCCCTTTCCCTCTGCCCCTCCCCAGCTTGTGCACTCACAGGCTCAAAAATAAATAAATTAATAAAAATTTTAAAAAATTAAAAGGAGTCATAATATCACTCACATTAGGAAGGACCATGTATCGCAAATTTAAAATACAAATCAAGGAAACAAAAACCCCTGGAGCATTATCAGAAATGGCATTGGAAGTAATGAAGCTAATGGAAATGGTGATCACTAAATAATTATAATTATAATGGGCTCAAAAAGTGCATGACACTAATTTGAAGTTGAATGTATCAGGTTTTACAGCAGTTCACTGATTTTCTTAAACTCTTGGGGATTATTAAGATTTTAAGTATTTTCAGTAGATGGCCTATTATAATTTCCTCTGGTTCTTATCTATAATTACCATGTATTAGCACTTACAGTGTGCTATGCATTTAAATGCTCATTATTTTAATTAGCATTCACAACAGCCCTGTAAGACAGGTTGTCAACATCTCTATTTTACAAATTATGAAATGAAACTCAAAACTCAAAGGAGTTGTTTAACCAGAGTGACCTAGTGGTGATGGAGATGTGATTTGAACTCAGGGGTCTCACAGCCATGATGTCCTTCTACTATACTGCACTGTCTCTAGGTGGTGATTACTGAGTGCCCTTCTCTAATTAGCCCGATGCGGCTATGGACCCCTGTGCCACACCTGGCCTGCCCCACACCATGGCATTTCTCCATGGAACCCTTAGGTTTCATCTGTGTCTCCTTATGATGGTTGATTGAAAAAGACAGTTGCCCAGTTTATACATGGCTTTGGGCATATTACATAATCTAATTAGTCCGAAGTATATCTAGTGACCCAAAAGATCCAGGCAATAGGAAGCTTTGATCTGTGACCATTATTTTTGTATTTCCTCATTTATATTGAAAAGAAAAGTGATAAAAAGGATTTGGACAAGGTTGTTCAATGATAAGAATGACATTAACCATAATAATGGTTAACATACATTAAGTACTTACGTGGCGGGCATTGGGCTAAGCACTTTATAAGGAATATCTTATTTAACTCACCCAGCACTGTGGCAAGGTGTTATCTCCATTTTAAAGATAAGTAGATATAGATTCAAAAGCCTTAAGTGACGTGACAAGGACTCAAAAGTGTAAGTGGCCAAGCCAGAACTGGAACCCGGGACAAAGGGGTTTGTGGCTTTGTAGGCAAGGACAGAACACAAATGAGTAAAACCAGCCAGGAAGGGGCCATGGCAAATGCCAGATCACAGGCATGTGTGCAGCGATGGTTACTCAGATCCAGCACTGTGAGGCTGTGCTGAAATGTAGTCTTCTGATTTTTTAAAAGTCAGTAATCTGAATATTTTTTATGTGAATTCTCTTAATTTTAAAATGCCAGCATCTATTTGTTTTAGTTGTGTCTCTGTAAATATTTTGAGTGCCCACAGGCTCATCTGTGGGCACAGGCTAGGTTCTGGGCCTCCTGGATGAGAGCTTGTGCTCTTAGCCTTCAGGCTATAGGAACTCCAGTGTCCCTTAGGTCATCTCTGCCAGGAGCTATTTCCAGCTCTATCATTTCCTAGATCTACAGCTTCCCCTTCCTTCAATAAATGAAACACCATTCCCAGAACTCGCTCTTACCAGGAGCAGACTTCTACTGTTCTGGCCCTAAGGTTGATAAATGCTCGCATCCACAAAGGAACAAGGGCCAATGTTTTATTAAAAGAAATATATGGTGCCCTTTGAAGGTCACTTGCCTTTTTGCTTGGGAGAGATTAAGCAGATATACTCTGAGGGGCAGAATTTCTTCAAAGTTTGGAAAATAGGACCCACATGCATAGTATCCTTGAGTTTTTCATTTTCTTGAAGGCCATCTGCCTCCTGTTATCCTGATACACCCTTCATGACACAGCAGTGCTACAGCATGGAAATTGGCTCCAAATAGGTTTCCATATTGGTATCCAAAACCTTGTTTTTATTGACAGATACTCCCCTCAGGGATTTTTCCCAGTGTGCCTAATCCTCACCCCATCTTCAGCCAAAGCAGGAGAGGGAAGCTCCACGGGCTTAAAAAGGCTGAGCGGCAGAACTTCATGCATTTATTCTCCTTCCCACTCATGTTTATTAATATCTGGGCAGAAATGTGACAGTGAGAAGTTTTGATGTGCGCAAGGAGGAGAGCTACAGCAAATGAGCATTCTCCTTTTAATATAGTATCAACCAAGTAGGCTGCGCTGAAAAAAGGAAGGAAAACAGATCCTCAATCTATCTGTAAGCAAGGATTCTGACCCTAAATCTATTTTGCACCAAATAACTAAATGTTGGTTTGAGTTAGCAAATAAGCTACAAAATATGGTAGAAAGCTAAGGGTAGGACAGAACCTTGCTCTAAGTCTGGCCTATACATTTATAAATGCCATTTCTCTCTGAAAACTCAGAGTTTTTTTTGTTGACTGAAATATGCTATTTGAGAAACAGGGTTTCAGTGGATCCTTAAAACTTCTGAAGAATTGGGAAAAATACTTTAGTTATACAGAACAGTCATTTTATGACTAATGGGACAAAGGTAACAGTCTGAGTATTTGTAGACTTTCTCCTCCTCTCTACTTGCAAAAGAGTTTGTGTTTTGCCCACTCTTTCTCTTTCCCATCTTCCACAGAGCGTTCTTCCAATTGTGCTGAATTGGGAGACTAGATGAAGGAAAAAAACCACAAAGCAGAGGAATTCTCCCTCTCTAGAGAACCTTAAGTGGTAGGGTAATAATCTACTGAGAGTCCTTTGTGTGGAAAGCACAGAGATGAGGAATAGATGGTCATCAGAGGGATAGCAGAGGTTGAATGGAGTAGATAATGAGGGAGATGATTCTAGATTGGAGGATGAGACGTTCCAGAGACGTCTGAGTCCATAGAAGAGAATGGATGATTTTAATAATATTCCCATTTAAGTTGCTTGAGAGATGCCACAACACTTAAGAATTCCTATTGCGATGATAGCACTTTGAATTTCAAGTTTCAAATGGACTGAACCACATGGTTCATGGCTTTAACAACACAGCTCATGGCTTTAACAGGGTTACAAGTGTAAATGACATGGCCTCCTTTCCTCTCTGTCAAACCTTCTAATTATTTCCAAGGAGTCATGGATACTTAACCCAGAAGCACAGACCACATGACTTTGTTTTCTCAGACAGAGGTAAGGGACCCTTTCAATAATGCCATTCCCAGATTTCAGAATAATCTGCCTCTGGGAAGTTAGGGGTCAGCATTTAGAGGTGACTTTGAGGAGTTCGGTGTGATCTTGTCAGGGAGACAGGCACCCAGGTGACTCTCTAAATCTCTCATTCATCCATTTAATCGACAGTTACTGACCACTTAGCTTGTATCAGGCACATGTTCTTGGTTCTCAGAATATAATAGCTGGCAAAAACAATTACCCCTCTCTCACAGAGACTACATTTCTTTTTACACTTTTTTTTTTCCTAAAGAAAATGCTCCCATTAAGTCGGCAAAGAAAGGTGAGTGGCAAGTTATGAACTTGATTTTTAAGTAATTGAGAAAATTAAATCCTATCTTGGAATCCTCATGCAAGAATTATAGGGAAATAAGGATTGTACTAAATATTCCTTCCTTTATCCATCCCAAAATAACTAAACTCAAAGGGAGTTAATGACATGGAGCCTCAAGTTGACAGAGCTTGACATACTTTCAAGAACTATAGGGAGACAGGGAGCTACAGGGTTTATGATGCCAGCTCAGGTCTGTCAGCCCACAGGTGGGTCCCAGCGGAGTCAGTGTGTGCTTTGGGCAAGTTGCATAACCTAGAATATGGGGTTAGCAATAGTATCTATCTCGATAGGGCTTTTGTGTGGATTAAATGAGCTAATTCATGTGAAGTCCTTAGCTCGGTATATGCCAGAGAGTGTGTGCTCAATTATTATTACTATCTGTTCTTATTCTCTTCTTTCCTTGCCTTTATGGAATGGGCTGGAGGAGTTCAGCTCCTCTTAAGGCAAAACTCTTTTCACAAAAGAAATGAAAAAAATATATATATATAGCTGAGAAAGACTGAGACAAGTGAAGCGATACATTGAGTAAGTCAGATGAAGATATGTAAGGCTGGCGGCAGGTCTGTGCAAGGCTTAGAACAGGTAGAACATCGTCAGAGTGAGAGCGGAGGCTGTGGTTTCTCCATATAGCATGCGTGTGTGTCTGTGTGTATCTGTACAAACAGTGAAATGATTTTCTATTAACCACAACTAGGTCTGGGGCTGCAAATGACAATTTTGACAACTTGCATCACCAAGGAGGCAGTAAGACTCCACCACTCCTGGCTCCATGGTCCAGGAGCTGTTTCCAGCCCTCCAGCTGGGAGAAGTTCCCCGGATGGAACGCAGGATGACCTGACTGACATGGGCAAACAAGGCAGCGTGCTGGCGTTGAGCCAGCAAGGTGATTTCCTAGGCAGAGGCCTCATTTAATGAACAAGCCTGTGACGTCTTTATACGCTAGAGTCTTTCTAGTGCTTGGATCAACATTTAGATTTTCAAGCCAAATTTTCTCTAGCTGTATTTTCTCCGGGGGTGGTGGGGGTAGGCATCGGTCATTCCAGTCCCCAAATTTGTCTCCCACTTTTTAGCTTGTGCCTCAATTTCCTTACGTAGGAAATGCAGATAGTGACAAAATCTACCTCAAAGAGTTGTCACGTGGATGACATGGGTGCCATGGGCAGAGCTTTTAAAAGTGTGAGCTAATACTATTTTTTATTTGTATCTGAAATCGTTTAACATTGTACCAGCGCAGAGTCAAGAACCAGTGACATAGGAGGGAAAGGTGAGGCCGGGTGGGCAAAGCATCAGAGAAGGGAGAAGAGGGAAAGCCCGTCTACTCCCCATCTTGCACAGCCTTCTTGGCAATAGCAGGGGAGGATCTCTCTCAGAATTCATAGGGCCTCAACTCACTTCCCGAGGAAAAGGATCATGCCTTGTTTACCCGTGTATCCTTAGCGGCTGGCAAAGAGAAAAAACTCAGGAAAAAAGTATTGCAATAAGTCAATCTAAGGCAGAAAAGGAATGTAGAGCTTTGAGTCACTGCCAGGCTATCAAGCCCTCTGACTTATCTGGTGACCTTAAAAATTACAAATGGTAACACACACAAAGTAACCGAAAGCCCTTAACAACATGTCAATAGGGGACTTACCACCAAGGCTGCTTGCTCCAGGGGATTTATTTCCAGGACACTCTTGAAGACCATTAAGATACCTGGCGAGGCCTGACTAAACAGGACATCTGGTCAACTTAATAAAGCATATGCTCCTGGGTGCCGTTCAACACAAGTAACCTGATCCCCTTGCTGCAGCAAGAATTCTTTTGAATCATTTTTCTGGCAGCAGGGTGTCCTCCCCAAAGGTGGGACTATTATCCATGTGACCTCTCAGATCCATTTCTCCCCTGTGATGCATTCAGCGACCTCCTCCAGTGTGAAAAATGGTATCCTTGGGCTTGACAGTGCTCCCCCCACCCCGCCCCAGCTTCTTCATCATGAGTCATCCATTTCTTCTTGCCAGTAGGATACTGCCCTTGTTCATTCCCAAAACACCCTTGTAAAGAAGGCAGTAAGGGTATAAAAATAAACCCTTCAGAAGCAGAAATGTCTCACTGGGTAGCTGCCTGCCTGATCCAAAGGCCCTGTTCTAATACTACCCCACCATCCCGGCCATGGAGAAGAGAGTTGTTTTCAAATGTCAGCTCTGAAGTCAGACTGCCTCAGTTCACAGCCTTGCTCAACACTTGCCGGCTGTGTTACCTTGGGCAAATGACTTAACCTCTCAATGTTTCCATTTTCTCTCTGTCAAATGGGCGTAAGAATGGCACCTCCCTCACAGTGTTCAGGGAGGACTGAATACAAGCAAAGCACTTCATACAGTGGCTGGTACATAGTAAGAGCTTAATAAATTATCTAGAATTTTTGTTTCTGAGATCACAATAAATTTTGGCATTGAATATATATATATATATATATGCATGAATAAATGAAAACTGGAATCAAGTGATTTATAGAACGGAGAGTAAAAATGTTTTGATGGCCATAGTGCTCATCCCATTCTCTTAGCTCCTTCCTTCCCATCTAGTGACTCACTAATGTCAGTAGTCAGTTTGGAGAAGGAAATTCTTCATTTGTTTTGCTAAAGAAAATGTCATTCCTCTAACCCACTCGGAAGTGAACTAAAATTTCCGTTTTCATTCACCTTTAACTCTGAATCATTGTCTATTTCCCCTGGTGAGAGGTTGATTCTTTGAGTTAGGATATAGAAAGAGAGAGAAAGTCAGTTCTGTGACATTTCCATTCTTGTTTTCAAATGTGTCCTCAAATAGTGTGCCCTTGCCTTCTTGCCTTGGCACCCAGGCGTCGATTGGCATGGGACTGTGCTCCTAATGCTGAGCTGTCAGCATGCCAGTGTGCTTTGCACCGCCTTCCCTTCTTGCTTTGAGTTGCAAATAAAGGACATTTTGGAAACCACTCACCAAGTATTCACATCTGTGAATGGAGAGAAACAAAATAAATAAAAGCATGATCATCACCTGCAGAGTACGGTACACTGATCTGAGATTTTATAGGGGAAAGATAGAATTACATTTTAGAACTCTGTCTAGGTCCTTCTGATTTTACGTTTTTCCATCTTAGAAGGGTACTTGGCAGGAGCATTTGACAGTGATGGATTCAAAAGCGTCTGGCACCCACTGTCAGGTGTGTTTCTTAAGCACGTCGGTGGTGAAGGTGAGCCATCTGCATTTTCTTGGGTTTCTGCTGCCGTGTGCACCAAGGAACAAGGCGGAGAGGAAGTGGATGGCTGAAAGTTTCCAGCAGCAGGAGTGGATGTAGAAGAGCATGGAGAGTCCTACCACTGTTTTCCACAAGGGCAATCTGATATTTCCCTCGGCTCAAGTGCAGGGGCAAAGACGAAACAGGCTCTTTCTCCACAGGTCTGTTCCCTGGCAGAGAAGCCCACCGTCAAAGAATACAGCAGGGCTCCCTCCCCGGAGGGTTTGGCAGACACATTTTGTAACCAGTTGTGGTGCCAGCAGTTTGTAGCAGCCTTCACCACAGCAAATCCACTGTGATGTTAAGAAGAAAAACAGCCTGGCAATGTGGAAATTATCCTGTCTCGCAGTATTTCCTGAAACAAGAGGCTTGATTTTGCTGCCCAAGTGAGGGCGACAGAACTGATTAATCCTTTATTTCAAATGCCATCAAATTTCGGTTGTTGATTTTTTAAGCTTTCATATAAAAAGGCAACATTGTGGCTATTTAAACAGCCCGAGGGAAGTGAAGATTTGGCCACTGCATAGTAAATTTAAGTGAGCCAAGCTAAGAAGAGAAGAAACGGGGTCATGCAAGGTAAAGAAATCTATTATCCCTGAACTTTCTGGATTGACTCACTCTATGGTGAAACTACTTCTTTTCTGCTGTAGGAACTCATGCAGCCATCTGGATTATTTAATCTACACAGACAGCTGGGCCAGACACTTTTAGACACAACATGGAGTTTTTTTTGTGTTTTTTGTGTTGTTTTTTTTTTTTTGCAATCTGAGTAATTTACAAGGTTGAAATTAACAAGAGAATTTCCAGTTCTTTCCTCCTTTTGTGCCAGTTCACCCCGGTGAGGAGCATCAGGAAGGGGGGGATAAGGAAGAGGTTTGTACCTTTAGCCGCTGAGCACTTCAGCTGGCCAGGTGCATGGTGGCTTCAGGTAGAATAGCTTCATGTGTCCAGCCCTTGGTGCGCAGATGCTGTAGGGGCTCAACACACATGTGCTTGCTTTCTCCTTTCAGCAGCTGCTCCTCCCCACATTTGATTCCCCAGAATTGTGGCTGCAGAGGTGCAAGCTCAAGGACCATGAGGCTAAGGAACTACCAAAAGGTCTGGAGCTAGCAGAACCCAAGAAGAGGCCAGTCCACCTGGTGACAGTTCACCAGAACTGTCAAAGTAGGAAAGACAGTGAAAGCTAGTACCATGGAAGTCCAACAAACAACTAACTGATTGTGCAGCCTTGGGCACTGACTAGCTCTCTGATTTTGAGCAAGTTAATTTTTCTGAGCCTCAGTTTCCACATCTATAAAATGAGCCTCTCATCTTACCCCCTCACAAGGCTGATGGACTCCAACAAGAGAATCCATGTCAAGTGCTTACAACAATGCCTGGCATTGGAAGGACTTGGTAAATAATAATGATCAGTACCATTCGTTGAGCCTTTACTTCACCCCAAACACTCTTGGAACTTCTTAAATTGTAGCTCTTATGACAACCCAATGGAGTAGTTATTGTTACACCTATTAAACAAGAAGAAGAACAACAATGATAACTAAAGGGCAGATGACCCTTCTGATAGAAATCACCTATCAATTAATAGACAACTGTTTGACAGGATGGCTGATGAATCAGGGTTCTGGGCTCAAACATCCTGGGATTTATTCTCAGTTCTTCAACATCCAGGTGATTTTGGGCAAATGACTTAACTAATTTCACTAAGTCTCAATTTTCTTATCTGAAAAATGGGACTAAGAATTGTACATAACTGGGTTGTTGTGATGGTAATTCATCAGTATAAATGAAGCATGTTTAGCACATAAGGAACTGATAACACTCAAGTTGAAAATGGGGGTCATGATTAGGAGCTCGTTGAATCCCAGCCGCTCACTTACGAGTGGGGTGACCTTGGGCAAGCCACTTAACTTCTCAGGCCCAGTCTCCTCATCTGCAAGATGGAGTTGCTGTTGTGAGGGCTGAGTGGGTTAAAGCACATAAAGTGCTTACTTGGTAAATGTTCAATAAATAAATAGGCATGCTTACAGGCATGGGTTTCATAACTGACAAGGTCAACTAGGAAACAATAAGCATCAGTCTGAGGTCAGAGGCAGGAAAGTCTCTGAGAGTTGCAAGGAGGCAGAGGCTGGGTGCTGAGTGATGGTCAGACTAAGTCTGAGTTGAGCCACAAATTCAATTCACTGAAACATTTAGTATGGCAGGTCTCAGATTAGGCTCCAGGAATATACCCACAGACATGCTGTCTGGGAGAGCCATGAATCTAGATGGGTATATAGGTTAGGAAGAATCTAACTATGACACTGTACAAGTTGTTACACTAGAGAAAGGCGAACAACAAGGCAGAGCCATGTAAGAATGATAGGAGCAGTGGTGTGTATGTGGGGGAATGGCATGAAGCTCAGAGGAGGCAAAAGAAAAAACTAGGTAAAAATGCTGTTTATTGATCCACTAAGGCACCAGGCTATATTAAAAGAAGCCAGATGCCAGCAAATGTGAATGATGACATTGTAAAAAAATTTGAGGGCTGGCATGGGCTGTATAAAATCAAAGATACTAGGTTCTTCCCTTTAGTCAACTCTAACTGCAGGATCCTAGGTAATCCTTGTTTTCTCAGATTTAACTTAGTTAAGGTTGTCTGGGTTCCAAGCTAAAAACTTCCAGCTCTGCTCTGCATTTCTGTATTAGGCAAGACTTTTTTTGGCAAGTGACAGAAACCTACTCAAACTCCCTTACGTAAAAAAGGGAATTTATTGGCTTACTTAACTGCAAATCTATGGAGGTTTCTAGATTAAAGCATATCTAGGGCCTCAAACTACACAACCATGTGCTTAATTTCCTTCCTCCTCTTTCAGTTTATCTTTTCTCCCTGTTGGCTTTTTTTCTCAGGCAGGCTCTTCAGATGAGCAACCCCTGACGGGAGTCCCTTTTTGCCAATAGCTCCTACAGAAGTTGTCAGTCTATTTTCATTGCCTTGGGCACATGATCATCCCTGAACCAATCATCGGCACCACGGGGATGGAGTGTTCTCATCAGTCATGCCCAGGGGTGCATGGTCTGGAAGCCATTGTGTAGGTTCAAGGATGCTCCAACTGAATGAACTGAGAGCTGGAGAAAGGTGGTTGCACAAAAGAATGACGAGCCCAGAGAAACGTCTGTGCATTGCAGTGCCCTCAAAAGGAAGAAGGCAGGGAGAAAAAAGTAAGAAGATGGAAGGGAAAAGCCTCCATAGGTGCAAAACCAGTATTTCCAGACCCATCAACTCAATCTTGGATCTGCAGTCACCCGCGTCATGGATCGAACCCTTTTGAACTTCAAAGTTATCCTTCCCCATTTTTCTTTATTCCAAGCCTTTTAATACACACTTACATCTCTTGTTCTTGATTTTCATAAATAGTTTCATTGTCATAAAATGGAAAATACATTTGGTCAAAAAATATTTCATAAAGACATTTCCTCTGTACCTAGATTAGCAGAGGTCATGTGTGCTTAGGGCTCTTCAGTGGATTGCTTTTGGTTCTCAGTGCTGCATCTGTTTGGACCTCTTAGGATGTTTCTACTGAAGGGTGATTGCTATAGATCATTCAGATGTTGAGTGCTGGGGACTCTAACCTGGAGTTTGATACATGTCTCTCTCTCTCTCTCTCTCTTTCTGTCTGCCATTGGACAAAGATGTGTTTACACAGAACCAAAGATTCTGGGATACATGGACTTTTTGTCCTTTTGAAAGAGAGTATTTGGACATGTTTTCAGCTTTTCTCTGTGCGCCCAAACTTCTTTTTATTTTATATTTTAAAAGTTGGCTTTGATTCTTCAAATAGCACACCTGTTCCAAAGAAGGGCACTGGACACCAGAGAAAGCTTCAAAAAGTGGAACTGTAGAGCAAAGCATAACTCTTTATTCCCACTTACCCTTCTGTTGTCATTGTTATTTAAAAGAGCTTCATCTCTAAGACTAGAGTCCCTTAGCTCTCACCATGGCTGCCTTCACTCTCCTTTCATGTTTGATGGTATATGAATGTAACATATCATCAAGTCCCAAAGCTCCATTTTCGTGCTTGTTCAAGACACTCTGCCTCATGATCCTTAACCTCAAATAGTTCGTATTTGTTTTTTTAAAGTAAAATATATTTGGCAATTTTGTGTGAATCTTTGAATCTAGTATTTATTTTATTATTTTTTAATTTAAATTCAGTTAATTAACATATAATGTATTATTTGTTTCAGGGGTACAGGTCTGTGATTCATCAGTCTTATATAATACCCAGCACTCACCACAACACATACCCTCCCCAATGTCCATCACCCAGCCACCCCATCCCTCCCACCCCTCTCCACTCCAGCAACCCTCAGTTTGTTTCCTGAGATTAAGAGTCTCTTATGGTTTGTTTCCCTCTCTGATTTCGTCTTGTTTCTTTTTTCCCTCTCTTCCCCTGTGATAGTTCATATTTAAAAATTGGAGGGGCTAAGCGTACTTCACACATGAATCCACAAAGGGAGTGACCTCAAAAACGTCAGTCATACACTTAGCCAGTAGAGTTGCCCCTAGAAATTCCCCTTGGATGTAGGATGCCCTGTGTAAATTTTGCAGCTCCTGTCAGCTTGTAGGGAAGATTTCTGATGTCCATTCTATAGTGATCCTGGCTGACTTACGCATGTGAATTCAGCTCCTCTATGAGGTGCTCCAGGCAGTTGTGGCCAAAATGTTATTTCTCCTGAATTGCGTCATTGTAGTTCTCCGCTCAGTGAGGTGGTTGCAGAGCAAAGAGAAGCTGAACTAATGGAACAACTCCAGGACATTCTCCACAAGACAGTGTTTAGACAGCTTCAGAGCTGTGCATGGGGTTCATCATGTGGCCAGACTTCTAATGGTTGTCTAGACACCTGGACATCCAGGCTGCCATTTGTCCCCAATTCATGGTGGATTCTGAAGGGCTTTATTTAAAACACAAAGAAACTTGCACACGCACACACATTCACTTATGTGTGCACACACAAACCCATACATACCTCAGAGAGGAAAGGGAAACCTTTCAAGGGATTTCTATAAATGATGTTCTTCAGTGGACATGGCGCTTCCTGTTGTTCTCCAGGCTCTGTCTAAATGGTCTAATGTTTTCATCTGGTCATCAAATTTCCTTCATAGAGGAGAGTTCAAACATCTTGTTTGGGAAAGACTCCTGCAGCTGTGCAAATACAGTCTTCTTGAGCATTAATCCATCTGTCAGGTGAGATTTCCTTTTTCAAATAACAAGAATTCCAAATGGGGAGGATTAGTGTCTATGCTATAAAAATTCTCAGCTATTCAAAGCTAAGTTGTAGTAATATCCATTTAGGATCCTCTGGGAATTTGGATTCTGGGTTTTCCTGGGAAGCAATGGACAGTCCTCTCTAAGCCACTTGGTCAAAGAATTTCAGCATCATCTTTAATCCAGACCCACTCATTGAATGGCCCCCTAATGATTCTAGGCATTTCTTGTTTATTCAAAAACATTGAGTTCTTCTTGTGTGCCAGCCACAATGCTAAGAGTGCAGGAAGCAAAGATGAATAAGAATATCTGCCTTCAAGGAACTTGCAAAGTGAAGAACGGGTATTTTAACACAGGCTTTGTGATACAAGATAGAGTAATACCCCAAAAAGGGAGTGGGATCAACTTTGGATAGGAAGTGTGTTTCAGGAAGCCTTCTCGAAAGAGAAGATAACTAAGCCTGGGGATTAAGGAACAAGTAGGAGTGGTGAGGGGCAAGGACTTCAGACAGAGAGGCCCCCATGTGCAAAGACATCGGTACGTGAAAGAAATGTGAAAAGGTAACTCTGAGTAGGGCCCAGTAGGTATCTTGGTAACTTGGGACTACCCAGTAGATGGAGCACGTGACAAATTTAATAGGAGTCAAATCATGCAGGGCCTCTGGATCATTCTAAAGTGTGGAGCCTTTGAAGGTTTTCCATCAGAGGGGTAATTTGAACAGGTGTGCCTTTCTGAAAATTGACTTCTGGCTATAGCATGGAGGATGCAATATCATGTTCTACTTACTTTCTATGTCAAATAATTAGTAATTCATATAGCTTCTTTTCTTTAGGGAATCTATTCCAGAAATGGCAAATATGTGCTGCAGTCCCCCCTCTTCCTGACACCCTGAGAGATGTTGTTCATCAGTTTTAACATCTTTCTCACTAAATCCAGATGCAGAGTAAAGCTGTTTATTCAACCCTAATATTCACTACCAACTATTGGAGTTGGAATTGAGTTGAATTGTATTCTCCATCCCTGGCCTATTGCTCACAGGGTCTCGTTCTTTTTTTTTTTAAGATTTTATTTATTTATTTGAGAGAGAAAGAGAGTGCACAAGCTTTGGGGGATGATGGGGCAGAGGGAGGGGGGAAGCAGGTTTTCCACTGAACAGGGAGCCTGACTGACCATGGGGCTTAATCCTAGGACCCCAAGATCATGACCTGAGCCAAAGGCAGACGCTGAACTGACTGAATGACCCAGGTGCTCCAGGCCTCATTGTTCTTTACGCCATTTTGATTGCTGCTGTCCTCATATACTTGCCTGTCCTCAGCATAGGACACCTCGCTCCCAGTAGAGACGGGTCCCTTTCCTTCTCTTGTTTACTCTCTCTCAGCTTCGCTGTCTCTGGTTCTTAGCTTTTTCTGGCATGGGGGACCAGAATCTATTGTGTTTCCCAAACCCAGCAGACACGTAGCAAGCTCTCCAGGGCTCCTCTAGAATACCCACTGGCTTGACTTAAGGTAAGAGAGAAGAAACCACCCACTCCTGTCATGTGCTGGATTTCCTGGAAACTGACCTGGGAGATAGAATTTAGTGCAGAGGATGATTCTTTGTTTTTTAACCCTCAACGGAATATATCCAGTATTTCTACAGATGTTAATTAAGTTATTCTGTATAAGTTCACATAAATACCAGTCTTACACTCTATTAAGTGTTCTGATAAACACTGCAAAGGGAAGCACAATTTGCATGCCCTGTCGTCAATGCCTTGGTTTGCTATAGCAGTATAGGAAAGAAGCATGTAACTGCTGTTTCCCTGTAAGGGAGACCTTTTTTTTTTTTTAAACTACATACATACATTTTGTTTTTTGTTTTAACACAGGTTAACTCTTACAGTCTAAATGCACTTAAGGATATGAGAAAGTGCTAAGCCAATTGATTTCTGAACAGCATTGAGTGGGTCAGCATTAAAAACTCACTTACTCGCTTCAGCACAAACCTCACAGTATATGTACTATACTGTACTAGAAATTGTATAACAATGTAAATACAAATTTCAATAACATTATTTAAGTGTTATTATAACAAATATGATAATATCATTTAAATACAAATTTATAAAATAAAAATAAAATTCAGTGCAACTGCAAAGATAACGTACTGCTATGTTATGCATCGTACATTGCCCATTCTAAGGGGAAGCATGTGAGCATCTCAGTGCATAGAAAAAGCACTATATATGTATATGTATATATATACATAGTTTTCAGTGCATCCTGATGAAAGCATTTTTGCTTAGCTTTTAAAAAAATTTAATATAAGCTAGATGCTAATCAGAAGATATCTTGTATTTTTAAAAATTTCTTTCATACATGGTAAAGGCTTATTTTATTATTTCCCCTAATAGTGGTTTAAGCACCATACAAGGTTAAATTTCAATAAATGAAAGTGTAGCATCACCACAAACAGCTGAAGCTAGACTATCTACAGACAAAATTAGCAACAAATCTGATGCACTGTCAATTCAAGTCCGCAGGAGACCAAAGTGATGAAACAAGGCCTCAAGTAACAATGTTAATGCCATTTACAAAGGAGAAAACTGATACAAAAACATTCAAAGCCTGAACATTGCTTGGTATGCGAGAGGAAAAAACATCAAATTAGCTCGAAGGCTCATAAACACAAGGTCTTATTTACCCTACACAAAGCTCAGGTGTTAGCCTTGAACATAACTTTCAAAATACTTTCAGATATATCCAACTCAGATCCCTTTTGTTGATTTGCTGCAGTACAACTCATGTGCACCGTCTTTTGTCCTTAAGACAAAACAACTCTACAAACAATACTGCAAGTATATCGCTAAACACCATGAGCTATATCTGAAGGGATTTCTTTAGGAAGAACAGATTCCCCCCTCTCCCGGCAGTGTGTAGGATGATTCTTAAGGAGTGCCTGTGGGATCAGTACCCGTGGAAGGGAAGAGCTAGAAGCAGGTGCACAATGGGAGAAGCACAACAGCTGTGGGGTCCTTTGACAGCCTCCACCAAGCCTGCAGGGAGCCCAATCGCTCCAGGAGCCCTCAGAGTTGTGCCAAGTTGGCTCGTCCTGCATACTCCCACATCAGTCAGTGGCTGGATGCGGGCTGGCTCAGAAAGGGGCATGACCTTGACTGAGGTAATTCTCTGCAGCTGAGACAAACTCAAAGACATTCTCTTTCCTTCCCCAGCCTCTCCATCCCCAACTGCTTTCTGAGCCAGAGGGGAGCAATCACTAAAGCTGGGAGAGCTAGTTTTAGAATGTCTGAGCCTGCCCAGAGAAGGGCTTTAATTATAGCTTTGTTAATTTCTAATTTTTGTTTCCAGATTTGGGGCCCTCAGCTAAAAACTAATACCCACCATTTCATTTTACCATCCTGCTGCACTCAATACCTTGTTACACTAAATAGATTGAAATATCTAGGTGGTAGAGGTCATGATTTGTGTTCCTCTGACACCCCCTGGCTTAGCAGTTATGACAACTCAAATGTCAAATGGTTTTTTTCCTGTGATTAAATGATATGCCCTAGTTTGGGGGTTGAGAAATACGGTCACTGTATGCAAAGAACTTAACATAAGGCTGGGCACCTAAGTGGTACCCCCCACATGTTTGGCGCTGGCTCTTTGTCTAGAAGCTGTTACTGAGCTAATCAGTCAGTTTGACCTATGGCTGCTCCCAGTACCCATGGCTTCCTAAATGCTTCTGGAAGGAGCCTCATCAAGGGTAACTTCAGGTCTCTGTGCTTGCAATGATCATTTATCCCAATCTTTAGGGGAGCCTGTTACCCCTTTTCCTGTGTTCTCAGGAAAATTAGATCAAATTAAACAGTTTGCTTTAGTTCTTTCTGTTGACTTCCCCAGGTGAATTCCTACATAGCATATTATGGCTGTCACTGGGGTTGTAAAGAGCCATCTTTCAGGATTAGGTTTACCTTGCAATTCTACTATTACCAAGCCAAAAGGGAAAGAAAAGAAAAAGAAGACAAGAGTAAATAAAAGAAATGTATCAGGAAATTGGTAGATTGCTGGCCCTTATCAATATCTAGACTTGAAGTCAGGAAGTTTTTGTTTCAGGTTCAGGCTCTGAAATGACCTTAGATAGGTTACTTCTTTACTCTGGCTGCCTTGGGTCCATTATCAATAAAAATGATGAGACTAGATGAATTCTTACTTTGTCTAAAGTTCCTGTAATTCTGGAAGGGAGTTTCCTGAGATGTGGTCACCCTGCAGAGGATGGAACATCAGGGTTGACAAGCAGGCAGAGGAATAAGGGCTAAGAACAATGATTGGGTAGGAACAACCAGAAAGGTAGGAGAGAACCCAGAAAAGCATAAGGTCATGAAAAGCAAGAAAAGAGAGGGTCTTAAAAAGGAAAGATTGGGGCACATGGGTGGCTCAATCGGTTGAGTGTCTTGACTCTTCATTTCGGCTTGAGACAGGATCTCAGGGTCGTGAGATTGAGCCCCAAGTCGGGCTCTGTGCTCAGTGGGGAGTCTGCTTGGGGTTCTGTCTCTCCTTCTCCCTCTGCCCCTCCCCTGTCCCCACTAGTGTATGTGTGCTCTCTTTCTTTCTCTCTGAAAAAAGGGGGGAAAGATCAGTTAACAGTGTCCAATATTTTTTAGAGTCCAAATAATATAAGGAATGAAAAGAAATGGATATTTAATTTAGTGACCAATAAGCAGGTTGATTGGCTGTGACGGTAGAGAGACACAGAGGGAAACACCCCCACAATAGCATTACCGCTTCCCTCTGGGGAAAAGGACAGAGTTGGAGAGTATTAACTTTTTTAAAACACCCATGTATTATTTGACCTGATATTACTTTTGTAATTTGAAAAAACTCAAGCACAAGAATGAATGAGAAGTGGAAATACAGAGAGAGCAGGTATAAGCTATACTTCCAAAAGGTTGCCTCACACATAAAGGTTTTGCATGAGATTTCATGGCCAGATAAAGAGCCAAAGTGAAAAAAATTTAATTTTTTTTTACATTTCAGTCAAGTTTTACCATTCCACTATCATAGGCTTTCTCCACGAGTCTTTTCTCCGACAGGAAAAAGGAAGAGCAGGCTGAAAAGAGAAAATAGGATCTGATAAACGATAAATTTCTCAAGTGACAGAAATCGTTCTGGAGGCTGAATGTGTACTAGTAATAGATTTCTCCAGACAGACTTGGAATATCAAGTATGGTTTTTGGAACCCTAAGCTGGGTTCGTTTTGCATTATTGTGGCAGCCCTCAAACATAATCTCAGCGGGCTACACCTCAGAAGAGCATGGTGCAGAGGGAAGCCCACAGCCTCTCCTTAACCAGTCTTTCTGACCGCCCTGTATAGCTTCGGGAAGCTCTGCAGCTTTCTCTCTGGATGACATAGGATCGCTCACTCAGGCCCAGATATTGGACATCATCCATAAAGCCAACTGGGGAAAGATGTCAAGATAAGCAAAAAGGAACTACTGTCATAAGCCACGTTTTTAACAGGGTCTTTTGCATAGACAAAAAAGACTTGGCATTTTGTCAATCTCCTAGGACAACTTGGAAAAAACATTTTGCTGTATAAGTGTGTCTGGACAGGAAAAAAAGGGGAAAAAAAAACAAATAAAAGAAACCTTTTGAGATCAGGAATGAAAGATAGTACTATAAACTTGGCAACTGCTGGAGCATTGGAAAGAATGAGACAAAAAAAGCCGGGAGGGGAGGTGGCAGGAGGAAGCCTCTCAGGAGAATTTCCTCATGTTCTTGTAGTGAAATGCTTGAAAATCTTTTCTTTAAAACTCTTTTCTGTGCAATATGAGGTAAAATGTCACTCTGGTCACCACAGTGCATCACATCATCTGAGATACCTCCTTTCTATAGGAAACGTTCCTCTCATCACCAGCCAGCCCACATACTTTGGGCTGAAATTTGTAGTGTTGCAAGTGAGGAAGAAGTTTTTAAGACACATTCAAATAACAATCAATACAACAAATGAGAATCAGTATAATGTGGAATAATGAAGAATGTAGAGTTAGCACAGTGAATCGTTAAAATGAGGCCATCCCTCTTAGCTCATTATCCTACTGCCTACTTCACAGCAACAGTAAAAACTGTCAAGGTTGAACACTACCTAAGCTTTCCTGACTGCTACCTCTCATTCATACAGCAGCCAGACTTTTTTCTTCCCCCTCTGCCCCACGGGAGGAGGATGGCCCCGTGGGAAGAGATGTCATCCTTCTACTTAAGGCTAACTCTTCGATCCATTCTATTCTGCCTTCTTCACAGACTTTGCCCTATCCCTGACTCCTCCACTGTTTTGTATCCTTATCTTTCTCTTTTTCTCTATTCAATGTCAACATATTCAAGTTCTCTCTAATGCTTTCTCCCTAGTCCAACCATGAAATTGTCCAACCATGCTACACCTACAAGCTTTCTCCCTATCCTTCTTTTCCAGGACCAGACTCTTTCTTTCTTTCTTTCTTTCTTTTTTTTTAGATTTATTTATTTGAGACAGAGAGCACGGAGGGGGAGACATGGGGGAGGGACAGAGGGAGAGGGAGAAGCAGACACCCCACTGAGCAGGAAGCCCGACATGGGATCATGACCTGAGCCGAAGGCAGATGCTCAACGGACTGAGCCACCCAGGCGCCCCCAGGACCAGACTCTTTCTAAGATTTCTTACTTCTCCAGTTCCCCTCTGCCCATTCACTTATCACTGGATCTTACCCCAAATGTCCATCCACTAACAGTACTATTTGCTCAAGTCACCAATGACCTCCTAATTGCCAAATGTAATGAGTATTTTCAGTCCTTATTAATGCCGCTGTGACTTGAGACCCCAATCATAATTCCTTCTTTATTTCTTAAATTATTTATTTATTTGAGAGGGTGGGAGGGGCAGAGGGAGAGGGAGAGAGAGTCTCAAGCCAACTCTGTGCTGAGTGTGAAGCCCAATGCAGGGCTCAATCTCATGACTCTGAGATCACAACCTGAGCTGAAACCAAGTCAATGCTTAACTGACTGTGCCATCTAGGCACCCCAATTCCCTCTTTAAAGTCTCCCCTTTTTTGGATTCTGCACCATCAAAAAATCCTGGTTGAACTCTTAACTTTATGAGAACTCTTAGTGCCTATACACACCTCTCTTTCTCCATGTACCATGTCTCTGAGTAATCTCATCCATTCCAGGGGCTCCAAACATAGATGTGCCTGCCTACTGAACATATCCCCTGAAATATTTCATAGACTGTTCAGACCCAGTATGACCAAACTGAGCTCGACTGAACTCACTTCTGTTCCACAGTTGCTTCCTTATCTCATTAGATGGCATCCTTGTTTCCCCAAGTTCCTTATCCAGAAATCATCCATAAAACCTTCTCCCTCAGCTCCTATCCTAATTCTTCCTTCTTAATAGATGTCCGTTCAACCTAGCTGCCTCTACCTGCTAAGTGAACTTTCCAATCCAACCACTTTTCTCTGCCCCTACTACCATCAGCGTATTTCTCCTGGATTATTACAACAGTCTCTCTGCTTCTCTTCCTGCTTCTCACTAATTCATCACACTTTAATTAAACCACAGTGTCATTTTAAAAGCCCTTTAATATCTGTGATCTGTCCAGATATCCATTCTTAAGTATGCCCCTCTCTCCTATTTTCAGCAGTTATGTGATTTTTGAGTTCTCCCTGTCCTGGGATTTTCCAAGTTCCCTATAGCTTTTCTTTCTACTTTTTTTTGTCTCTGATTGGTCCTTAGGATCCCTTGCTTCAGGTATGATACCTCCCTGCCCCTGTAGGAAGTCAAATTGGGTAAAAGGTAAATCCCCCAACTGACCTCCATGTATTCCCTTTGACATTACTCTCTCACATTTATCGTCATTATTTAATTGTCTCATCTTCTCTGCTAGAGTATAAGCTCAGAAAGGGCAAGAGTCCTGTCTAACATGTTTTCCACAATGTCTCCTGGAACTAGAACACTGTTTTATTTATTGAAGTTGCTCAATTGTTTCATACAGGGTAACTGAATGAAAACATGAATGTCCTGAAATCCGTTTGCTCGTGGAACAGTGGTTTTTGGTCCAAGTCATTCTGCAACTAAAATAAAATAATGGAAATATTTTCTCATTTTTAAGAAAAACTAGAGAATTATCCCAAGCTCAAATACACATGCACCATAAGCTTTTCATCCCTGCTACCAACCAGGCACATTCTACACTCGGCAAAGGCACTTGAGGTCTGGAGCAAGTCTGAACATCCCAGGTTGTGCTCCTTACCTTCATCTCCCTCTCTTCCCTGAGTATCTTCTCTTCTTGCTCAGGCCCACCCCTACCCCTAACCCCCACATATAGTGGTGCATACTCTGCTCTGCACAAAGGCATCCAACCAGTAGGGCCAGTGAGAGTGGAAATCCAGCCTCAAACCCTGGCTCTGGTGCAGGGCTGCAGAGAACCCAGAGGAAGGGATGCCTTTATGCAATTTGTGTGCCCAGAGGTGTATCTTTTTGCAGTTCACGCAAAGGCTGCTCACAGATGGCTGGACGCCACTGTGCCCCAAATTTCTTGACCTCCTAATTCCAAACTCACTTTGATTCATAGAAATAGCTGAAACAGTTATCTTCAAACTGGATTTTCTATCTCGGTTTCTAATGCAGATGGTCCAAAAGATTGATCTAGTTGGCCAAGAAGAAGCCTCACTGTTTCAACACATTTAAATCAGTCCCAGTTACGTGTTTTGGATATGGATTAAAGTGTGGCCTCCTCCTCAACATTTTTCCCCAGTGGTAGTTTTACTAAAGAAACCATTTCTGCCTTTGCAAAGGCAGCCAACAACTTGTCTCCTGCTTTGTGGGGTCATCTACAATTTTTGTATAATTTCAGGGGTGGGATATGGGGAGCAGTTGTGACCTAAGCCCTAGGAATGTAGCTCAGTGACCCCATAAATTGGGAATGTGCCCAGTCTGCCTTGAGAAAGCATCTAACTGTGACTGTATTTTTCAGTTCACTAAATGCAGTATAAATTATTCAGTTATTTTTCTTGATCATGTAGACTTTTATTTTTGTTTTTTGATTGTTTAAATGCAGTTTCTAAATTGTGCTTCTTGGGATGTTAGTATGCATTGTGTGGTAGGGGTGGAATGGTACATATTGGAGTTGAGAAATGCTAGATTAAAAAGCAGTCAAACACGTTTCTTTACGGGATTTATTGAATACTTTATTTTTTTTTTTAAGATTTTATTTATTTATTTGACAGAGAGAGTAAACAAGAGAGCACAAGCCGGGTGGGCAGCAGAGGGGGAGGGAGAGGAAAAAGGAGCAGGCTCCCTGCTGAGCAGAGAGCCTGATGTGGGGCTCGATCCCAGGACCCTGGGATCATGACCCGAGCTGAAGGCTGATGCTTAACCATCTGAGCCACCCAGGCGCCCCGATTGAATACTTTATTATATAAAAATAAATTATGAATCTCCAAGGGTGGGGGGCTTTTATATACCATGTTTCCAAACATACTTGGCCAAGAAAGCCCCTTCAAAGTGTATCTCTTCAAGGACTGTGATCCACAGAACCCACTCTGGAAAACATTGGTCAAAGTGTTACCTTCCAGAATTGCTTCTGCACCAGCCCCTCCTCTCCCCGCCCCAGAGTTCCTGGACAACCAGTACACACACCAGGCATAAAAGTTTTCTTTTCGGGGCGCCTGAGTGGCTCAGTCGTTAAGCGTCTGCCTTCGGCACAGGTCATGATCCCAGGGTCCTGGGATCGAGCCCCGCATCAGGCTCCCTGCTCCGTGGGAAGCCTGCTTCTCCCTCTCCCACTCCCCCTGCTTGTGTTCCCTCTCTCGCTGTGTCTCTCTCTCAGTCAAATAAATAAATAAAATCTTTAAAAAAAAAAAAAAAAAGGTTTCTTTTCAATCACTATAGTAATGAATCAAACCAAATGACATTTTGAAAGTTTAATTTTATTTTTTAAATTAAATTAAATTAATTTTGAGAGAGAACACAAGTGCGCAAGAGAAAGGGGAAGGCAGAGGGAGCGGGAGAGAATCCCAGGCAGGCTCCATGTCCAACATGGGCCTCAATCTCATGACCCTGAGATCATGACCTGAGCTGAAATCAAGAGTTGGATGCTTAACCAGCTCAGCCACCCGGGCATCCTGGAAGTTTAATTTTATTAAAAACTAGTAATTAGTTTTCTGTATATGATGGACGATGGAGACAGTTTTGGGTACTCAGGCATGAATGAATCTAACATTTAGATGGATCTAGAAGGATTATGAAAAAAACACTGCATTTGGAGACCTGAATTAGGTAGGACATTTTTTGTTTGCATATTTGTTTTCAGTTTTAGGGTTTTGTTTTGTTGTACCCTGAAATTCACCAGTTTGATTGTAAGTGCTTTTCCTTTCCCTCTCCTAATTTAGAAAACTAACTTTAGGATCACCTCTAGACTTCTGGTTTGTAGTTTTCAAAGTTTGATACATATTAGAATCTTGGATAGGGATAGAGTGGGAAAGTTGGGGAGGGTAGTTGGGGAAGGTGGTTGACAGTAGTAGTTTAGAAATTTTGATGACCAGTCAGACCCCAGAGCAACTACATGAGAACCCCAGGGTTGGGATTCAATTCAGTCCCTATAGACCTATGTCCCTATACACCTGATGGTTAATTTTATATGTCAACTTGTCTAGGCCATGGTACCCAGTTTTTGTTCAAACACTAGTCTAGATGTTGTAAAGGTATTTTTTTAGACGTACTTAACATTTAAATCAGTAGATTTTGAGTAAGATTACCCTTCATAATGCAAGTGGGCCTCAACCAATCAGTTGAAGACCTTAAGAGAAAAAACTGAGGTCCCTCAAGAAAGAAGGAATACTGCCACTGGACTGTTTTCTGACTTGAGCTGCAAAATCAGCTCTTCCCTGACTCTACAGTCTGCTGGTCTGGACTGCAGAATTCAGACTTGCCAGCACCTATAATAGTATGAGCCAGTTCCTTCAAATAAATCCATCTCTCTCTCTCTCCCTTTTTCAATCTCTCCTTCTCCCTCTCCCTCTCTCTCTCTCTACACACACACACACACACACACACACACACACACACACACACACACTTCTCCTTTGGTCCTGTTTTTCTGGAGAAACTTGAGTTATGATACAGTCTCATAATCAAGCATCTTACTTATTTTTACCAGAATTGTGACTTCTCTGCACTTTCTGCTGCATCTGTCCTTTTCATTATAACCCATGAATAGAATAACTGTTTTTACAAAGTAACATACTGAATTCACCCAATAGGACCCTTTATATTCGGGCAAGGAGAATAATACATCTTTACTTGACCAAATTAGTTTCTAAATTGGCTTTACTCTTGTAGTTAAATGTATCATGTTGATCTTGAACATTTTTAATAAGTAGATTTATATTAGCGACCAAATGTTAAAATTGTTTAAACTTGAAAGGCCCACTTTGCGATGAAATGAAACAGATTCTGGTGGATGTTAAGGAGCTGCCAATAAGGATTAATTGAAACTCAAATGTTCTTTATTATTCGTTGATTATGTAATTGTTATTCATCCAACCTTCTTGATTTTCCATGTTTAATAATCATGCTTGTATTTCACCCTAGCCTTTCTGTTTAGTTAACTGATTAATTAAGAATGGGGATATTCTGCATTTATTAGCATTCTAATGGGCAGATTGATTCCCTGTAGCACAAACATCTACATATGTTCAGTTTTTGAGCTCAGCTTTATCTCCTTTTAAGTGATTAACATTTTTAATTGCAGATACTAGAAATTAAAAACCATGCTCTTAAACAACCAGTCCAACCCAGCTCATTAAAATGCCCCTTGAAGATGAAGTGCAAGTGTGAGTACAAGCACTAGAAAGGAATCACACATGGCCACCGCAAGATATAAATCCTCACTAGCTAAGGATTCCTGTGGTCTAGCCATTCCTGTCTTTGAAGTCCCAAGAGCCAGCAACTTTGTAGGAGCATCCACTGGCCTGAGGGTCATACAAATCTAATTCTTTTTTCTTTTCCAAGAGGTTTGGAATCTAAAACCATCATCATTTATGAAGTTGAAGTTCATCAAATACTAAAAATTAGGTCATTGTCTTTGAGCCAAAGACACGTCAGCCACATTTTAATGAGTCTCTGGAACATGGGCTATGAGGCCTTGCATCATATTCAATTAACCATAGCAAGTCAAATAGTGGTAAGAGGGTCCTCTGTTTCCCCACTGGGAGAAAACCACTTTACTCAATAGATAGGTGGGTAGAAGAATGGTTAACTGCTAGTGATGGATTAAAGCCTACCTTTCCATTTGAAAAGAGGGCCCAACTGGTTACATAATTTGTGTGGGTCCAGTGCAAAATGAATGCTGAACATGCATACTGTACTCATCTCCTTTGCTTACAAGAACATTCTTGGTTACCTCCATCTTCAGTCACAAAACACAGATTTGATGATTAAATTGTTAAGAATTTCAAAACAGTGACAGCAGAGCATTAAACCAAGGGTGGGTCCCTAATGCTGGCCCTGAGCCCAAGACTGAGTAATGTGCACAGCTAGTCATGGTAGATTTAGATCTCAAATCTAGATCTGTTGGATTTGGGCTTTTAACTACTGCTAGGCCAGTCCAGTGCTCAGGAGTATTCCCTCCTCCTTTGGGTTGACTAGAGGGTGTGCATTCACTCCCACTCTCACCCATCACAGCATCCTTTCTCTTTCTTGTCCTTCATGCCTGTGTAACTTAAGGGTTATAGTTTCATATCCAGGACACACACCAAAGAGTCAGAACAATTAATAAGGTCAGGAAAGAAAAAAGAGAAATAAAACAAAATCAATACTTAAGAATCTTAGTGTATGAGTTAGGGGAAAATTAATAATATGGGATTTTAAATATATTTGAGAGTGTGTTAGTAAGTTTATTTGAAAATCATCTATATGTGTAAGTAGGTTGGTAATAAGGATAAAAAGGGAAAGATGTAAAACTACTGGAGAAAAGAAAATGATTTGATTTCTTTCTTTGGTTTCCAGAGATACAGAACAGGGAGGGAGATCCAGACCTCAAATCTTGTGTTATTTTTATTTTACACAACATAGCTGCTATGTCTCAGTGAACACAGTTATCTCCATGATTTAATGCCTCTGTGCATGTGCTAAGATATTCATTAGATTTAGGATATCTTTTGGATTTAGGCTATCTTCTCAAAAGACCTTAGACTTGTCATTCTAAAAGAAGTGAACTGGGGTGCCTGGGTGGCTCAGTCCATTAAGCATCTCCCTTCGGCTTAGGTCATGATCCCAGGGTCCTGTGATCGAGTCCCACATCGGGCTACCTGCTCAGCAGGGAGTCTGCTTCTCCCTCTCCCTCTGCCCCTCCCCCCCACTCTCTCTCTCAAATAAATAAAATCTTTTAAATATATATATAAATAAAATAAGTAAATTACCATATATAACACTTTTAGCCAGCAACTTCCACTTTTTTGACTTGATTTTCCCACCATTTATTCATCCATTCCACTGTGCCAGGCGCTATCCTGGTGTCCAGGGATATATGTCAGGTGGTGAGGTGTTTTTTCTTATAGAGTACATTTACTCCTGCAGGGGGACAAACGGTAATACTCAAACCCCCAATGACACAAGAAAACAGTGTCATAAAGAAAACAGAACAAGGCTAGGGCTAGACAGTGCCTGGCGGTTACTTTCAACTGTGGCCAAAGATGCCTCTCTGAGGAAGCAACTTTTAAGCAGAGATCTAAAGGATAAGAACAGGCCAGGGACCTGGGGAAGAGCATTGCAGACAGGGAACAGCATGCATCATGGGCTGAAGCAGGTACACGGATAGTTTTGGAGCTTTTTGTTTCCTACATATAATTTCTCCCCTGAAACTTCATGATGTCATCATATCTGGGCGGGCCTCTGTAGTCTTGGTGGCCATACCTGAGAGAGTACAGATTTACACCTATTCAGTCTATTTTTTTATTTTATTTTTATTTTTTTAAGTAGACTCCAGTGAGGAGCCCAAAACAGGAACTCATGACCCTGAGATCAAGACATGAACTGAGAGCAAGAGTCAGATACTTAACCCACTGAGCCACCCAGGTGCCCCTACACCTATTCATCGCTTCCTGTCACTCTCATTAGGTCTTCAAAGGGTCAATGGATCGAAGATTAAATTATCATAAATAAAGAATGTGGTAACAAATGTCAAAAAGTTATCACAGCACTTCTCTTCCTATCTGTAGTTCTCAAGAAAATGTATGTGATTAAAGAAGTTTGATTATATCTGCAACAAATAGAGGCTTCACTCCCCAAACGTGTATATGAAACCAGCATGTCAGGTGAACGCACATGTGGGTACCCATGTGTGCCAGATAAGGTTTCGATTCCATTAAAACAGAATATAAAGATTGGATGTTTATCTCTCTTTCCCACTTGCCCTCATCCCTGCCTCTCATCTCTTTCTTGTTTTACTTAACTCCTTTTCTTAGCCCTGTATACATCAGGACTAGGGATATTGGAAGCTAACGATGATGAGTGTGGATGGCTGGAGAGTAAACAGAATTGTCACTGGAAAAAAGTGATTAGGATCAAGTATAGTGCATCTCATGACTCCTTAACAAGAACTGGCAAGTTGTTATAATTCCAAGTGCTTTTCTAGATAAAGTCAATGGAAATATACTCTACAGAGAAAATTCAGGAACCTGGGTACAGAAGGAAAAGAATACATACATACATAAATTTCCTTCACTACAATAACTGACTCACCATTTCCAGTGTCCCTCTAGTCTAGTTCTGTGCAGTCTTACTTGGAAATCCACATGTTTTGGACCTTAGTCACTAGCAGGACAGCCACCAGACACAGCAGTTCCTGTCGACTGCCCGTAGGAAAGTGTGAATCCTTGAATGAATTGTTGCCACAATGAACTTCACAGAAAGCCATGAGCAATCAGCCCTAGAACACAGAGCGTGATGGGATGTTTGAGTTTGAAATGCCCTTCTAGAATATCTTTGGACAACGCCCTGTTTTACAGATCCCCAAGCCTAACCACTGTCTGCTTAGGTGGAATTGAGAACTTGTCAGAGGAGGGCACACATGGCAATCATCAGCATAGTTTCATGAGATGTTTCAAAATCTTCAAGTTCTTCTGCTTCCTTGCTTGTACTGATGAATTGAGATATTACTAGGAGTTGAATCACTTTGGTCACCCTAGGAAAACTTCATTTATGGCATTATGATGTAATCAGAATTAATTTCTCCTCTTTAAACCAAACCATGAAAACGGGCTTACCTATATTCTGGATATGCTGTGCTCACCCCTCCAGATCCCCTTTCCCCACACTGCTCTGTACCCCTGGAAACAGACCCTTGTTCACGGAAGCAGTCAGACTTCCTGCCCTCAGATTTCAGGCCAGGTTTGGCTAAGACAGTGGGTATTAGCTAGAGATAAGAGAGTTGGAAGACAGAAGAGTGTTGGGATGTTTACTCCCCTGCTTCCTTTCCTTCCTGGGCCACAACTCCTCTGGAAAGGAACATCTCTTGCAACTGTAGCTCAGTCTCTCTCTGTGCTGCTATATCTGCCTCATCCTGTTCTCCTTCCTGGCTGGCAGCAAGTAAGAACAGTCTGCTCCTGCAAGACCGGGGCGCTGGCTCTCCCTTCTAGGTTTCCCTTAAACTCTGTCACACCTTTATGAACAGTCCTTTTGCTAAATGCTCTTTAATTACCCCCCTCTGTTTCCTATTAGAATTCTGACTGACATACTATTTTATCTCCTGCTATTAACCTGTATGTTCCTGGCCCATAGTGAGCATAGAGTTCAGTGAGGACAGAAACCCTTCTGGCTGTTTCCATCTGGGAGGAATTGAACACAGTGATTTACAGAATCTTTGGAGGAAGAACTTAGGAAACTTGCTGGCGTTCCTAAGATCATGAGGCCAGACATTCCTCAAAACAGCCACCAAAGCTTCCAGAAGCACTTAAGTGTATGAATCACATTAGAATGCCCCAAACCTCAAATCAGCCAACTTCCTGCGTGTGTGCCTGCTGATGTTGGAGGAAACAATACTTTCAGCTTCTCATCTGCCTTCCAAATCTTACACGGTGCTGCTCTTTAGCAGGGTCTCACCAAAAATCTTCCTTTCAAGGGATTTGGGAGAATATCATTCCCTGGCTTCTTCTGGGAGAACAGGGAGTACGGACAGGGAAGAGTGACGCTGAGCTGGCAATAAAGAATCCACACAATGAGCACTCAGTAAATATTGTACTTACCTTGGAAAACTTCCTTAATATCCTTGTGCCTCAGTTTCCTTATCCTTAAAACGAGGGATACTAATAATAACTAATACCCATCTTAAAGTGGTCGAGTACAGATTAAATAAGTAATACATATAAAATACTTCTAAATGAGTGAGGAAGAACAGCAGTTCTTAACTTTTTTTTTTATGCCATGCATCCCTTTTGGCCATCTGGTGAAGCTTATAGATGTCCCTTCTCAGAAGATAATGTTTTGAAATTAAAAATAATAAAAAAAGATTAAAAGGAAATCAATTATATTTAAATACAATAGTCAAAAAATGTTTAACTGTGATATAGTAACACACACACATTAAATAACAAAATCTAGTGGCAGGTCTTGTAGCTACTGTGATTTCAAAGAAGTGTTTGGCATAAATGATATTCCACACTATCTACAACATCTGACCTGTGGTATGAAAATATCTGAACTCTGTTGGTGACAAAATCATCGGGACTACTTACACTACTCTGATTCATTTCCTACATCTGTAATTGAATGGCATGATAAATTTCAGTGAGACTAGTGAAAATAAGGTGTAATTATTTTTTCCATTCACAACCATGAGATTTCAGAATTAGAGAAGTTAATGCTTCCAGTAGAAATTGTGGGGCCCTCTTAGAGAGCTGGGAACATGGAACGATCCCCCCTTGAAGCTCACCTTTTCCTTGGGGTGCACAAGCCCACCTGTCCTCCCAAAGACCTGGAGTGGAAATCAGCCCTCCCTCTCTTCCTACTTCCACTGGTTTTCTTACCCCACGGGGCACACTTCCCACAGAGGAGAGAACTTCTTGAAAAACCTAATCACCCAACTAACCAGCTCACAAAACTTTGGGCTGCATCAACAATCATAGGAAAGCATTCAGAGACAAATGGGAACACTGTGATACAATGTTAAACACTGAAGCCAAACAGTGAAACAGGCAGAGCAGAAAAAGGATCCAGAAATCCCCACACATGGCTCTGGCCGGCCTGTGTTAAGATAATGGTGACAATAGGAGCTCAGGGGAATAACCCAGCTTGAGTGTTGGACGCATTTGGAATGCAATCCTGGCTCTGTCACTGACGAACTCTGCCTTGGGGAAGATGACTTCATGTCGCCAAGCCTCAGTCCCCACCTGCAAAATGGAGACAATAGTACTAACCACAGAGGGTTTCTGTGAGGATTAAATCATGTAAGCCATGGTAAAGGACTCAGCACAGTGATTGATACTGAATAAATGTTCAGGGAATGTTAACTTTCAGAAGTAGCACTACTATGTAAATTCTTTTCGTCTTTGTTTCTCAGGTTGGGTGGGCAAAACGTCCTTAGGTAGCCTGTCAATGTGCTGCTCAGTTAGAATCCTGACTCTGCTGAAGGGAACCAAGCAGTAGGCTCACACTAACTGCTTCAAATGCATGATATGACAGGAGAGCCAGCCAGTGGGTGTCCTTCCCTAAAAGCCAAGTGTCTAACAAAAGTAATGGCCTATTGCAATACTTCAGTCACGGGGCTAGTGACTCCATTTTTGCTCTGTGTTGGACTTGTAAAATCCTGTCATAGCTGTCTGCTTTGCAAATAGAGTTCGGGCCACTGCCAAACTCTGAAATAAGATGCTCGGCAACTTTACCGCAGCTGTTCACTTCAGTTAGCGCGTGTCAATGCAAGTGAGGTCTGTTAGGGTTCGGTGATTTTCCATCTTTTGTCAGACAGCACAGCCTTCTCCTGGTTCCCTCTCCCTTGTGGCTCCCGGACTTCTTAAAGGATTTCTTAACACTTTGCTCTGTGTCTGTTTCCCTAGTGCCTTCCTTCTCTTTTTCCTTTTGAATGTTTTATGAAAAACTGGTAACAAGTCTGAACATTGTCCAGAAGATGAAAGGCGCACACACTTAGGAACAGAAAAATACACATAGTCCTTCCAAAACACAGAGTTTCAAGCCTAAAACTTTAAACCCTGAGAAACTATTGTTTACTTTCCCAGCAAATTAATTAAGGTAATAAATTTACCAGCTTCCCAGCTAATAATTTGTCGTCCAAGACACGGTCCAAAACAAGTTCCCGGATGAGGTAAGAACTTTGCAAAGTAAGGCCTGGGACCCATTGCCTGGGTGGTATCAAGCAGTATCCGAGAGCCTTTGTCTTCGGTACACATTGAAACTTTGAGCCCACTTTAAAATGACACAGGTGACCACGAGGGGAGACAAGGGGCCACATGGCAGCACCCCAAAGTTGCAAGAAGGTAAGGCCAAAAAAATTCAGGACACATAGGAAGAGAGTATCGTCTACAGGCTCTCAAAGAACCATGCATTTGTATAACATAATTATGTAGATTTTGATGAGATATATTTTTTGTTTCCTTAATGATTCAAGCACACTGAAATTATTTGAGTCAGTTTAGAGTCGAGAGAACTGAATCTTAGAGAGGTTCTGATCTCTCCAAAGTCACATGTTAAAAATGGTGGAGCCATGTCGGTTTCTTTATTATTGCCCCAAGGAGAAAGTGAAAAGTCCTATTGGATTTAATTAGCCTGGGTGGTTGCATAATTCAATTAAGCCACTTTCCCAGAGCTCCTATCTACAGCACTCTGCTTCTGTGCAACAGAAGGCAATCCATCAGAACAGGAAAGCCTTGGAACTCATCATCACCCACACAGCCACTTCCCAAACAGCAGAGCAGACGTTGTGAATTTGGATTTATTCTCAGAGTACCTTTACCTTAGTCCCCCAGACAGTTATCATCTATCAATTCAAATTGGTCCACATGAGATAAACCTATTTGCTATTTCAAACTAAGCCAGTGCTCGTTCTGCCAAACGCCATGGATACATCCAAATGTAAGGGGGGGGGGGGGAAATCTTCAAAAGAGGAACTACTTTAGGCTCTGCATAAAATTGTTCTATCATCATTTTTACCACAACAGTGGTTCTTAGGGACATAGATAACTGTCTAAATAACCTGTCTTTCTATCAGCCATGTATTGGAGGCCATCATATTTATAGAATCTTGACTATAACCTAGATGGAGATCTT
The DNA here is from genome assembly GCF_964656455.1 of Halichoerus grypus. NCBI lineage: Eukaryota > Metazoa > Chordata > Mammalia > Carnivora > Phocidae > Halichoerus > Halichoerus grypus. Next base: position 116,138,547 of record NC_135713.1, read on the forward strand.
CTCCCTTTCTCAAATGATTTTAGGCTCTCCGTGTGTGACACCATGGTAGAAGACCCTGCATGGGGGTGCGGGTCAATAAATGACTACTTATTGAATACGTACTCTATTCCAGGTACCCTTGTAGGAGTTGGAAATATAAGAGCGAACAGGATGAGATCTCTATTCTCATAAAGCTTACGTTTTGGAGGAGCAAGACAGCCATTAACCAAATAAAAAATAAATGTACAAGATAACTTCATTGTTGAAATGTGCTGCAGAATAAAATACCACCAGCTGTTTGTTACTTCTCATGCATCACTCTTATCTGTGAGCAGTAAATGGCTTCACCTGACAGGCTTTTTAACTTCTGTTGGTGAAGTACGTGTGGTTAGAGCTGGAACCACCTCAGCCTGAGAATGATGTCCAGGTTGCTCTTCATGGACCACCGTTAGCTGTTGGCAAGAAATGGGTTTACCTGACACTTCAACTTCTGCTGTTATTTGAAGTATGTTTGGTCAGAATCATCAGCAAGTAAATGTAAATTGCCCTTGGGCAAAAAGAAAGAAAGAAAACAGGGTGAATGTAATAGACTGTGCTCTGCAGACCACTCAGAGGAGATATTTGAACTGAGACCCTAATGATGAGTAGGGCTCAGTATCTGAAGACCTGGGAGCAAAGGGTTCGGGGCGTACAGCATACAGTGAACGGGAGCCACAGTCCCGGCCCTGAGCATGCTTGGCAAGTTTGAGGACGAGGCAGACGGCCATGCCGTCTGGAGCCAAGTGAGTAAGGGGAGAACAGTGTAAGCCACGGCCAAAGGGGCCAGATTATTTTAGTGCCATTGTAGGCTGTGGGGAGGAGCTTGCATTGATCTTGAGTTCATTTTCAAGTCTTTGGAGGGCTTTCAGTGGAAGAGAGACCTGGAGTGATTCAAGTGTTTAGGAAGTCAGTAAGAATGAGGCCCAGCTGCTTCCCTCTAGGAGTTGATAAACTACATCACTAACTCCGATTCAAGGCAGTAATTGAAGGGTGAGTTGCAAGTGCTGAGATAGATCGCGTACAGTCTCCCGCCGCCTCGGGAAAACATGCGCCGGGAAGATAGTGTTCCAGGGTGTGCTGCAGTTAAGAGTCCAAAAGCAGCAGTTTAGCATTAAAGGGTAAAATTATCTGGAGTCTTTGAATTCAAAGGGGGAAATAGTCATTTTTTTTTTTTTAAATGCAGTCGGTAACTTTCAGAGAGAATGATTAAAATCTTTCAATTGCTTCAGAAAGGGCTTGTGTGGTACAAGTCCCGACATCCAATCTTTTATCTCTTTGATTTGTGGAAAAGAGGAAGCATAATACCTGAGCATTTTATACTCAAAGCAATATCTCTTCTTTTGTGTTTGCTGATGGAAGCATTAAGAAAGGAATGTTTGAACTTTTTAAATGCAGTTAATAGAAAGTAAAGTCTTTCTTTCTTTCTTTTTTTTTTTAAAGTAAGGTCATTATTGATGCAATGCCCTTGATCCAGGAGCTTGTAATGCCCATAAAGAACTTTTCTGAGGTCAGGATCTCTGAGTTCTGGCTGTTGCTCTGTGACCTTGAGTAAACATTTTCACTTGGGGACTTGGTGTTGGTTACTCACAGCTAAATGAGGAGGTTGACTTAGACCATCCTTAAGTTCCTCAATACTACTTTTCACTCCCAATGACCTGCTAACCCCTTTGCATCTGGGTCCATTTTTAACCGACTAAGCCACCCAGGCGCCCCTGGGTCCATTTTTAAAGTCCACCTTGTTGACAATTGCAAAACAGAATAGAAGGCAACTGAATTTGGGAACTTGAGATATCCTGGGATTTAGAGAAGGAACTTTGTAATATCCCTGGTGGGGCTTTGGGACCCTCATAAAGAGGAAGCAGACCATGCTTGTGCCAACTATTTGTGGCCTCCATGAACATTGTCGTTAACTTGCTTTGCGTGTTTGAGTATGAGAGGATTATAAAAGAATATAAGAGCTGCTTCAGAAAGCTCAAGATCCATCTTAGAAGATAAGACATAAACAGATGACAGGTGAAATAATATGGTGCGAGGTGAGTAATGTGATGCACCACAAGGAATTACATGATAAATTTTTTTTTAAAGATTTTATTTATTTGAGAGAGAGAGAGAGTGCAGGAGCAGAGGGAGAGGGAGAAGCAGACTCCCCACTGAGCAGGGAGCTCGATGTGGGGCTCGATCCCAGGACCCTGGGATCATGACCTGAGCTGAAGGCAGACGCTTAACCAACTGAGCCACCCAGGCGCCCCACATGATAAATTTTTAAATGAAAAAGGTACGGAGCAAAATAAATGCAGGAAAAACTGAGCTTCTAACTTCTGAGGAATGTATTCATTTATCTATTCAACTTGTTAAATCATTTAACAAATAGTTATTGTGTGCTCACTCTGTGCCAAGAGCTCTTCTGCTAGGTGCTGGGGAGGAGAGAGCCAACGTGGGCATGCTAGACCCCACATCAATAATTGCGGTCTTTCAGGGGGACTCAGAGCTGCGCGAGCATCTGATTTCTCCTCTCTTCCATTTGCCCCCAGAATGATGTGCACAGTTTAACCTGTGAACTTAGGCCTTCAGAATTTCCTACAGCTTCTCCCAAGATGTGCAGAATTAGAGAACTATCAAATTATCAGCTACGTAATACCTTTCTCCTGTTCCCTACAGAGATCACATATCTTTGGTTTGAATGCCTCTGATGACAAAGATCTTACTTTATGAGGTGTCCATCCCACTATTATAGGGCGATGGCAGTTATCTGTACTTTCTTCACGCTGAATCCTTCATCTCTGTGCCTCCTTCATACAGTCCTGTGCCTGTTTATTAAAAACTGAGGGCTCACATCCCAAAGGCAGCCTTGCAGACTTTCTTCTCTGCTGGGACCAAAGAAACATTTTTTTTTTAATTGAAGTGTAGTTGACACACAATGTTACGTTAGTTTCAGGTGTACAACACAGTGATTCTACAACTCTAGATTATGCTGTGCTCAGCTCCAGCATAGCTCCCATTTATTACCACACAACACAGTTAAAATACCATTGACTCTGTACTTTTCATCCCCATGACTTACTCATCCATAACTGGAAGCCCGTACCTTCCACTCCCCTTCACCCATTTTGTTCACCCTCCCAGTGCCTTCCCTTCTGGCAACCTCAGTTTGTTCACTGTATTTATGGGTCTTTTTCAGCTTTTTTGTCTGTTCAATTGTTTTGTTTGCTTCTTAGATTCCACATATAAGTGAAATTATAGGGAATTTGTCTTTTTCTGTCTAGTTTCACTTAGCATAAATGCCCTCTATGTCCATCCATGTTGTCAGAAATGGCAAGATCTCATTTTTTATGGCTCAGTAGTATTCCATTGGATATATACACCACATCTTTTTTATCCATTCATCTATTGGTAGACACTTGGGCTGCTTTCAGGTCTTGGCTATTATAAAAAATGCTGCAATAAACCTAGGGATGCATATCTTCTTGAATTAGTGTTTTTGTTTCAAAGGAATATTTTTAAACAGTGCAATATAAAAGGGATAACAGTATTTTAAAGATATAGTTTAATTAAGCTACTTCATTATCTTTCTACATACATGATTACATAATAGGTGGGGTATAGGTAAACTGTTTCAAGCTTCCTTAAGTTCTATTTTTTTTTAATTATTTAGCATAGACTACCAGTTCATTCTTTATTTGTCACACAAGGGGGTGTTTAATTTAATAAATAAAACATATACTTATATTAAAGTCAAATTCCCAGATTTAAAAGGTGACTTTGAATTTCAGAAGCTATTTCCTAGAAGTTTGTCTTAGATCCTGCTTTCATTAGCTCAAGTAGGATGACTTTGGCAGTCATTAAAAGTGACTATTTGCACAGTGATTTTCCAATAAGCCACGTTTCCAAGTTCTTGGTGACTTCTGGAGTCTTGAAATATATCTATAAAAAATCATTTACATATTTTCAGAAATTTCTCATCTTGAGCCACTTAAATTTACATCTTGTAATGACTTCCATGGCAAAGCACTCTTCCCTTTACTAAGTCACGATCTTTTATGTTGCAGCACTCTGCTGCATGCTTGTGGTGAACAATCCCCGTTGTTACAAGGGACCGACACCCAAATCAGTGGGCCCAGGGCCTTGATTGGCTCTCATAGCTTATATGTCCAGGTTGCAGGGACTGTTGCTCATCCAGAGGCTCAGGGGCTCACACCATGTCCTCAGGACTTGGTCTCACTCTCTTCATCTCTCAAGGTATCTTCCTCTGGGATGACTCCATACTCAGGCAGGTTACCCTTCTTGGAAGCAAGGGGATCCCTAGCATCTCCAGGCCTACCTTGTCCTCTAAGCCATGCCGGAAGAGATAACCACCACCCCAACAGTCCACAAAAATCCTATGGTTTAATTTAATACCCCCATTGGCCTACATGGGGGTATAGTCCTATTTCTGGACCAGTTCCAGCTTATTCCAGGGTGGCAAACCATGCTGATTGGCCAGGTCTGAGCCAGAAGGTCACAGTGGAGCAGGGTTTGGGGGTAAAGTGAGGTCAGCCCCTTGAACCTAGCAATCACTTGGACAGAGAGTGAGTAAGAAGAGCTCTGGAAGAAAACTGGGGAGTGGATATATGGCAGGCAAAAACAGTAGATGTCCTCTGCTGAAACCTTTTGCTGATGCAAGTTTCATAATTTTTTAATTACAAGAGAGGATCTTTCAGGTAGGGAGATAAATGAGCACCGACCTTTGTATTTAGCTAGGTCTTGGCAGAACCTGGGATAGAATCAAGATACGGACTTCTAGTCTAATTGACCCTTCATGTTTCTTTTTTAAAAGCCAGTCACATAATTTGTGGGGTCCAGGAAAAAATGAACATGTGAGGGCGCTTCTTCAAAAAATTCAAGACCATCATAAGCAGAACATTAAGTGAAGGGCACAGATCACACTGCCAGGAAGTCAGCCCTGGTCGGCCAGCACCATTCCTTGTATGCAGGGCCCAGTGTTTGTCATCACACTGGCATGCAAAGAACTAGAAGACATTACCTTCAACTTCCCCCAGCTTTCTACCTAGTGTGGAGGTGGAAGAGTCTAGATCTGCTACAGGGTGAATATTATCTTGGGCTAAATAAAAGGGGTTATAGATTCCATAAAGAGAGAACAGATAGTCCCACTCCATGTTGCTCAGGTCCCATTTCAGTATTGGATTTGGTTCTAGCTACTATATCCCTTAAGGACATTTTAAAGAGATTCGAAACCAGGTCATGTGCCTGTATACCAGGGTTTTGTTTTATTTTCTGCTATTTTTGTGTAAGCATCTATTCGGGATTGCATTGCCCCCAAAACTAATGTTGAAGCCCTAATCCCCCGTCTGACTGTATTTGGAGATAGGGTCCTTAAGGAAGTAATTAAGGATAAATGAGGTCATAAGTGTGGGGCCCTAATCCAGTAGGGTTCATGTCCTTACAGGAAGAGAAGACACCAGGAGCGATGAGCGCACAAAGAGGCCATGTGAGGACATAGCAGGAAGACGGTTGTGTGCAAGTCAAGAAGAGAGCCTCCAGGAGAAACCAACACTGACAGCACCTTGATTTTGGACTTCCAGCCTCCAGAACTGTAAGAAAATGAATTTTGTTGTTTTACCCAGTCTGTGGTATTTTGTTATGGTAGCCTGAGCAGACTGATACAGCATCCAATAAATATTTGTTTAATGAATAAGACAACTACTTAGAGAAATACTTAGAGAAACTGGGTAACCCAGAAAAGAGATTTAGAAGTATTAGAATTATCTGAGAAAGAAGGAGTGTGTTCTCTATATCCCTAGAGGGAAGACTGAAGGCCAATAATTGGCAGTTGTAGAAAAGTAGGCATTAGCTCAACGTAAGGAAGAATTTAACAGCTAGACTTTATTAGGATTCCTCCAGGAAGAATATTATCATGGGCTTCTAGAGTTTAATAGCAGCCCTAAGGGAGTCCAGTTGAAGGGAAAAGCTCAATGTGAGGCTCTTTCAGAAAGGAAATGGAGGGTCAAATTTGCCTCCCTGGGATGGTTACTGCAAGATATTCTAGAGAGAGGATCCCTTCTGAAATTTGGGAGTGGGGGGCAGGAACTTGAGGTTGTCTATTTCTTAACAGAGTAGTGGGTAATAAATCAGTTTGCAAAGGAAGTCATCAGAGCTGAGATTGGTCTATTTAAAACTGTGACATTATAAACTAATTATAAGGCAAGCTTTTGAAAAGTATTCCTCGCGTACTTGGCAGAATTTACCTATTTGCCCTATATTTGGTACGGTTTTACTAATAGTTAATAAAGAGAAATCAGTGTACTGCATGGATATGAGTACATCTCCGCAAACACACACCTGCTATTGAGATATTTCCTTGAGGGTACTTAGCCGTTAATTCTAAAATCGGTATCTACAATGCTGTGCTATCAGAGGAAGTAGTATCAGTTCATCTGGTGGTGGCAAATGGAGCAGAGTACAGTTCACACGGGAAACCAGTTCGTCTCTTTAGAGCCTGCTACAACCATTAATGATCCTGAAATCTGACACTGACCACTGCTGGTGAGTGAGGGAAAAATGAGCTACAAGAACATGAAGCATAGCCAGATCAATTCAGGTGAGGCCAGCACTTCCCCACAACTCACTTGGATTAATCTCGTTGTTGCTGAGTCCAGAAAACACAACTAACCAGGCTTCTCTCTTTTCTAGCACTGTCAGACCTTCTGGGGCAGTGCTAGGCAATTAATAGAATATGAACCATATATATATACAATTTTAATTATTTTCATAGCCACATTAAAAAAAACTAAAAGAAACAGGTGAAACCAATTTTGACAATATATTTTATTTCACCCAGTGTATCCAAAATATTATCATTTCAACACGTTATTAATATAAAAAATTCAAATAAGATATTTTTTTTTTTCCCCTGAGCCTTAGAAATCTTGGATGTATTTTACTTACAGCACACCTCATTTTGGACTAACTTCATTTCAAGTGCTCAGTAGCCACATGTGGTTAGTGGATACTGTACTAGACAGTGCAGAGTAAGAGTACTGGGTTCCAAACTTGTTTTTTATTTTTTTTTAGATTTTATTTATTTATTTGAGAGAGAGAATGAGAGAGAGAGAGAGCATGAGATGGGGGAGGGTCAGAGGGAGAAGCAGACTCCCTGCTGAGCAGGAAGCCCAATGTGGGACTCGATCCCGGGACTCCAGGATCATGACCTGAGCCGAAGGCAGTTGCTTAACCAACTGAGCCACCCAGGCGCCCTCCAAACTTGTTTTATGGTATATGCCTATTAGGAAAAATATGAACAAATGAATTGTGTTATAAATTTGATACATACATTCTAAAACACAAATCAAATGAGATACAAATAAAAATACAAGGATATGTTTTATGAATTTATAATAAAATCCATGTATACAATTTCTAAAGAAATAAACATGCCTATGTTGGGATACCCGTTCACTTTTTTCCTAGTAGGCATATCTTTAAAATTTTTATTGAGTGGTAATTCCAAAATTCTATCTTACTAACATAACTAGTATTACTAAATATGATGCGACAAAATAAGCCTCATTAAATTTGAAAATCTTGATTTGACATTTGTAAGACTTGTAACTTAGCAGTTCAAAGGTCTATTACTAGTGCATTTTATTTTGACACTTGGTTTTAATGGCTGTCAAAGCTGAAAAACATGGTATCTCCCAAAGATAAATAGATCTTAATTGAAGAAGTACATTATTTGCTGCACTTGAAATCATACTCCTTTTTCAGTCCCATCCACCCATTATGAAAAAGTCTTTGCAATAATTTAACATGTAAATTTCTACTTCTCTGATGTTACGTCATGGTGTTTATTATTGAAACCTAATCTAGCAAATAACATGCATCCAGACATGCCAGAAACATTTGTACTTTTATCTTAGCTGTAGAACAAAATCCCTATCATGAATCATCTGTTCTAGACATTGTTTCTTATAACCTTCAGCAATCTATTCTGTGTATATCCAAAAGTGTTTTACTACTGTGGCATGATGAAAATATTCATACTTGGTCTTTGTCCCCAGTTCCTGGCACAGATTTCCTAAAGCCATTGGAATTTTCTGAGTGATAGCAGTATATTTTGTTACTCATAGTAATTGCATTTCTGATTATACCTGAGTTTAAGCTAATGAAGTGAACAAGGGCAGTCCCCCTAGGTAGCTTCACGAGGGAGGTGGTTACCAGAAACCCCAAATGTTTAATGAGAGGATTGAAACTTTCAGCCCCACCCCTCAACCTCTGGAAAGAGAAGAGTGGGCCAGAGATTCAGTTCAATCACCAGTGGCCAATGACTTAACCTATCATGTGTGTGTCATGAAACTTCTTCAGCAAAAATTCTTAGACAGTGAGGTTCAGGGATCTTCTGGATTGGTAAACACCAAAGGCATGCTAGGAGAAAGCATGCCCTGAGAGGGCTTGGAAGCTCTGTGCCTCCCCCACTCTTATCTCTTCAAATTGGCTGATGCTGAGCTGTCCCCTCCTGCCTCATACCTTGTTCTGTGCATCTCTTCCATGTGGCTGTTTCTGAGTTGTATCATTCATAATGAAATGGTAAATGTAAAGCATTTTCATGAGTTCTGTGAATCATTTTATTGAATTATCGAACCTGAGGGGGAATCATAAGAACCCCAAAATTTGAGGTCAGCAAGACAGAAGGGCAGGTAGCATGGTCACCCTATCTGTGGCTGATGTCTGAAGCAGTCTTGTGAATTGAGCCTATAACCTGTGGGGTTTGTGCTACTTCTTGAGTAGTTAGTGTCCGAATTAAATTGAATTGTAGAACTACAATATACCTGTGTAACTCCCCATCAATGAGTAAACATATTTCTCAGTATCTCTATCAACCAATACTGAGAGAGATAGGTTGGCAAACTTGACATTTTTACTTAAGTGGAGTTTAGGGGAATAGTCAAGCTTGCTTATCTAGTGATGACAGTGTGCTGGGTATGAGGAAATATGAAGAGAAACTTCCATTCCTATTGGTAATGCTGTATGAGTTAGGTTCCTGAAAAACTTCCTCATTCATTTCAGAAATATATTATTAGGTGATTGCTTTGTTCTTGGCTTTATGGTAGATGTTGACCATATAGTGATGAAAAATATGCTCCGTATTATCAGGGGGATTTCTTTCCCTTTGTCATTCACATCAGGGAAACAAATGTGGGGCTGAACAGAGAAAGATTGAGATCCATTTTAGGAAGAGAGTGGCCTTGAAAGTCTGCTTTGGGAAAGTTGCATTTTTTTAAAGATTTTATTTATTTATATGAGAGAGAGAGAGGAGGAGGAGGAGCAGAGGGAGAGGGACAAGCAGACTCCGCGCTGAGCACAGAGCCCTATGCAGAGCTCGATCCCAGGACCCTGAGATCATGACACCAGCCAAAATGAAGAGTCAGATGCCTAAACAACTGAGCCACCCAGGTGCCCCTGGGAAAGAAGCATTTAAATTGAGACCTAATGATGTACTCTATACTGGCTAATTGAACATAATAATAAAAAATAAAATAAAATAATTATAAAAAATAAATAAATTGAGACTTAAAACAAAGGAAATGACTAAGTGATGCCTAGGTTCAGGGAACAGCATGGACAAAACCATATGGTTGGAGTGAGCTTGGCATGTTTGAAGTACATCTACCGGGGTGGCTATGGTGTACTAGGCAACAAGAGCATTTGGTAAGATGAGAGTGAAAAAATCAAGCAGGGAGTGCATTATTCAGGGACTTGCAGTTTATTTTATGTGCAAGGCTGATTTCCTTTTTGAAGGGGAGCCCTGTGTGTTATACACAACTAATGAGTCATTGAACACTACAACAAAAACTTATAATGTACTATATGCTAGCTAACTGAACATAATAAAAACAGGGGGGGTCTCTTTAGATGTTACATGGTGAAAAGGCTGGGAGAAGGGCATGAATGGATGAAGTCATCCAAGTGAGAACAGTGGCTTAGGCCAAGGTGGTGCCAATGGAGATTGTGACAGTGGACAGATGGGAGGATATTTAGAGATGGAATTCACAGGACTTGCTGCTGAGTTGACATGGGAAGTGAAGGAAAAGCAAGAATGAAAGATGACCATCAGCGTTCTTGCTTAAACAATAGTATAGATGGTGGTACCATCTACTGATGTGGGGATGACAGATCAAGGGTGCAAACAGACTGGGGGGTGGAAAAATCAAGAGTTCCATTTTGCTTATATTAATTGTGAGATGCCTATGAGACATACAGGTGGAGAAGAATAATAACATTAAATGGAATATGTGGATGAAGGTTAGAAGAAAAGTTTGGACTAGAGATAGAAATTTAGAAGTTGCTAGCATAAACATGGGATTTAAATCTTTAGAAATTAATATAATACCCTCTGTCTACTGCAGGAGGCTAGGACTGAGCCCTGAGGACCACAAGAAATAGAGATGTATTTGGTATGCAGGAACCGGCAGTCATACTGAGAATGAATAGCTTGTGATGTAGAAGGCAAGCCAGGGGACAATATTATCATGAAAGCTGAAAGGGGAGAGTACGCATGAAAGAAGAGACTGTTAGACTGAAGGCTGTTGCTGGTGCCACCAAACTGAGAACACTGCTTCGGCAAAACGGAAGTCACTGGAGACCTTGACAAGAGCAGTTTCAGTGGCGCAAAGGAGGAGAAACTGGATTGTTAATAAATAAGACTGAAGTGAAGGTTAGAAAGTGGGGTCAGCATGTGTAAATAATACGTTTGAAAAGTTTAATATAAAAGGTAACAGAGAAATGTGTCTGTGCTCAAGGAGAATATGAAGGGTCAAGGGAAGGTTTTTGGTTTTGTTATTTGTTGGTTTTATGATGGGAGATGTCAGAATACTCTGTTTGTTTGCTGAGGAAAATGAGCCAGTACAGAGGAAAGAGAGAGACTCGTGTAGGAAAAGGGGTGAAATATGCAGCATGAGGCGAGGGGCTGGCTTTGAGAGGAGGAGGGACTGACCCCTATGGTGACTGGAGGGAAGTAGGAGTGGATTCCAGATTGTAAGGGTAAGTCAGTTTGGTCCTTTGGGTGTTGAAAGATGAGGAAGTTTTTCCTAGTGACTTCTAACCTCTCAAAGCAACAGGAAGGTGCTCATCACCAGTGGAAGAAAAAAATGTGGCAACTATGAGAAGATGGGAGAAGGCATGAAGTGGTATTCTCAAAAAATGGGATATGCAACGTACTCACGAAACTGTAGGATTACTGTTGTGCATTGAATGCCTTGTGGGGATATGTATGAATTAAAGTGAAAATAGCTCCATTCGTGAGGTTATCTGGTAACATTCATCTGCTCAGCTGATGTTCATCTGGGCTGATATTTTTCCAGCAGAAGATGGAGAAGGGAATGATGGACATTGGAGCTGAGTGGATTTGTAAGGGAGTTGTTATAATGATAGATTATGGAATCAAGACTAAATAAGATGGCAAATGAAGCCAGGAGTACCTTATTTTTGTGTATGTGGGGGTTGGGAATGGGGGCATTATGTTCTGTCCTGTAAATTTACTGCAATATAAAGGGACTGACCTTAATCAGTTGACGAGCCAAAAATTTAAATAACAAGAAGGTAGGTTGGCCTATCCAGTGCTGTGCACCTACCTGGTGTTTTTCTTTTCTCTGCAGTGATTGGCTTGAAAATTTATTTATCTTATTTAATCCTATTGGTACTTGTTAAACTAATTGCTTGCCATTGGTTTTCCCCAGTTGCTTCAAGGTGAAGCCTTCATTTCTGTTATTTAAATAATGCCTCTGAAGTAAGACTCCTTTCTTTCCTTACAAGAGCATTTAATTCAAGATCATCTCAAAGTCAGTCATTTTCACCTTTTCCACTTTGTATTTAATGTGAAGAACCAACAGAGCCAGGTGGAGGAAGGCAGATCGACCACACTGCTCTTAAACAGTCTTGGTATCAGCCAGGCTATCTTACCTCAGTAGCCCACTTATGGTCTCCGTCAGCAAATAAAGTGCTTGAGGCATTCCAATGAAAACACACACCTGTGACTCACGTCTGAATGAAACCCTTCAGTGCCATATGGCTTGCTTCTCAGCATAAATCATGTCTAACCCCTTGTATGCTTTGAAGGTCAACAAGTTTAGACTTTGGTTGTTCTGCAAAGGCAGTTGAAAATATAAACGGCTTGGTGATCAATTATTTTTAAAAACTTCTGTTTTCACAATCTCCGAGACCTGAGCTTTGACTTCATTTAAAAAATGAGAAGAAAAGTATAAATATCATTTTGAGTCTGGTCCTATTCAATCACATGCAGTCAGAAGATCCACTCTTGCACAATGCTGTCGGTATTGCATTAAAGTCATCCACAAATATCCACATTGACCATGGCCTTCATTCTGACCTGACCTAGCATGTGCTTTGTTCCTTATATATCCTTACCTTTCATTTCTCTCTTTTGCATGGCATCTGGCATATTTACCTGGCTTCATCTTTTTGCTTTTTTCTTCAGCCTCAATCAGACTCTCCCTCTGGCCATGTTATGTTTTGGACATCCTGACTATAAGCATCCTCTTCTGGTTGAAGTGGCCTCTAGAAGCTTAGATATTGATGTGGAACCTTCAGAAACAGACAATCTGTGCCTAGTCAATACTTTCAGTCACCTGCTGGAACGACAGGTAGCAAGTCTTGTATGTCTGACAGGAGCCAGTCCTCTATGCACCGGCCCATCTGTCCTAAGGAAGCCCCAAGAATAGTACTTGCCACACTGAAACCACTCAACAAATAGTTAAATACATGATAATAGGTAATACATAAACACCATTTTCTGGGGCGCCTGGGTGGCTCAGTTGGTTAAGTGTCTGCCTTTGGTTTGGGTCCTTATCTCAGGGTCCTGGGATCGAGCCCCACATCAGGCTTCCTGCTCAGTGGAGAATCTGCTTCTCCCTCTTCCTCTCCCTCTGCCTCTAACCCTGCTTGTGTGCATTCTCTCTCAAATAAATAAATAAATAAAATCTTTTAAAAAACACCATTTACTATGTCACAATATTTCCTATATCTAGTGTTGTTGGGTGATTTATATATTTAACATTCAAAATAACCCCATGAGAGAGGTATTATTATACCTTCCTGCTTATGTTAATACAGTATAGGAGAAGGTTTGACTCAGCCTTCTCCTGCACCCCATTTTTGGTGAACGAGGAGACTGATTTTTCAAATGGTTCTGAGACTGATGACTCTAACCATAGCATCAACTGTAAGCACTTCCATTCCTAGCCCTAAGCAGTACAGCAAGTGCTAGACTCCGAAGTCACATCAGGTATCTGGGAACCTGAGACCCAATATAGATAGATAATATGCATACAGCATTTTCTGTAAGCCAGGCCCTGTGCAGGCACTTTTCATGCATGGTCTCATTAAATCCTCACTACCTCTTCTGGGTATTGTCCTTCCAATTTTTAAATGAGTCATGTAAGGCTGTAAGAGGTAAATGACTGGTCCAAAAGTTACCCAGTTAGTAAGCAGTAGAGTTTAGACTCAGACTCAGGCCAGTCTGGCTCTGAAGCCAGTGCTCTTAACCACTGTTCTTTTTTTTTTTTTTTTTAAAGATTTATTTATTTATTTGAGAGAGCAAGAATGAGAGAGAGAGAGAGTACATGAGAGGGGGGAAGGTCAGAGGGAGAAGCAGGCTCCTCGCCGAGCAGGGAGCCCGATGCGGGACTCGATCCAGGGACTCCAGGATCATGACCCGAGCTGAAGGCAGTCGCCCAACCAACTGAGCCACCCAGGCGCCCCTTAACCACTGTTCTTTACAAAGGAGTGAAACTTTATATTGCAAAGTCACGTATCAAGACACCTTCATGTTGAACTTTTACAAAAGCTCAGTTGATCATATGTTTACCTAGGATACTGCCTTAAAAGTTCTTATTGTTTGGTCAAAGTTGAAGAATTGATTTAGACATTGCCTCGACAGTTAATAATTCCCTTTCCTCTCCCAAATATTGTCAATTCTAAGAAAAAGGAATGGAGTTTTTCACACACACAAGGGAATCCTTCTCTGAGGTGGAAATGGGGCCATTGTTTGATGCTACTCATTGATTGGTGTGAACTTTCCTTCCAGTCTTAATGTGAGTTATGGCTGGGAACTGAGACGTCTGAAACATACTCTGAAACTTTTTTGGTAAGAGAAAAGCAAACCTGTCAACTGAAGTTCTGGGTCTTGGATATAAGGGCTTCCTCCAGAATGAATGGGCTGCCTGACTCTCCCATCTCAGTGGATCAGGCTCTTCTGCCTGGTTTTCATGACCATCAGAACTTGCCTCTTGCCAGTCTGTCCAATTCTAGTCCAAGTCCAAAAAGTCCAAATTTTTGATGATCCAGCAGGCCAGTCCACACGTCTCTGCCTTTACTCATGTTGTTGCCTTCTTGTCTCCCTCCCACGCACTTATACAAATCTGCCTGGCTCTAGCTCCAACCATGATCTCACCTACCCCATAAAACTGTAACCTGATTTGTGTACTGACTAGGGGCAATAAACTTTGGGATACAGATGATCTGAGTTCAAATTCCAGAGATCCCATGTACTATGTGCCATTGAGTACACTGTTTAATTTTTGAGCATCATTTTCTTTATCTAAAGTATAGTGAATAATCAGACCTACCTAAGGAGTTATAAGAATCAAGTGAAATACTGCATGTAGAACACTTAGCTCAGGGCCTAGGAATTAGCAAGTGACTTTTTAAAAGATTTTATTTATTTATATATTTATCTGATAGAGAGAGAACAAGCAGGGGGAGCAGCAGGCAGAGGAAGAGGGAGAAGCAGACTCCCGGCTGAGCAGGGAGCCTGATGTGGGGCTCAATCCCAGGACCCTGGGATCATGACCTGAGCTGAAGGTAGATGCTTAACCAACTGAGCCACCCAGGCGCCCTAGCAAGCGATTTTTAAATGTTACTTACATTTATGCTTTCCTCTAGCCTTTATTCTAAGCTGTACTGTCAAAGAAAAGTGAAAGATTTGTAATATTCATTTGGGTGCGTGCTGATAAGATGAGAATGGTTTTAGGAGACAGTCTATGATGACTTGTGTCCAAGAGGGCCATCAGCTAGCCCTTCATTCCTATACTCACCTGCTATTCCACCAACTAAAGGTGAAATTCATTCCTCCCCCAATTCTTTGAACCTAGTTAGCTTTAGGGACATTTGACCAACAAAAGGAAGAAGTGACATTCTGGAACTAACAAGAAGAGGTTCTTTGAAGTCTTGCAGCTTCTTTTTTTTTTTTTTTTTAAAGATTTTATTTATTTATTTGACAGAGAGAGACACAGCGAGAGAGGGAACACAAGCAGGGGGAGTGGGAAAGGGAGAAGCAGGCTCCCCCTGGAGCAGGGAGCCCAATGTGGGGCTCAGTCCCAGGACCTTGGGATCATGACCTGAGCCGAAGGCAGATGCTTAACGATTGAGCCACCCAGGCACCCTGAAGTCTTTCAACTTCTTCCGAGGTCTCTTGGAATGCCTGTTTTTGGAACCATCACTCCAGGAAGAGTGGATACCATGTAAGAAGTCCATGTAAGAAATGGTAAGAAAACCACTGTGTTGTGTGAGTCCCTAGCCACATGAAGAAGCTCAGGACACTAAGAATACACAATGAGACTTATGAAGGGAGGCAGAGACAACAAGGAGCAGGAAGACTCCAGTCATATTGATGAAGACACCATCTTGGAAGTGGCTCCTCCAGATCAAGCTACCCTAACCGAGACTCTGTAAGACATGAAACCATAAAACACTAAGAAAAAAAACATAAGGGAAAAAGCTCATTGACACTGGTTTTAGCAATGATTTTTTGGATATGATATCAAAAGCACAGACAATAAAAGCAAAAATAGATAAGTGAGACTACATCAAAGTAAAGATTTTCTGTACACCTCTCTGAATGGCTTTTATCAAAAAGACAAGGGATAAATGTTGGGGGTGGTGTGGAGAAAACCCTTGTACACTGTTGGTGGAAATGTAAATTGGTATAGTCATGATGGAAAACAGTATGGAGGTTCCTTAAAAATAGAACTTTCATATGACCCAGCAACCATTTCTGGGAATGTATCCAAAGGCAACAAAATGAGTATCTTGAAGAGAAATCTGCACTCCTATGTTCATTGCAGCTTTATTCATAATAACCAAGTTACAGAAACAACCTAAGTGTCCATCAATGGATGAATGGATAAAGAAAACCACACACATAAACACCCACATACACACAGGAATATTATTCAGTCATAAAAAAGAAGGAAATCTTGCAATTTGTGACAACATGAATGAAACTGAAAGTCATTATGCTCAGTGAAATAAGCCATACACAGAAAGACAAATAGTATATGATACCATTTATATGTGGAATCTAAAAAAGTCGGAAGAGGGGCACCTTGGTGGCTCAGTCACTTAAGCGTCTGACTCTTGATTTTGACTCATGTCCTAATCTCAGGATTGTGGGAATGAGCCTTACATCAGGCTCCATGCTCAGCAGGCAGTCTGCTTGAGATTCTCTGTCTGTCCCTCCTTTTACCCTGCCCCCACACACACTCTCTCTCTAAAATAATAAATAAATAAATATTTTAAAAAATGAAAAATTAAAAAGTTAGAAGAAGGAGAGAGTAGATTGGTTGCTAGGGGTTAGGGGAAATAGGAGGACATTGGTCAAAGGGTACAAACTTTCAGTTATAAGATGAATAAATTTGTGGCATCTAATATATAGCATAGTGACTCTGGTTAGTAATAGTCTGTTGTGTATCTGAAAGTGGCCAAAAAAATAGATCTGGAGTATTTTTTACCACACGCACGTGCACACACACACAACTATGTGAGGTGATAGATGTGTTAGTTTGATGGTGGCAATCATTTTACAGTGTATACATATCAAATCATGTTATACATTTTAAATATACACAGTTTCTATTTGTTAATTGTACCTCATTCAAATTGGAAAAAACATATTTAGACAATTTAATTTTTTTTTTAATTTTAAAGAAGAAACAAACCACTCAACCAAACTCTTCCCAAATTCCTGATCCACCAAGTTATTAGCAAAATAAAATGGTTGTTTGAAGCCACTGTGGGGGAAGTTTTTATGCAGCAGTAGGTAATTGAGCCCCGTCTTAGCTTTGGGATGTTGGCATAATGTAGGCAGTGTTGCTGGGACCTCTCCCTTGGTGTCTGGCATGGGAAACAAAACAGGCGTAGGTACCCACTTGCGACAGTCTAGCTTTTCTCCTGTTCTTAGGACCAGCCTGGGAGCTATCTCTTTGTTACATAAATAGATTTTAATATACTGGGTGTTAGAATGTAAAACAGTTAAGAACAAGGCTGTAGCGTCCTAAAAATATAGCTTTACAATTTAGTTTGGCCACTTATTAGCTGTGTGACCTTGAGCAAACTGCCTCCATTTCAGAGCTTCTATTCCCTTGTTTGTAAAACGGGATATTACTCACCTCTCAGGGTTTTGTAAAACGTAAATGAGCCAGAAAAGGTATAAATAAAGAGTAGGTCTTCTTCTGTCTATGGGCCAGGCTCCGTGTAGGAGCTCTTCACCTGCAGACTCCGTGACTTAGAAGTCTGGAAATATATCAGTGAGACCTCCTGAAAGTCTATTCAGAATCGTGTCTGGGCTTCCATGCGGGTGCATGGCTCTGCAAAGTGGCTCACAGTCTCCTTCAGCCTCATAAAGAAGTCCATAGTGCCCTGAATGTTAACAACCAGTGGAGCAATTAGAGGTGTCCAGGTGACTCTGGGATCTTTTCGAACTCAGAGCCACCATGAAACTCAGACAACCCCTGCTCATGAAACTGGCTAGCTCTGAAGAAAGAGGAAATATTTGAACATTGATTGAAATTCAGATTGTATGTTCTCCATGCTCACATGTGGATTCTAAACATTTCAGAAAAGCCATATGTCAGTCCAATGGAGAATGTATCTATCTTTCTTCCAAAACACTACATTTCTCAGCAGCTAAGAAGGGCTGTCACCAATATTTTATTACTTCTCCCACTGTTTAAAAGGAAACCATTATGAGAAAGAGAAGTTGGGGGGGGGCATAAAAAGTAGTGGTAGAGTCTAAAATCAAGGCATCTATTTCACTTAAGAAAATGTCTTGCTGACATAAAAAAAAAAATCTTAAAAATAACATTTGGAGTTTCTTTTGCTGATACTGTTTATCTCCACACCTTCATTCTTTGACTAAGAGGGGCTGCTTTAGAGTTGTTCTTGCTTTTGTCTTACTTTTATGTAAGAGAGCAGATGTGAGGACGATCTGACTGTGACATCTGGCACTCCACTGATTGCCAGAACTGATTCAGCTGATCTGGCTGGCTTGACCATTCCTCCCTCACCGCTCCCTGTGCATCCCTTCCCAAGCACGGCACTCCACCTTGGTGGACGAGGATGACCTCCTACAATAGAGGAGGCCCATTCTTTGGTTAAGGGTCTATGTGTAGCTCTGCTTCCCTGCTAGTACCTCCAAACAAACTCTCAAAGTCCACTTGTAGAAGAATGTAGGATAATCAAGCTTCTGAGACTCCAGACACATCCAAATGAGGTACGGCCTCTGGCAGTCTGCTTTTCTTAAAAAATAATAATAGCACAGAATAGAATAGAATAGAATAGAATAGAATAGAATAGAATAGAATAGGAGTCATTTTATAAAATTAAGGGATTATGAGATTGTTCCAAAGAGCTCAATTGGCTTTGGAGTTTTAGAATCGAATTATTCTGCATAGATGCTAATACAGTACAGTTATATCTAAGGATGGTGGAGAGGGGCTTTTCTAGGTTTATATGTTACAAGAAAGAATGATGTCATTACAACTGGCAGTAGTTTTTCCAGATGCCCAAAGAGAAGCATTCTTATAACCACATTTTAGTCTCTCCACCACCATTACTTATGAAGCAGACTCTCAGGATAGAGTTAATATTTATTGAGTGTTTATTATGTGCCAACCCTCTACTAAGCCTTTTACACATGTTAGGTCCCTGTTTCATCAATGAGAAAAGTCAAGTTCAAAGATGTTTGGTAACCTAGATGGTAAGGGGCAGAGTGGGTGTTTGAACTCAGATCTAATTGACTCCAGAGTCATTGCTCTCAACCTCCATGGGGGTATACAGAAGAAAGAGGCCCCTCTTTTAAAAAGGCAGACTCATGCAAAGAACAGTATGCAAACATAAATTCATACAGGGCTCACAGTGTACATGAGCACTCAAGAGTCAGGAAATGGGCTGATTAGTACCAGATGGGGCTCATAAGAGACAGTATCATGTGTAATTCTGCAGGGGTTGGACGCCAGAGTTTCTGCCTGAGTGCACACCCTCGCTTCTTACTGCTTTGCCCTGCGTTGGGTCTCCTTTGGGAAGCATTTGCCTAGAGCAGTTTTCAGGTAAGGATGATGTTAGTGTTTCTCTTCTGCTCAGGCAAAACAGGAAGTGATGGCTCCTTGTATTCTCACGAATTTCCTATGGTCTCCAGATGGGCCTATCTGACAGACAACTATTCTTTTTTTTTTTATTATGTTAGTCACCATACAATACATCATTGGTTTTTGATGTGGTGATCCACGATTCATTGTTTTCGTATAACACCCAGTGCTCCATACAGTACGTGCCTTCCTTAATACCCATCACCATGCTAACCCATCCCCCCACCCCCTTCCCCTCTAAAACCCTCAGTTTGTTTCTCAGAGTCCATAGTCTCTCATAGTTCATCTCTCCCTCCAATTTCCCCCCCTTCATTTTTCCCTTCCTTCTCCTACTATCCTCCACGCTATTCCTTATATTCCACATATGAGTGAAACCATATGATAGTTGACTTTCTCTGCTTGACTTATTTCACTTAGCATAATCTCCTCCAGTCCCATCCATGTTGATGTAAAAGTTGGGTATTCATCCTTTCTGATGGCTGAGTAATATTCCATTGACAGACAACCGTTCTTAAGATGAACTGGGAAATATCAGGTTGCAAGAATCCTATTATGACAACCTATAACAACCTTTCACTTCAGCAGTCTAAAAAGAAAGGCATCTAATGACTACAGTCATAATGATGACTGCCATTTGTTGACCTGGACGCCAAGCTGTTTTACGCACCTCACATGCATCTGCTTGGGGAACCTGCACAACAGTTGCAGGAGGTGGCTACTGGTATCCTCATTTGACAGATGAGGATACTGAAGCCCAGAAAGTTAAGTGGCTGCTAACCCAAGGTCACAGGCTAGAAAGTGGCAGAGTGGAGATTGGAAGCCAACTCACTTTAATTGTAGAGCCATGGGCTTGAGCACAGGCTGCCTTATAATGCCTACTTGGTAAGTGTTGTAGAACTAGTAATTTCTCTTCCCTGGTGAAATTACAAGGCAGGGTGACCACTTTGGAAAATGGAAGCATAGGACCACACAGGCCTGTTTACCACTAAATTTCACTGGTTCCCTTTTTTAGCATTGCCCCAAATATATAGACAAGTAAGTCCCTAAAATATGCATTGTTTTCTCATGGAAGATGATGTGTGAAGGAATTATTTAGTGGAATTGGGGAAGGTCCTAGGTATTAACGTGGGCCACTAGGTCTTGGTTTTACATGTTTATAACATAAAGGGCTGTCACTGATGCTAAAGCACAGTCTGACACCAGCATTCTATGTCATCCCTCGAAGAAAAAAGGAAGAATAGGAGAAGTGAAGGTCTCCCCACCTTCACCTCTGCTCCCATCCCTTACATGTCTTCCCACTGGCATTCCTCCAGGACATTTTCAAAAGGAATCTCGGCCCAGACTCTTGGTATATTCCATCTATCAGCCACTCACTGAGAAGTATTTCTGTGCCTAGCACAAGGCCAGGCACTTTGGGGACACATGAAAAAGTATTTACATGCTTTTCATGAATTGTCCACTTAATAGAATTCAGTCCTCACATCAGCCTTTGGAGTAGTTATTATTGTGCAACCCCTTTTACAGAGGAGGAAACCGAGGCAGAGAGAAGCTAAATAGTAAGTTCAGGGTGACAACCTAGTAAGTGACAGACCTGAGAATAGAAACCGAGTCTGTGTGCCTTCATCACTCCTACCAGCTACATCTGTGGCTTACCATGTGTTCTTCATATACCTGAATGTATTTAGGTATCACTGCTCCATAAGAATGTGACTCCAAGATAAGGACAATGAGACTCAGGTCACGCAGTCACAGTGTCCTCACCCCAAGTGGGTCTCACATAAAAGCCCTTCTCATCCCAAATGCTCCCTGTCTTGGCCATTAGGGTATCTCTGAGCTCTGTGCAAATTGTGCCCTTTGCTATCCCCAAAGGATAAAGCTTGCTTTCTCCAGAGGATGTGGAGGGTGGTCAGTGTGCATGGTGGCTCTTCACTGAGGAACGGTTGAACAGGTTCACATTATAATTTGACTTTGAATCTGAGGATGATAAGCATGTTCGTTCATTCCTACTGAAAGTCTAAGAAGTACCGAGCTAGGTCATAGGGGCTTCCCCTCAGTTTTTGACATGGCAAAAATATCTATACTGTTCAAGACTCCCAAGTAAACGACTGAAGGCAAACATATTTACTTGAGTTTTTCAACACAGAATCAAAAAAGCACTTGGAAAACTCTAGGGTTGGTAGCATATCATCAATCTTAACCTCTTTGCGACAAAACTCGTAACATTTTATTAGATGCTCCCAGTCAGGAACCATGCCTGGTTTCCATCATGTACAGGATCCAAGATAGTGCTTATAACCAAACACTATTTATTATCATCACTCTTTTGTGTTTCTATCAACATCAGTATAATTATGTTCATTCTTCAGGGCTAGGCCTCCAACATCAACCAGAGCTGACTTCAAGGAGATTTGACAAACGTTATAAAGATACTCTTCAGTAGAGCTCAGTGAAAGCAATTTCTGGGACTTAATGAAAGGACCAGAAGTTCCCACTTAACACTTTTGACAATAAAAACTGAATAATGTGCCACAAAGAGACATTTCATAAAGGCTAATGCAAAGTGTTGCACTGGATGCCCTCTAAAATTTCTTCCAACTCCTAGAACCTCTGGTTTGTTTCCCATTTCACCTAAAATGTGTCTTCTATTTGGTGTTCCCTACACTGACAGTGCTTTGTCAAAATGCCTCATGAATGAACCACACTTGAGATCTCAGCTTTAAAAATTGAATTTAAATGAGCCATTTGCTTATAGCAAATACTGTCATTTTACATAATTGGGGTTAATGGGAAATGATGACTTGGTGTGACATCGTTATTAGCACAACAGAGTACTCTGGTTCCTAGAAAACACATTATTTGAAAACTTTCCCAATACTCTTGACTCCGGCAAAAACTTATACCCTGCCCTAAGTAGATCCCACATGTTTCTCATTGATATTTCCTAAATATTCTCTCTTAAGTCACATTTGTTTGCATCCTTTTTGTCTGGCAATTATAAGCTCCCATTTCTTCTGTAAGCTGGGCATTGGAGACCAATGAAAAAATATTTAAAAAGCAAAATAAAAGGAAATACTACCCATTTGAAATAATCAGGGCTCATGGGGGAAACATTTGCTTAGAAGGCATGGCCATGGTGTGTGTATGTCTTGTACCTCCAGTACCATTTTGTAAAATGTGCCTAGAGAGCAAGTGTTCTATTTCACTGGTCCCAGCCAGTATTTGCTGTCTTAACCATTCCGCATTGCATATTCATGGACAATTAACCAGAGTCTTACAATGTCTGCCTATTATCTAGGAAGAAGGAAACAACGAAGAACAGTATTAGACCTGGAGTAAACATTCAGCAAAACTATCAATTGATTGCCTAATTAGATTGGAAACTGCTTTCATTTTTTCTGGAAATGAGGGTACGGGCTAGCACAAGGGGCCAGCGAATGACTAAACATTACTAAAACTTATATGGGCTTAAACTGTAAAAAGAGCCAAGATGTCCATCGATAGATGAATGGATAAAGAAGATGTGGTATATATATACAATGGAATATTATGCAGCCATCAAAAAGAATGAAATCTTGCCATTTGCAACGACGTGGATAGAACTGGAGGGTATTATGCTGAGCGAAATAAGTCAATCAGAGAAAGACACGTATCATATGACCTCACTGATATGAGGAATTCTTAATCTCAGGAAATAATCTGAGGGTTGCTGGAGTGGTGGGGGGTGGGAGGGATGGGGTGGCTGGGTGATAGACATTGGGGAGGGTATGTGCTATGGTGAGCACTGTGAAGTGCGCAAGACTGTTGAATCACAGATCTGTACCTCTGAAACAAATAATACATTATATGTTAAAAAAAAAAAAAAAAAGAAGAAGATAGCTCAGGAGGGGAAGAATGAAGGGGGGGAATCAGAGGGGGAGACGAACCATGAGAGACGATGGACTCTGAAAAACAAACTGAGGGTTCTAGAGGGGAGGGGGGTGGGAGGATGGGTTAGCCTGGTGATGGGTATTAAAGAGGGCACGTTCTGCATGGAGCACTGGGTGTTATATGCAAACTATGAATCATGGAACACTACATCAAAAACTAATGATATAATGTATGGTGATTAACATAACATAATAAAAAAAAACTTATATGGGCTTTCATGAGGGCTCCCATACCTGCTAGAGATGAGCTTACGCGAGACACTGTCTGGCTTAGTATTAAATTGTCAAACCCTCCAGTACAGGTTTGGATGCGTTACTGTTTCTCTGCATGCGTGCATATGTATATGCATGTGTGTTATCACCACCAAGTCTTTAATTTTGTTATTTGGAATCCAGGACATCCAGAGTGATTGTGAAGCACCAAGAATGAGAAAGGGGAAAGGTGCATACTAGTTTGAATTAGAGAATGTCTGCTTATTTCTAATTCTGAGTCTCTGCACATATTGCCCACCCCCTCGAGGTCCCTTTCATGCCCTTTCTGTGCCAGTCTGTACACATGAAAATTGCTAAGATCCATCTGAAAACCTTTTACCGCGCAAGAGCTAACTTCTGCTGAGTGCTTACTGTGTGCCAGGCTTTACCTGTATTACTCCGTTTGATCATCAAAATAGCTCTTGATGGATGTGCACCCACATCTGTATTATAGATGAGGACATGAGACATAAAGAGGTGGCAGAGTCCCATTTAAACCCATGACTCTGGTTCTGAAGCCTGTGCCCCTCGTTGCTACAGAGCTTTACAGGACCTGGCCCATCCCACTTGACCACACCTACACCGCATCCCTTTAATACAATGTTAAAAACCACAAACCACAGTTACGCACACATGACTTTGAAAATACCTTTTATTTATTTTGTGTTAGTAAATATTGGCTGCGCAGATAAATATTAAGGTCTTCCAGCACAGGAACTTGGCTTTCTGTCTTCTCTGTAATACAATTAGATTGTGTGGTAGATGATGGAGCCACACAGCCCACATTCAAATCCTAGACCCACAACTCATTATTAGTATGGCCTTGGGCACCGTCCTGTGCCATATTTTCCTTATCAGCAAAATGGATATCAAAAACAGACCTACCTTATAGGTGGGTATTTTCCTGGAGGATTAAATGCACTGATACGTGTAAAGACTATAGAATGAGATACAATAAGCATGTAATGGTCGTTAGCTACTCTTTTCCCCTTATCCAAACACAAATACAGTACACAACAGGTGCTCATTTGTTCTCTGCCAAGTGATTGAGTGACCATAGAAGTAAATGATGGGTTTTATCCCAAGATGTAGGATCATTTTTTATTTGGGTCAGCTTAGGCTGCCCATCACATGCCAGCACCTGGCTCAGTGCCTGGCATATGGTGCTCAATAAGTAAGTGTTGAATGAATCATTTAATGAATCAACCAGCCAATCAGCCAGTTCTTTCACTGACCAACCAATCATATCATTCAGCAGAGTTTGTTTTTAACAAAGACTTTATCTTTACATAGTAGCTCTTCAGTGCCTACTAGTTCGCTTATTTTTCAGCATTGTGACCATGCCCTGACTAACAGAAATTTCCTCACACTGAAGCAGATATTATCCATCATCTATGGCCAATGGACAGTTGCCCTTCTTATACCCATGAATGAAAATAGGGAGTTGCGACCAATGCATTTTGAAAATCAAACATTAGCCAGCTGAAAATATGGCTGAGTGTGAGGGACATTGAATATATAATTTCTGTGTAAGTACTATTTAGTACTTAAAGTTAGGCTTTTTTCTGGGGCAATATAAAAAAGACAAATGTCTACAAAACTGGTGGTATTACTCTGTAGAACTTTATTAAGTATTAGTACAGTACTCCCAAGATTGCTGTGCTTGTCTGTAAAAACTTCCAAAACTACATGATTTATTTTCAAATTATGTAAAGTATAATATACATGGTAGTGACAAACCTTACTGGATATGTTAATCCTGGATCTGATGAGACAGAGTGAATGTTTTCATTTGGTGCACAGGAATGATGTAGATCATTCAGTTTGCCATGTTTCTTGTGAGTTTACAGGATCAGAGGGACATTCTACTGGAAAGATTTTTAGCACTGTAAACAGAATTAGATACATCTCGGAGGCAAACATTCAGAAAAAGCAGTTTGTCTTATTAGTCTTTGCAGGAAATTGGTTTCAAAGACCATGGTTGCCTATGTGTAATGAGTTGGCTTTGCTGAGAAACTTTATTTTCAACAGCTAACATAGTTACTTCATTGTTTTGCTGTTAATTGGCTAAGGATGTAGTTTAACTGAGATCAAAGTATTCAAGATGCAAGGTATAGTTAAAGGAGGAAAATTAACTTCCTCTATGCATAACTCCATTTCTTCCCAGCCAATGGGGATAACAAAGGCAGAAATCAGAAGTATTTACTTGCTGCCTGACTTGGTCAGAAGGAGGAGACCAAAGAACCTCTTTGGGTTATTAGATGAGCATTACAGGGGCTGACGAACGTGTACACGAACACAATGGTGCAGGTATGGGAAGTTTGTATGATGCAGAATGAGAAAGGGTTTTTGAATAAGGGGACCTCCGTAAGCTACCTGAGGTGAGAGTTGAAAATAATTTTCTCTAGATGGTTAGATCACTAAATACTTTTTCCCCCATTTTTCTTTGAGAGTTGAAGACATGATAAGAGTCAAAGTCATTAATTACATTTAGGGATTATGGTTAATAGGTGTGTGTGTGTGTGTGTGTGTGTGTGTGTGTGTGTGTGTGTGTGTGTGTATCACTGGATCATTCTGCATACGTGAGTGGGTAAAGAAACGGTAATCACATCCTGGAGCTAGAAGAGCTCTGAGGCCACCTGCACCCATTTCTCTTGGTCCCCTCAACAACCCTTCCAGAATTAGCTCTTTCCTCTTTCCTATTTCTGACATTACTTGGAAATCACAAACCAATTACTATAGCTATGAAAAGTAACACAGACCTACTTTGTCAGTCTCTGGACAGGGTTTCTTTAAAAGTTTGCTTCTAAATCAAATGTATAACCTATATGAGTCAAGGTTTTCACAGTGCATTAGGTTTGGATATGTGGAATAAATTGGTTGGAATGTTCATTCAAATAATGCAGGGCAGGATCCTATCTTCAGCTCCTAGCAAAATGCCTGGATTGTAGTTCAAAGGCTGTTAAGTTCTGTCAAATGAATAAAAATTTTATGAATGAATGAATAAAATAATTTGGTGGTCAAGTAAAATTTTTAAATCTGATTTTTTTGAGGATTAAAAATAGTAGTTAAGGCTAACATTTGCTGAACAAATACTGTGTTCTGGGCTTTGTGCTAAGAGCTTTACCTGCATCATCTCCCAGGTGGGCATGTTAAGCTCTTGGCCACCTGTGACCTGGAACTCTTTAGTAGTAAGGTCACAAATGCCATAGGACAGAAATAAGAGACACAGGGGTAAAGGGACTGCAGTAAGAGAGTTGGAGGATGGGCAAGAAGTAGCAAAGTAAACCCACCATAACTCACAGATAGCAATCTCTCGCCTCTCCTGAGAGCCATCCATATTTACTCAGCTCTGTACTGGAAATTCCCAGTGGCTTGGCAGACCCATGGAAGCAGAATCACTGATTCAGATGTGTGATTCTGTCAGTCAGTCACTAAGGTTCATTTCTTTAACTCACCAGACAAAAGAATTTATTTAATGTTTGCCCTATGCCAGACATGATGCTGGGATTCACTAGTAAACCAGAAGGACTCAGCTTCTGCCTGTATGCCTGTTGTTGCAGAATTTCTAATGTGTAAGGGAGATTCACTCAACAAAATAAAGTTTGTAAATTGTTCAGTAACTGTGAAGCCACCACAGTAATCAAGATAGTGTGGGACTGGTGCAGGGATAGGCACATAGATCAGTGGCACAGAATGGAGAGTCTGTAAATAGATCCACACAAATATGGCCAATTTATTTTTTTTAATAAACTGTTTATTTGGGAATAATTTTAGATTTATAGAAAAGTTCCAAAGATAATACAGAATTCCTTCTTCCAGTTTCCCTCCTGTTAACACCTTACATTTCCATGGTACATTTTGTAAAAATAAGAAATTAACATTGGCACATGCTATTAACTGAATTCTAGACTTCATTAGATTTTATCAGTTTTTCCACTCATATCCTTTTTGTGTCCCAGAATACCACATTACAATTGGCCAGTTCATTTTTGCCAAAGGTACAAAGGCAGTTAAATGGAAAAACATAGTCTGTTCAACAACAGTGGTTCAAATAAACCACTGGAGGTTTATATAAAAGAATAAAGCTCAACCTCAGCCTTACACTGTATATGAAACATTTAAAATGGATCATAGATCCATCTACATAGATACAAATATAAAATGCAGAACTACAAAACTTTCAGAAAAAAACATTGGAGAAAACCTTCATGACATAGGGTTAGGCAAAGAGATCTTAGAAAAAACACCAGCAGCACTATCCATAAAAGAAAATATTTTTGGAGCTCATCAAAGTTAGAAAATTTTATTTGCAGAAGACACTGTTAAAAGAATTAAAAGATAAGACACAAACTGAGAGAAAATTGTTGCAAATAATATATTCAAAGAGAACTTAGTTCAGAATATGTAAAGAAATCTCAAAATTCAACAGTAAGAAAACCACCTATCCAATTAAAAACCAAGCAAAAGACTTGATCACACACTTTAGGAAAGAGAATATAAAGATGGCCAATAAGCACATGAAAAGATGTTGAACATTATTAGCCATTAGGAAAATGCAGATTAATGCCTCTATGAAATGTCACTGCACACCTATTAGAATGCTAAAATGAGAGACACTGACATTACCAGGTGCTGGTGATGATATGGAACAACCTGGAACTTTTACTCCTTGCTGATGGTGATGCAAAATAAGATAGCCACTCTGAAAAACAATTTGACATCTTATTACAAAGTTAAAAATATATGTTATCATATGATCCAGCAATCCCAGTCCTGGGTATTTATAACACAGCAGGGATTGGTGAACTGTGGCCACAAGACCAGGTCCTGCACACTGCTTACTTTTGTAAATAAAGTTTTATTGGAACACAGCCACACTACTTCTTTACATATTATCTGTGCCTGTTCTCACACTAGTTGCCACAGAGACTACATGGCCCACAAAGCTAAAATATTTACTATTTGGCCCTAGTACAGAAAAACGTAACCATCTCCTCCTCTAGAGAAATGAAAATGTATGTCCACCAAAAAACTCGTACACACCTGTTTTTATAGCAGCTCTATTCATAATCTCCAAAAACTTGAAACTACCCAAATGCCCTTCAACAGATAAATGGATAAACAGATTGTGGTATGTCCATACAATAGAAGTATTTAAAAGGAGCAACATTTAAAAGGAGCAAGCAAGCTATTAACACAGGCAACAACTTAGAGACTCTCGAAGGCATTATGCTGAGTGAAATAAACTAGTTTCAAAAGGTTACTACAGTCCGATTCCAACTATACGACATTTTTGAAGACACAATTCTAGTAATGTAGCACAGCTCAGTGGTGACCTTGGATTATGAGTGGCGGGAGGATGTGATTACAAAGGGAAAGCATGTGGAAGTTTTGGGGGGTGATAGAATTATTCTATGCCCTAATGGTAGTGGTGGCTTCATGAATCTATGCATGTGTCCAAATTCATAGAACTGTATACCAAAAATCAATTTCACTATCTATTAATTTAAAAAATAAAAATAAATAAAAATTAAATGTGAAGTTCCTATCCAAGGCTACCCAACTAATTGGGAGTAGACTTGAGATTCCAACCCAAGCCTGTGTCACTCCATTACCTTTTAACCCAGTGCACGCAGAAGGGCTGTCATGTGACTGGTGTCACATTCTGGACAATCTGTGGTGCCGTGTTGAAATGTGGATGACTGTTGTTCCCTTGGACTTGGGTACCTACTAGGGATTATACCTGGGGCTGAAGCCCCTTGTCTGTTCTCCAGGGTCATGAGATATCTGGCTCCCTCAAGCCATTCTTATAGTGGCTTTGGGCAGAGACCTGAGTACCCATACCCTTGGACCCCCAAACAGTGGCAATTATCACCATCAACACCATCATCACCCTAGCCCTCAGCGTATCTTATATTTTTTAAATCCTCTATTGTTTTCAAACAGCTTTCATTTTGCATGAACTTCACAACCACCCAGGTAGAGAGATGGGTCAGCCAGGAATTTTTTTATCCACATTCTATCACCAAGAAAATGGAGGCTTAGCCAGATGAAAGAATTTCCCCAAAGTTACAAGGTAACATGCGACAGAGGCAAATTTAGATGCTAAGAAGTTGGACTCCTCAGACACACTGCTTTTTCCACTACTTAGCCTCTTATGCAGATCATTCTTGGCCTTTGCTGAAAACCTTTCTGGTTCAGATTGTTAAACTGTATGACGAAGGCATTTGCAAAGCTGTTGTGTGAAACGTAACTTGGAAAGAAACCTCTTTGATAAATAGGTATTTTTCTGAGTGTATCAGTCCTGCTGCCTGTTCTCTGAACTCTACTGAGGCCAGAGTTTGTGAGCTTTACCCTTCAACTGAAGTCACTTTAGAGCTTTGTCATCTGAAGCTGAACCCCATCATAATTCCTAGATTCTCCCCTTCAGCAAACATAGACAACAGCAAAGAAAGTTTCTGTGACTCATTATTCTTGAAGAGGAAAGTTAGGTCATCTGCATAAATGTCATGCCTGATGTGTCTTTTGATAAAAACCTCTTTTCAAATTCTTACTTAGATACAGGAAGCATATTAGGCCATGCGATTATTAACCTTGACTTTTCACCATTGTTAACCACCCCATCCCAAATGTGTCTTTGAAACAGGTTTTCCGAAAAAGCGTTCAAATCTTGAATTAGAAAGTAGATCTTTCTCTCATTTTGAGCTGCATTCAAATGAAATGTTAAAAAAAAAAAAAGGAGGCTAAAAGAAGAATTTGGTTGTTATCTAAACCAACATAAATGCTTTTTTACTCTGAAGAGGATGTAAGACCCCAGAGATGGAATCCTTGTTTAATCCCTGGCTAACTAGGTAGAAGAGATGACAAATCTAGGAGAAGGTCCTTTATTCCCATTTCTTTCCCTCTCAATTTACCTTCTCTCCATGGCGCATGCCACCAAGAAGGAGATCGAAGGGAAATGGTGCAGGGAGAGTAAATTGTATGCACTTGAGAAAGCAGGTCTGCTCTAAAGAGAGCTTGGCACAATCAGGTGTTGTGTGCTTAGTGAGCTACTGTCATTCTGCTGGCTTTTTGCTGTCTTTGAAAGTGCTAAATGTTTGCAGTTTCCCCCCCGGGCAGGTGATTCAGCACCTTCTACACCATGGGTCAGGTTGGACTGAAATTTCATTCTTGTGTAACCAGATTACTGGTGCTGAGTCAAAAGGAGACATGATGCCGTGTGTACATACTACGATGGGCCTGAGTAGTTCTTTACCGAGATGTTTATTTTTTCACATGTGCTCAGTTTTCCTACTCAGCCTTCTTTCTGTGGTGGCTGTGTTTCTGAAAGATATTGGTTCATTATTTCTGACTCTTGTGACATTCATTCCTATTACTCACCCTTAAGGACCTGTTTCCAGTCATTGCTGGAGGTGGAACCAGAGAAGAATAACACACACACAAAATGATTTCTGGTTTTAATTTTAATGGCAACCGCAGTCTCTTTCCCTATTCAATTATTTTTCTTGGAAATAATTCCTGAATGCCTAGTTTCAGGGAGAAACCATCACCAGATAAACATATCAAGTTTGTATTAATGTAATGGGATGGCATTTGGTACTATCAAATCTTGTTACTATGACTTACAATGATGAATAAGAGAAGGAATACAAATCCACTAACTATTATAAATTACATGGAGGAAGATATGTGATTTTGTATAAATACACAAAATTGGGTCTGTGCATATATAAACACCCACACAGGGCATGCTGTGGGGAAAATGAGATCTCTTACACGTGCTCATTCACTCAGTCAACCGACATAAGAGCCCAGTCTGATTAAGATGATTCCATGTGGTTGGACCCGGCAGGCAAGCAGCTGCAAGTTGTGGAAAGTTAGCCAATGCTGTAAGATGTAAAGTGCCATTCCTCCTCACAATAAGCACTTTCTGGAGCATCCATTATGTATGAGACATTCAGAATACAGCAGTGGGAAGGCAAGTGCTCTGCTCTCCTGGAAGTTATTGCTAATGCAGGGCATTCATTAAACAAAGAAAGAATATAATTACAAATAATGATCACTGCTATGAAGGAGATTAGGAGAGAGACATGACCAAGAATAATGAGGGAAGAAGAATAGCGGGGAGAGAGGTGGCATTAGGTAGGGTTGTTACTGCAGGCCTAGGAGGTGACATCTGAGCTGAGATGGAGGAAGGGGAAGGGCCAGCCATGAGAGGAGTCCAGGGAAGAGGGGTCCAGGCACAGAGACCAGCAAGGACAAAGGCGAAGGTCGCCTTGGAGGCCCGAAGAGGGATCAGGTTGTATGGAATATGGAGAACCGAGAGGGCACACGTATGACATGAGACTGGAGTCCCACAGAGATACGTAGACCTCGGTGAAAGGTTGGTTTATTGTAAATGCAGTGAGAAGGGTTTCAAGCAGGACTGACCTGTGATCTGACTGCCGCTCATGCCAGCTGAAGGGAGGAGAGAGAAAGAAGAAAGCCATTCGGGGAGAGCTGTTGTGGTGCAGGCCACAGACAGTGGATGGCTGTGTGTAGAACCAGACGACGTGGAGAACAGCAGACAGATACACGATGTGGAAAACCAAAGGGTCTGCTTATGTATTGGATGGAAAGATGAGGGAAAGGGAAGAAATGAAGATGGCTCGAGTCTACTGTGGCCATTTAGATTAATTTCAGCTGAGGCAATGCTGAAGG
This sequence comes from Halichoerus grypus, assembly GCF_964656455.1. Lineage (NCBI taxonomy): Eukaryota > Metazoa > Chordata > Mammalia > Carnivora > Phocidae > Halichoerus > Halichoerus grypus. Next base: position 116,170,879 of record NC_135713.1, read on the forward strand.
CTTCGCAGAGGAAGTTACGTAAGTTACGGTAAGGTGAGCCCTTGACTTTTTCCTTACAAGCGAAAGTGATCTTGCAGGTGGCCATCATATAGGACTTAAGAGGCCAAAGTCATAGTTTAGCTGTGTGATCTTAGGCTACTAGACAATGCTCCTCTGAGACTCTCTGAACCACCTCAACTGAGCTCCAAGATCTTATAACCCTTGAAGATAGTGAGTTCTTCAGTGGGGCAGATTATACCTCCTGATCACCATCCCCTGTGCGGAGGTGGGCGCGTGGCAATAAGAGGAATGAGGGAGAACTGAACAATTGGTGCATTACACCACTCACACTAATTGTAATCCCAGGGAATCTCCTGATTGGTGTCTCTTTCTATAGTTTATCTCTACCTTAATGTCAGCATAGCACTGAGAAAAGTCCAAGGGAGGGAAGGGGCAGCCCAAAGTCCCACCGCCAGAGGGCAGCATGGGGCTGTGCACACCCAGGTCAACCCCCCTGATGGGAGCATTGTAGAGCTACTTGGTTTTAAGGCAAAGTAGCCCTAGGATCAGGAATCACTGCTGCTGAAGCAAACCAGGAAAGAAAATGTTCCTTGTAGCAATGGTACCAAGGAGAGCAGGACAGTGTCACTGTTGCAAACGATGGCAAACTCTAAATGCAACTGCAGCTTCCACAGCTGCAACACCAGATAAAAAATGTTTATTTTTAGCTACCATGTATGGGGTGCTGTGTGCATGGCACTGATAACAGTTTTATTACGTTATCTCATTTAAGCTGGACATCAGCCCTACAAACTATATGTTGATCTTTTTTTAAGTAGGCTCTACACCCAGCAGGGAGCCCAACTCGGGGCTTGATCTCATGACCAACCCTGAGATCAAGACCTGAGCGGAAATCAAGAGTGGGACGCTTAACCGACCGAGCCACCCGGGTGCCCTTATGCTGGTTTTAGTCTTTATTTGGCAGACGAGAAAACTGAGTAAGATATGAAGGTCTCTAGGAGAGGCACTTCTGTGTGACTACAAAAGTCTGTTTAACTACAAACCTCCCCTCAAGGCTGCTAACCATCTACTTATTATTTTCCCAGCATTATGTTAGATGTCCTGGGGACAAGAATGAAGTATTACATAGGACTTGGCTCTTGCCCTTGAAGTACAAACACTTTCAGAGTGGAGAGAACAAATTAAACAACTAAAGAAAAAGTACAAACAATTGTATATAATCCAGGGTTTGACAGCTTGCTAAAACCCTTGTCTTCACAGCTATGTCCCGCCAATGTCAAGGGTTCTACACCCAATCCATACAACTGCACCTCACTGTGTCTCAGCTATCCTTTTCAATTTGAAGTGAGGTGCAGCCATATGTTCTTTCATTCAATCATTCATTTCTTCTCCAAATATTTAGTGAGATTATGACAGACATGAGGTATTACACTGAAACAGACCTGGCCCCTGCCCTAGGAGGTGATGATCTAGTTTGTGGTGGTGAAAAATAAACAGTAGCAAGTAAACCAACAAAAAAAATGTGGGATTACAATGATACCTACCATAAAAATGATACGGTGGTGAGCTGTTATCCCTGGTGATCTCAGCTCTCTGTCCAACAATTTCTTGACCTTGATTCCTATGACCTCCTTCTCCACTCAACCACATGGCAGCCCTGCCTCAAGCAGGTCTTCTCTTCTGTGATGCTGACCTTTCTAAATCCCTCTGCACTCACAATCTCATGAGCATGTGTCTCTCACCCTCCCTGGGATCCTGGTCGGCCTTCGTTATGCTCTCAGACTGTATCCCCCTGCTGACCTCTCTTGCCCAATATGAACTCCATGGAAGGTCAGTTCAGTGATGCCCTTGTTCCTACTCTAAAATCCTCCTGATCTTCCTCAGGATCCTTCTCCATCTGTGCCCATCCGTCTTCTGCTCTCCAGGAAGAATAGGGAGTCTTTTGCCCCTACAGGCATTCCATAAGGGTGCATCATACTTGAAATGACTCTTTTTTTTTTTTTTAATTTTTTTATTGTTATATTAATCCCCATACATTACATCATTAGTTTTAGATATAGTGTTCCATGATTCATTGTTCGTGCATAACACCCAGTGCTCCATGCAGAACGTGCCCTCCTCAATGAAATGACTCTTACAGAGGCAGTTCATGCCTGCATGCAGGGATGCAGTCCCTACTTTCTTCCACATCTATGTACTGACCACTTGCTATTTTTCTAGCATTGCGATTGTCACAGAGACACCGCCGAGCAGTCTAAGATCAGGGAGGAGCAGTTCGGGTAGATGGAAGCATTATGGGAGATGGGGTGTCTTTGTACAAGATGAGGCCAGAAAGGTGGGGCCCTACCGTGCATGGCCTCGAGGTCATGTTAACATTTTGAACTTACTTTAAGAGAGAAGGAAACAAAGGAAAGCTTCTGGGCAGAAATGTGACATGATTTGATTTGCAGTCTCCAAAAGACCACTCTTGCTGCTATGTGGCAGAGGGACAGAGGGGGGTCAGAGCAGGACTGGAGAAAGTTAGAAACTGATGCCCTAACCTGGCTGAGAAGTGATGGCTTTCTGTGGATGAAAGCTTTGCTAGTGGACTGCTGAGTTCCCTCTAACCTCTGCAGCCCGTGGACTCAATGATTCCTCACAAGTGCCTCCAGGCTCTGGCCCCAGCCTCCTTCCCTTCATTTATCTCATGCAGAGAGCCTCGCACCACCCCCCCCCCCCCCACTATACAGTGTGCTGTAGATGAAATGAACCACTCGGCTCCCTGAACACTCTGGCACATTCCCTGCTCCAGGCCTTGGCTCGAGCTGTTCTCGCAACCTGAACATCCCACCCGCTACCCTAGTCTGTTCCCCTGTTCATTTCTTTTGTGTCTGATCACCACAGATTGAATTCAGTCCTCTTCACAGTTTATGTTTGTAACTTTATTATATCACCATTACAGTGTGACTCGCATTTCAGTTAGTTCGTTCTTGCCGTCCCCTCAATTGTGAATCTTGTAGGAGAGGGAACATGCTTAATTAGTGTTTTATTCTCCTTTTGAAACCCACACTACCTTACTCAGTGGGATATTTTAGTGGGTGTTAAATGTTTGTTGTATCAAATGAAAAAGTATCCAATTCAGTCTAAATCAATCTAATCCAACTCAACCCAATTCAGTTCAATTCAATTCCATCCAGTGCTTTGTGTATTAGCTATAGCCTTTATAGGTGGAAGCACCTTAAACTCAAGCACTTGAATTATACTTCTTTTATGTCCTTCCTAGTTCAAACAGTAGGCACTCAATAAATGTTTATTGACTAGTTCACTTCAAATTAAAGACATTTATTTTCTTTAAGATTTTTTATTTATTCAAGGGCATCTGGGTGGCTCAGTTGGTTAAGCATCTGCCTTCGGCTCAGGTCATGATCCTGGGGTCCTGGAATGGAGTCCAGCATCGGGCTTCCTGCTCAGCGGGGGGGCCTGCTTCTCCCTCTGCTGCTCCCCCAGCTTATGTTCTCTCGCTCTCTGTCAAATAAATAAATAAAATCTTTTTAAAAATTTTTAAAAGAACATTTTTTTATTTATTCATTTGAGAGAGACAGAGAGAGCACGAGCAAGAGCAAAAGCAAAGAGGGGGTTAGGGGGAGAGGGAGAAGCAGACTCCCCGCTGAGCAGGGGGCCAGACACAGAGCTTGATCCCAAGACCCCGGGATCATGACCTGAGCGGAAGGCAGACGCTTAATTGACTGAGCCACCCAGATGTCCCTAAAGACACCCTTTGATGGTATAATTGTAAATTGGCCTTGGACTCTTCTTTCTTTCTATGTTATAATATTGGTAACTATTTATTGTGTCAAATATGGCATGTGTAAGCTTAAAAGTTACAATTTCATACACTTAAATGGTTGGAAAATGGAATATGGACTCTTAAGGAATTCTGGCCTAAACAGGTCTGATAAGATAAATGTTTAGGCAGCCGTATTCACAGCCATTAACATACTACATTATTCTCATCAGGCTCAGCTTTAAGGGAAAAAGTCACTACCAAAGTGGGGGAGGAGGTGTGGTCATGGTGAAATGACTTAAGAAATATGATGAAGAAACTCACCCTAAATATCTACTTTACCAAAGGGAACCCTCCTGTGATGCTCACAGCTGAGAGTGATCTTTGTCTTATCCTAATGGCTGCAGGACATCATCCGTTGCTCTGGGGACCCTATCCCATCTCATTCATTGGCACTGCATCCAGGGCACCTTACAAACAGATCCAGAGTCCCTTACCACCCTCATTTTTAAGGCCGCCACTGGCTACTTCTTATGTAATTGAAATGCCCTCGAGAAGGACACTGTATTATTTTTATGGTGGTAAGATACACTTAACCTATAATTGACCATTTCAGCCATTTTTCAGTGTACAGTTCCATGGCACGAGCACATTACATTGGCATGCAACCATCAGGACCATCAGTCTCCAGAACTTTTTAATCATTCCAGACTCAAATTCTGTACCTAATCATGTTTGTTTTTTTTAATTATAAATAATGTCCTTTAATGTTCAGAAATTCAAACAGTATCAGAGGATATGAAGTAAAACGTGTGAGTTTTTTTTACCATTCATTGCAGACCCACTTTTTAAAAAAAGTTTTTATTTATTTGAGAAGAGTGAGAGAGAGATCATGAGCAGGGGGGAAGGGTATAGGGAGAAGCAGACTCGCCACTGAGCAGGGAGCTCAATGCAGGACTCAATCTCAGGACTCTGGGATCATGACCTGAGCTGAAGGCAGACGCTTAACTGACTGAGCCACCCAGGTGCCCATAAACCCCTTTTTGCTGTTAATAGTTTATTTGAATATCCTTTTTGGATTTGTGTGTGTATGTAATATTAGTCCATAGAAATACATTGTTTTGCAAAAATTAAATCATAGTATATGTACTGTTTTTGCTTTTTTTGTTTATGGAAAGTATCGTGGGCATTTCCCCATGTTCTAAAATATGGCTGTATTGCATTCCTTTGACTGACCACTTATTATTCCATCATATGGATGTACCATGATTTCTTTAACTATTACCCTAATGATGGACCCCTAACTTTGTTCTTAAGGTTTTTTTTTTCTTTTAAAAACAGTGTCAGAATAAAAACTCTGAGCAAACGTTCTAAAGTTAAATTCCTAAAGGTTTGCCCATTAGGGAAAAAGAGTTGATGTATACTGACTACCATATTACTCTGCACAAACCTTTTGACGGCTCATCTCCCAGTAGTAGGTTGGGAAGAATAGCCGTGTGCTCAGCAGCCATTATTAACTCCCATCTTAGTGTGGAGTTGCTTGATATCATTTCTCTCTTTGATAGGACTCTAGATGCTCTCCAAGGAGGAGCTAACAGAAAAGAAAGGAAGCAGTTAATTCAGAGAGCATGCTGGCTTGATCCAGTTTGAAAAAATGAGACACACACAGCCTCACATGTGGACTTTTCACTCCACTATGCAAAGCAAGGGCAAAGAGCATGCATCCTGCCTTCTTTGTTGAACTGTTCTTCACATCTAGCTCTTCATCCTCACACATCCCCCTGAAAATTCTGGGCTTTGAGCTTGACCTCAATGTGTCAGTATTCCTAAGTGGGGAAAGTTCTGTGCCTTAGATATACATACTTTTCAATTTTAACCAATTCAGATTTTTCCAAACCTGCAGAGAGCCTATGGATAAGAATGGCCTAATTAAGAACTGAGCTTAAAACTTCTGAGCAGTATTTTCTGCTTGTTATTAGTAAAACTCCAAAGCAGAGCTGCCACGGTTTGGGGTAAAGGAGACTTACGTTAAGGCTTTTTTGTTATGTTTTGTTTTGTTTTGTTTTACTGGTGATGAACCAAGGAAGGACTTGAAGTAATGCATGACTCTTTGGTATTTGCATAGCATAAGCTTACACCTATTAGAAAAACATGTGGCTCATTTAATTTTCCACTAAAATCAGTGGTTTTAATTATGGAGAAAATTAATGAAATCTAAAACTTGGAGAGGCGATTGGTTTTGCCAGTAAAGGACCGTGCTACATCCTGCAAAAAAATTTGATTTTCTATAATTAACTCATATGTAATTCATTCATTAGAGTGCAGTCATGTATATAAGCAGAAAACCAGACTGCTGAGCTGGAGAGTTTCTCATAACTGGACTCAGAGAATAACTATTGAATAACAGAAAAATATTAAGCAAATAATTTTCTTGATATCATACCTTTCATCACAGCTTTTCATAGCCACTCCCTGAAAGGGACCTCTTATTTTAGAGCCAGTCCTACACTGAAACGAGATGATTCTCCTGAGAAGTTTTTCCAAAAGCCCAGGTTTTAAGGGCAAGAATATCTGATCTCACCCTTCTCATGACTAAGTCAAGGAAACAGTTTTGAGAAAATGTGTTCTGTGGCCATGGCTCTAAGTATTTAAAAAAAATCCCGAGGGAGTTTTTAGAAATAGACAAAATCTAAATCTTAAATGTACCACCACTGATACATAGGATATTGCCGTTGTGGCAAGACCTCTCTAAGCTATGTTTAGCTGGAAGTCTTTCAAATAGGGACAAGGATTCTTCTCAGATATCTACCAACAGGTTACTAGTACATTGTAGTAGATTTTTAGGGGTCTCTGCCAAACCTATAATAATCCTTTTAACTGTTCTTTTCACCTTGAGTGGTGGGTCCCTGGCAGGCATTTTGTATGATGTGAGTCTACTGGCCCGCCCTACCACTAGCCAACCAAATTCTCCTTCCCAGGAATTTCAGTTTGGGACTAGGATAATATGATTAAGTCTGGGCTGGTAAATGGAAGACGTCTTTCAGGAATTACAGAATTTCCATCTTCTGTTATTATGTTCATAAAGAAGCAGAAGAGGGAGGGGAGGAGCAGATGCAGAAACAAGCAGAGAAGAGAGATAAAAAAGAAAGATGGGTTTTTTGTTTTTTTTGTTTTTTGAAGTATAGTTGACACACAATGTTCCATTAGTTTCAGATGTGCAAGAAAAAGAGTGGTGTTTATGGCTTCTGGTTCAGGTGGTTTCCTGAAGCCTGACTGAGTTACTGACTTTGTGGTCTTCATGATACTTCTCTATCCTTATAACAGATACCCCCCCCCTTTACTTTTGTTAACCTGAATAGAGTTCTGTTCTATATACAACAAAAGTTCTAATTAATGCACACATTGGAGTATATATTTAAGGAGAGGTCAGCTCAGTATGGAGGGAAGAGAGAGGAAAAGAAAAAAAAGAAACAATTATTGAGTATCCTCTATGTGTCAAGCAATTTACTAAACACTTTAAAAGTATCTTATTAATCTTCAAAGTACCTCTAAAAAATAGATGTTATTTTCTTCCATGTTTTCAGGTAAGGGATCTGAATTTCAGAGGTTCACCCTTAAGTTACATGGCTAGTTGGAGGCGGATCTGGGATGTGTATACACATGCTTCATCCCCAGAAGATTCTGATAAGCTGCTGAGGATGGGAAAGTTGTAGGTAACAGAGCTGGGATTTGAACCAGAGCTGGCTTATTTCATTACACATTTTTTTTTTTAACTATACTTATTGGAACATAAAACAAGCTCAATATTTTATTTTCAACTGAATTGCATTAATATTGACCAGAAATGACTAATATATCTGATTTTGAATGCTTTGCACATCTTAGAATCAACTTGCCAATTTCTAATAAACATCTTACTGGTATTTTTATTGACATTGCATTGAATCAATAGATCAGTTTAGGGATATTGCTATCTTAACAATATTGAGTCTTGTAATCCATGAACATAGTATAGTTCTCCATTTTTTCTTTAATTTCTCTCAGCAGTGTTTTATAGTTTTCAGTGTTGGATTTTGCATGCCCTTTGCTAATTTATTTCTAGGTATTTGATGTTTTTGTATGCTATTGCAAATGACATTAAGTTCATTTTTCAATTGTGTTTTTATTAGTATATAGAAATACAATTGATTTTTACATATTAACTTTATTTCCTGTAACTTTATTATACTAGAAATTTGTTAATTAATGACACGAGACACGTTGGACATGAAAAATCCTGCTTTGGGGTTGAAGTGACAAAGTATACTTGGTAGGCAGAATAATGCTTCTTCCCCCAAAGATGTCTATGTGATAATCCTCACAACCTGACTATGTCAGGTTACATGGCAATGTAGAATTGAGGTTGCAGAGGGAATTAATTAAGATTGTTAATCAACTGACTATAAGATAGGGAAGTTATCTTGGATTATCTGGGTGTGCCTAAGGTAATCAGGAATCCTTAAAACTGAAAGAGGAGCATTAGAGGGATCCGTGACTGTAGAAAGAGGATTAGAGAGCTGCAATATTGTTGGCTTTAAAGATGAAGTGCTTTTGGGGTGCCTGGATGGTTCAGTTGGTTAAACGTCCAACTCTTGATTTCAGCTCAAGTTATGATCGCAGGGTCTTGGAATCAAGTTCCGTGTAGGGCTCCACATTGGGTATGGAGCCTGTTTGAGATTCTCTTGCCCTCTTCCTCTGCCCCTTCCCCCCACCCTACCTCCGTGTGTGCTCTCTCTCTCTCTCTCTAAAATAAAAAATAAATAAAGATGAAGTGCTTTTAAATATAATTAGGGAAGATTGAAAGTTGCCCTATAATATGATCATCCTTGCATATTTGTGCTCCAATATCTTAAGCAGGAGAAAAGGAGGTAGAATTTAAGAGATGCTGTTGAGAATTGCACACAGCCCTCAGACTGGCCTCCCTTTGCCATCTGAACCCAGGTGAGCTCCCACCCTGGATGAACCACTGACCCATGTAATGGCCATGGATTATTGTCATGTGTCTAAGTTGTGATTTCAGTACATTTACTGCCATTTCTGGTTGAATTTTTCCACGTCTCTATTTCTAATGAATAAGGCAAGAATAGATGAGGAAAATATAGTGTGTTTTCATCTTCAGTACATGTCACTGAAAATGGTGTCATCTATGAAGTCTCAGTTCATATTGGAAGGGGAACTGCAGTGACCAAGTCAGAAATAAAGTGCATTTGCAGTAATGTTACTTATAGTAACGTGTAAAAATATGTCAATATCATGTGCCATGTAATATTTACCTCAAAAACTGGTTATATCTGTGCTCATTCTTCAATATTGTAATTGGTCACCTCATTTCTATTGCCTGTGGAGCAAAAATCTGAAATAAAGATGTTCAAAGTAAAAAAGAATACATGTACATATATGTATTACGTATTCATGCATATACATATATATACACACACTTAACTTTTTTCCTTACAGAATGACAATTTGGAAATGAGAAAAGGTCAATTTTATAACATCAGTTTTTTTTAATAAGATACTTTTATTAGTTATTCTCCTGAAAGAAATCCATATGCTATTTACTTTAATCTCCCACCAATAGAAAAAATATGGATGTGCTCATGGAAGTGACAGCATCTTCCTTCATCTGAGTTTGAGTTAAAGTAATGTGGTCAGAAACAGTTGATTTATAGTGGCCCCAATAAATGTCCTTGCCACTTTGTGCTTTTCACCTTAGTTAATATTTATCAAGGGCTTCCACTGTGCCAGGCACTGTGCTAGGTGCCAAGGGTACAGAAGTGATTAAAACACAATTCCTCTGCTCAAGAAACCCATAGTATGATGGAGGGCTTCAGACCAAAATGCAAGACTAGGAGGGCACCAAGGAGGGAGTGATTTGTTTTGCCTGAAGAGAAATAAAGCCTTCATAGGAGTGACATTTGAATGGGTGCTGCAGGAAAAGGAAAAGGTCAATAGTTGTACATTTTAAACACTGAAACAGCATTAAAAACTCTAAAAGCAAGTTCTGTTAGTATTCTGTAAGCTGTCTATGGAGCTGAGCATTCATTCGGAGGAGGGGGTAGCAGTGTGGGGCGACGGGAGGGGAAGTTGGCAGAGCAAAGGCTCGTCTAACCCCATCAGCCCCATGAGCCCCATCTTCAGGGCAAGAGCCCTCCATCTGGGGGCAGAAGGAAAGCACCAGACCCCTTCAGTGCATGCCCCTACCTCTTGCAAAGTCTGTGAGCATTCCATGTTTCCTTAAACAAAAAAACCCAAAAATGATAGCAAGGCTTTTCTGCCACTTCCTGGCCCTGCGATGGTGTTATGCAAGTTACTTAAGCCTAGTTTCTTTATCTGCAGACCAGGGGAGGTAATACCTCCCTCCCTCAAAGGTTTTTGTGAGGATGAAAGAGAGAAATGTATGTAAAGCCCCCAGCACATTGCCTGACCCGGAGAAATGGGAGCATGATGACCGTGATGACTGATGATGATGATGATGATGGTGATGATAAGGAATAGATCTGTTATCTGGGCTGCCTCGGGAACACTCAATATCTCAAGAGGTGGGCAAGAACACTGTGCTCCGGGCTAATCTGGCTCTGACCCAGAGGGACTTCCTGCCCATCTGTACTTCCCTTGTCGTTGTGCCTGTGGCTCAGGTGGCGCAGGCAGCTGCTCCAACTGCTGCTGGTGGTGCCCAACAGCTGCGGTGAGCCAGGCGATGGTCTCTGAACCCACACCTCAACTGGGAACCATCCCCCCTGAATAATCCCAGCAAGGAGGTTCTGGTTCTCCCCTGCGCTCTCCCCGCCCCCACCCTGCTCTGGTCCTTTAGTTCACCCGCGATCATTTCCTTCCCATTCCACCGTGATTGGCTTCCATTTTCTTTAAACCTCAGCCGCCCCTTTCCCTCTCTCTTTTCTCCCTCTTCCTCATTCCTCCCTTTTCTGCGCTTTTTCTTCCCTGCGTGCTTGGACCTCCTCCGGTTCTGGTTTTCCAGCGTGGAGGGTAGAAGCTGTCCTGGATGGGAGGTCAGGAGGCTCAGAGGCTGGGTCAGAGGCTCAGTTGCTGAGACAGTGGCAAGCCAGCTCATTCTCCTGGGATGGGGGTTTCCTCATCTGCACAAATGAAGAGTTCGGGCCAGAATGACCTCGGAGTGTTCTTTCCGCTCCAAGCTCCCCTTCTGTTGCCTTTTGTTACATCTGCCTTTGTGCTTGCTTTTCCTGTTCCAGCTGACTCATCTGCCCACCTGCCTCTCTGCTCCGCATCCCCGCCGCCTTGGTCCAAGCCACCGTCATCTCTCCCAAGGCCCCCTACAGTAGCCTCTGGCTGCTAGAGGAGCCCCTGCTTCTGTTCTTTTCCCTGCCTAGTACATTATGCACACAGAAGCCAAAGTGGCCTTTTAAAAATGTGCAAGAGATTGCTCACTCCTCAACTCCAATTCCTCCAAACCCCTTTACAGTCCTTGTCTGTCTCACTACCCTGCTTATTCTCTTTGGAGCAATTGTTACTGGAATGATCTTTATTTATGCACTAATTGCTGAGTGTTTATGTACTTGTGTATTGTTTAGCTTCCCCACAAGAGTGCAGGCTCCGGGGGGGAGGGAACTTGCCAGTCTGGTTCACTCTGTATCCTCACTATAGGGTTCTCTCAGTAAATGTTGAATAAAGGAACCTCCTTTTGCCCTAGAACCTCCCTCTCCCTTTCTTGAGATGGTTATCTTGTAACTACACAATTTTTTTTTTTTTTTTTACTTAGAAATATCTCTGCCTGCCAGAAATTCTACCTATCCTTCTATGTAAGCTCTGAGGCAATTTCCGTAATTCCTTTTCTCAGCTACCCAGGGTCCTATGTTCTTGTAAAATAGGGTAGCCAGCAGTGGTAATTTTGAAGCTAGTTCTTTTCTCATGTTAATTTCAATCTGTGCTCTTGGGTGATTTAGGATAAAAACTACAGAGTTACTCTTTTTTTTTTTTTTTCAGAGTTACTCTTAAGACTCTAATCTCAGTAGCTCTTTTTTACAATTCCAAGAAAGAAATTTCTTTAAGAACGCTTATTAAAACCTTCAAAATCCTGTGCTTGGTTCTTAGGGAGACGTTAGGAGTGGCCGACTTCTTTAAAACAGCCATTTGAGATTGGTAATATTAATATGCCAGTTTACAGATGACAAAAACTGGGAGTTTGAGGGATTATGTAGCTGGATCCAGGTCAGGAAGCCAGTGGGGCTTGGAGCCAAGATTTGAACTGAAGGAGTTCAACGCCGGAACCAATCACCTAGTTGCCATATTACTCCTTCTCGATCTTTAGATTAGAATATCCTGCTTCATTTTCATCATAACACTTATAAATATCTGATGTTGTCCAATTTATTTATTTCTTGCCATTTTTGTGGGTGATTTCTTCCATTACAACATCGGCTCTGTCAGGGAAGTTACAATGTGTATCCTGCTCCTGCTCATGGCAGTTTACTCAATGCGCACCATAGTGCCTGGAACATAATGGGCCCTCAATAAGTATTTGCTAAACAAGTGATTATTTGCATGTTAGAAGATGAGGAATAATAGAAGGCCGGGTAATTCTGTATATAAAACTGAATCTTTGTTGATAAACTTTCTCAAAAGTATTCTCAATGGTGGCATATCTTCAAAAGTGTATTTGATTTTTCCAATTAGCCAATACTGCTTTAAAATGATTTTTTTAAAAGAATGTATGGTCATAAAGTATTATGGTTATTTTCTTGCCCCAAAGTTAGACCTACGTGCAGGCGGGCCTGACTTTCTGTGCTGTGGGACTCAGTGCCTGTGGCACTGGGTTGTGAAGCCTCTGGCCTCCATCCCAGAATGTTTTTAAGAGCATAAAATAGAATTTATAGGATTACAAAGAAACCAATTATATTGAATACAGTTATCAAAATATAAAAATTGTAGTATAGTAATATATTTGCTTCTTTATTGATACATTAAATAACAAGATCTAAAACAAGGTCTAATATCTAATTTTTATTGGCAACAAAATCATAGGACTTACTAATGCTTTCATAACTAAAGGAAACATTAAATTTCATAAACACGTTAGTGAAAGTAAAGATATAATTTTTCACCATACAAGTGCATAGGCCTACAGGATTTTATCTCCCAACACTTCCCTGGACCCTCCCCCCCAATTTAAAAACCCTGTGTTAGAGCTATCTAAAATAGACTCAGCAATAACGGCTACATTTCAGCAAGTGTATTATTTCCAAAGGTAACCATAAAAGGGATGAGTCTTCATCTGGTGTGCAAGTACTGATAAATATGGTTGTTTTCTGTACTCAGACCCACATGTTGCATTTTCATCCCCACTGCAACTTTGTAGTGACTGATAAAGGGTATATGTAATCAGCATTTTCATACATTTACTTGATATCTATCAACACATGTATGAAGTAGTATTTTGAAAATGTAATCGTTGGCTATTATAAGATCATAATTTTATGTGTTATTTTAAATATTAATTTAAAATAATGAATATATCCACATGATTCAGAAATTCAAAAGATACACAAAAAAACAGGAATCTCTCCCGACTTCTGTCTACCAGTTACTGGGTCTCCTCTGAGGTGACAATCAGTATTATCAATTTCAGATATATTCTTTCAGAGATGTTTGATACCTTTAAAAGCACATATGTTTACATATTGTTTTTAGCCCTAGCACAAATTTTAGCATATTGTTCCCACTATATTGTGTTGTGTTTTCACTTAAAAATATGTCTAGAAGATAATTTTGTATTGGAACATTTAGGACTTCCTTGTTTCTTTTTGTGGCTACGTAGCCAGTCTTTTGTAAGCATGTACCATAATTATAAACAGTCCCTTTATTGGTGGACATTTTGGTCATTTCTAAATGATTTACAATTATGAAAAAGAAAGGGGGGCATTTTGTCATGGACACCTACCTATGTGAGACTTAGAATCACAAAACCCAATTAGAAGTAGGCAGTAAAATATTGAAACAAATAGAGGCAAATATACCAAGAACCACAATATAATGGACAATTCACCAGCAGGACTGAGATGAAAGATCAAGATGTCTCAACTCCTTTCTAGCAGTCTAGCACAAGTCTGGTGTTTTTCAGGACTAAAGAGGTGATCATTGAGGGGAGAGAGAGGCTGTCCCAAGTTTGAGGGCCTGCTTTGGAGAAAGCTTCAAAGTATCAGCAAAGCACATTTGTTTTTGTTTACTATGGCTTTCAGAAACAGGCTCAAGTCAATAATACTCTTTAATTTGTGACACACTTTTATCATCGGTCCAAGGAAGGCTCCTTTGTTATTATACTTAATTATGCTCACTCATCTCCATTTCCCACTCCCTTCCCACCAAATCATTCTAGCTGAATGCATTTAACGTGTATATTTTTCTTTATATGAAAAATGGATATAATTATTTTCTCCGTGTGTGTGCTTTAGATGTATCTAAGCAGTCCTGGGTTATAATTCATTCCATTTCTTCTTGCACTATCACTGTGTTTCATGGTCCCTTGTGTTGCTCCATGCACAACCAATCCATAGCCTCTAACTGCCTCGTGTGCTCATCCATCACGTTGTATCCACCTGCTTTCCCAGCGATGGGCAGCTGGGCTGCCTCCAGCTACTTGTCACCCCCTGGATCTCTGGGAGAGTTTACTTGGTATATACACCTGGAACACAATTGCTGGGTCACAGAATTCCATTACTTAGTTTGACAAAGTAGCCCCAGATTACTCCCCCACTTGGCTTACCAGTCAGCAGCACCAGAACACCTGTCAGCACTTGACATCATCCTGTTACCTAATCTTTTCCAGTCAAGTGATCTATCGCTATTATGTCATTTTGCATTTATCTATTTATAGATGATTTGGGACATCTCAGTTTGGGGGCCTTTTTGGTGTACTCTTCTGGAGACTGCCTGTTCATGTCCATTGTCCATTTTCCTGCTGGAGTTTCTGTCTTTTGCTTTATGGTGAGAGTTTCTTATAGAATGTCAATAAAAATCCCTTTTCAGTTTCAGATGTGACAAACATCCTTTCCAATTTTGTCATCTGCCTATTAACTCTGCCCTTCACTGAGCGTAAGTTCTTTCTTTTGAACTAATCACATTAATCAATATTTTTGCTTTATGGCTATGCTTTCAATCTTTTGATATTTTGCTTAATAAACCCTGCCCCATCCTAGGTAACAGAGATATTCTCTTACATTTTCATCTGTTACATTTATCATTTTATTTTTCACATTTAAGTACATTTGGAGTCCACCTCTATATATGGTGTTAGAAAGGGACCCAGTTTTATTTTTCTCCAGAGCTAGTGAGAGGTTTGGACCAATGCACCTGGAAGAAACAGAAGATGCAAGCTAGGAGAAATGGAAGAGAGGAGGGAGATTGGATACCTGAGACCAATAGAAAAAGGATAGAGAAGTAAAATCCAAAGGTTCTGTTGGACTGACCCTAGGAGGTAGCCCTCTACCTGTGGTCTGTAAGCAAATACTGAAAAAAGCCAGAATTGACTGTGCTTCTCTAACAAATAAAGCTGTTTGCAGGAGGAATTCCCCAACAGCACTGAAGTTCCGGAACATGGCTTTAAAAATATACTCTGTACACAACAGAAGGACTTTCCCAAATGGGAGGGGGATTTGGGTAACCAGGGAGAGAGGAAGCTACCAGAGGGAGAGAAGACAGTGTATGCAGAAGCGGATAGGTGCACATTGATTGTGCTAGAGATGGATACAATGTTGGAAAAGTTGAACAAGTACTTCTTGCTCTAAAAATGAAAATTCACCCATTTAGGAAAGGTATTTGCTTCCTGTCCAGTGTCTGAGTCTTGAGCAGCCTCCTAGTTCCAGTTTATTATCAACTGCATATGGTTAATCCACATGCCTATCAGACAAAGAAAAACCTGTGGAAAACAATCTAGCCAAATTATAGGCAGGTGGTTGATATTTTGAGGCTTGTGATCTGCATATATTATAAGAAACACAGTGTGTTTTTTAAAACTTTCTTTTTTGTAAATGGACCCATTGGTCAGCGTTTCATTCTTCCTTGATCCCTACTGAGGATTCCCATCATAACTGCAGGGAGGCTGCAAGACTCCTGAGACCATAGTTTGACAATGATAAGGAAAGAGAAAAACTTGGGAGAAGAAAAAGAGGATAAAATTTTTTTTCTCTTTTTGGATCTATAAAAATGGCTCTTAAAGAGCTGCATTTTCTTGTCCAGCAAAAAGTAATGATTACCCTGTGGGGAGAAAGAGCAGAAGGGAAGTAAAAGGTGAAAGGGAGCATTTTTTTGCTTGTTTGTTTTTCTTTTTGTCTTTGTCCTGAATTCTTTTTCTTTTCATGCAAGAGAAAATTCATGTCACTGTCTTTCATCTATCTGCGTGGCCCTCTCTAACTGCTTCCCCCAAAGAAACAATATTTCTGACAAAATGCTTCCCCTAGCTTCTTCACAAAACTCATGGTTGTATGAAATATCCCACCTTTGCAAAACATCAACAAGGTGTATTAAAGCATTATGATTTGTGACTAGGTCACATGAGAAGACTCACGTCTTGTTGAATACATTGCTTCTGCACCACAACGTGGAAAGCTTCTAGGGCCCTGGGCTTAGACAGCTTGGGTCCAAATCTTGTCTCAGACCCTTAAAAAATGTGAAGGCTGCCAAGTCTTCCTGAGCCTTGGTTTCTTCATAGAATGAAGATGATAATAGTACCTACTTTACAGTGTTATTAGAAGATCACATACCACATACCTATTGAATGACTAAAGTTAAAAATATTGGCAATGCCAAGGGCTGATGGGGATGTGCAGCAACCACAAATCTCGTACATGGCTGGTGGGAATGCAAATGGCACAGCCACTCTGGAAAATTGCTTGGTAGTGGCTTATAAGTGCAGTTACCATAGGACTCAACAGTCTCACTCTTGGAGCCATTGACCTGTGTCAAATGAACTCTTAGGTTCACATAAAAAAATATGCAGATGTTTAGAGCACTTTTACTTATAATCACAGAAATGCTAGAAACAACCCAAAAGAGTGGGCAAATGAATAAATAAGCTGTGGCATATCCACACAATAGGACACTATTTCACAATAGAGAGGAAGGAACTACTGGTACATGCAACAGTTTGAGTGAATCTCAAAGGCATTACGCTGGATGAAAAAAAAAAAAAAAGGTCTCAAAGCCATGTTTTGTATGATTCCCTTAATGTGACATCCTCAAAAAGACAAAGCTACAGTGACAGAGAGCAGATCTGTGGTTACCATGGATCTGTGTTGGGTTGGGGGTAGGGGAAGTGTGAGACTCTAAGGAGATAGCGGGGAGTTGTATGGAGTGATGAGGCTGTTTTGTTTGTTGATTGTGGTCATGTTTCATGAATTTAGACCTATATTAAAATTCTTAGAACTGTCTACCAAAAAAAATCAACTTTATGATATTTTAAAAACAAAACTTTAAACCAGATTATATGAAATAATGATTATTTAGTATAGTCCCTGGCACACAGTAGATTTTAGTTATTAGTTGTTTCAAAGACTGTGGAAGAGAAGATATCTCCATGCTTCTGATTTAATAGAGTTAACTAATACAGTTCACATGATGCGCCCAGGCCAAAGATCAGAGTAGAAACAATACTATAAATCATGTAAATAGTGCAGGTGACTGCACTGTTTCTGCCTGACCTCCTCCCTCAATTAGGGCATACTTGCAATGTACGAGAGATGGGAAAAGTGCATCTGATCCTCTTTTTTCTGGTGCCAGTTCCACATGTGCCTCTCTCTACACTGAATGTGCTACTAGGGTTTAATATAGAGGTGTTTCCTAAAATACAGCCCTAACACAAAAGCCAACCATTTCATCTGGTAGTTATCCAAAGAAATAGCAGTGGGCTTGGACAATGGAGGAAAATGGGCTGTGCTGGCCTTATTATTGGTATCCAGTTTTGGTATCTTCCTAAGGGACTGTCAAGGGCAATTTGTGTCATATGTAACTTTTAGCATACACACTGATAAAGATTTAATATCAGCTCTGTTGCTCAAAGATCAGAAAAGCAGTTAATGCTAATCCAGACTGTCATATACAGCTATTGGATTAACAATTTGGAATTGCTTATAGTCTTTACACAATGTTCCACTAACATGTACCAGTCATTATAAATGTTCAATATCTGGACAGCAGCAATACTTAGATCCAGTAACAAATGCACGGCCTACTTATATGGCCTCCATATCTCCCACAACTTCAAGTGAATGGAGAACAGTTAGTCCAATATGTTACCTTTCTCCAAACTACTGACTCTTGACCTGAAAAAGACCCCTCCTGCAGAATAGTACTTAGGAAACAAGGAAGAGAGTGTGTTCTAGGTTCTAAGAGTCCACAAAGTCTTTATCTTTTAAAGTTGGATTTGATCTCTAGAAAAGCAAATGTCGTTTTTGAGCTGAATCTTGTGTTTAAGTGAGATAACTCTGTTGGAGACACCATTTCTGGTTTAAAAAAGAGAAGATATGGGTAGGAAGCAATGAGCTGGTTTGGGGGGCTCCCCAGCTTTGACCAACTTGCTAGTGGTCAGACAGGTGAGAAAGGTACAAGTCGAGGCCCCCTGGCAAGGACTTCCTGACACTGAGTGCTTCTTTCCCAACCACGGCGCTAACCTGCCTTCCTAGAGAAGCCTGGGAAAAGATCAGAATGATGGTATGACAATCCCAGACAAGAAATGAGAACAAGCAGAAATACAGGACATGATTGAGGATTCAAAATGGTAAGTTAGGGAGAAGAGGCACAAAGAGCCTGACAGCCCCTTGTTCTGACCCTCTCTAACATGTGAAATGTTGCCTAGAGTAAATCCATCATTTATAATTTTGTCAAAATGTTGCATGTATTAATTCACATAACAGTTATTATTGGTCCCCTTTGATATGCTAAACTTTGAATTAGCTAGGCACACGGAGTTGAATCTAACAAGGTCTCTGACTTCAAGGATTTTTTGTCTATTATGTGGTCTGTAATTTATTTTAAATAAATACTTAAATTAATAATTAAATACTTCATCACTCCAGCACCACCCTAGAAGTGCTGCTATAAAGGCTTCGGCTCTCTTCTCTCTGATCAGCAATAGCTTCTGCTTATTAGCATTATCGATGATAGAAAGGCATTTTCATTAATGAACTTAGGGCATTCAGTTGTAGATTGGCTAAAAATAGTCTAGAGACACACTGTCTACCAAAAAACCTCTGAACGTCCTTGCATGACAGGGTCTGACAGTCTTCTGACGTCAATGGTCTTTGCATTTTGGTTGAACGCTGGATGTTGTGTATGGAAATTTATGGAGGTTCTGGATAACGTTGCCTTTCACCAGAGGGTCAAATCTCTGCTGCACAGAGAGATTGGGGCTGAGGCAGGCACCTCACCAAAGCCTGTGCCTGGGCTGGGTCTCTCTCGGTTTGCTCCTGTTCCCCTGATGTGTTGACCAGGACTCCACCCCACAAGTTGATCCTTGACCTCTCAGCACTAAAAAACTATAGCAAATTCCACCCTGCTTTTCAGAGGTTTTTGATTTTTAGTCTCCTGTTCCATGAAGCTTTAGAATTCTGCACTTTTCTTGAGGGGAAATCAGCTGTGTGTTTGAGGTCCCCCCCAAGTCTGCAATTTTGTCATTCCAGCTTCATGAATGCCAGTGCTTCTGGTTTTCTGTCTCCCAGCAGTGACCCTCTGCTGGGCCAAGCAGGAGTCTCAGCTCTGGCCATACCCAGAACCGGCAGGTGTTCCTGGGGTGAAGGTGGCTGCAGGCAGGCCAGCTCAGTGCTGCCCCCGTGGCCCTGTTAACCAGAGCTCCTCCCTGAGCAGGTCAGTGTCTCCTCAGAACCACAAACTTAAGGAAAATTCTGTTCTGCTCTTCAGATATTTTTAAAAACTATCTTCTAGGGGCGCCTAGGTGGCTCAGTCGGTTAAGTGGCTGCCTTCGGCTCAGGTCATGATCCCAGGGTCCTGGGATCGAGCCCCACGTCGGGCTCCCTGCTCAACGGGGGGCCTGCTTCTCCCTCTGCCTGCTGCTCGCCCTGCTGTGCTTTCTCTCTGTCAAATAAATAAATAAAATATTTTTAAAAATAAAAAATAAAAAACTATCTTCTAAACCTCACACTCTGCCCAGCTTCACTGTCTTGAATAGGAAACTAGCTGTGTGTTAGGGCCACTCACATCACCAGTGGGTCGCCTCTGGGCTGCACAGCTTCCAGAGTCTCTGCCACTTTTTCCATCGCAGCAGAGGCCCTTGGCAGGAACCCACTTAAGCTTCTCAGCCTCTTGGCCACACCCAGAACTGACAAACGCCCCTGGGAAAAAGCTGCTGCAGAGTCTTGGATTGCCCCTCTGGGAGTTTCTCATCTGGAATGTCAGCCCATCTTGGCCTCACTGCGTTTGCAGACCTCTAATGGCTTAAAACAGATTTTAAAAATATTTAGCTTTTTTAGCTGTGTTCAGGTGGGATTGCTAAACTGCCATCAACCGTTCTATTCTGAGTGGACATCCCTATGTGCAGTTTTGAGATGGCAGCCAAAGCTGGGTCGCCTAGGTCATTGAGTGGGAGGACCATGTTTGCCCACTGCCAGCCATAGGGTTAACTACCTTACTCTAGAATGTTATCAGCTTGTGTCCAGTGAGACTTCATACAAAGTGTGCTATAAAAGGATAGGATTGGCATTCAAGATTACCAAGTGGGTTCTAGACTGTTTGGTACCTGCTTTCTTATCAATTCTGTACAGAAGGTTTTGGGCTAATACTTTCTTTCATTTGAACCTGGTAGCAAAGTTCTAGGGGAGGAAATCTTTAACTATAAACTACCTGTAAATTTTTTAAGACTACAATTTCTAAAAAGAACCTAGTAACTGTGAATGGCCAAATTGGTTTGGGGCCATTCTCAACATGGCTCATCTATAGACCAATTTATATCTTTTCGACTTACATCACTTCTTGAATTGTAAATGCTATAAATCAACACAGCAGTATGTACAGCATGACTACCTGTTTCTTTCTTTCTTTCTTTCTTTCTTTTTTTTTTTTTTTACTAAAAATAACTGTCTCTCCGTTGAGCAATTTAATGTACCTGGCTGTAGAGGTCGACAAGTTTCACCATTGGACCCCTTTGATTATTTTTAAAAACATCATTATAGGTATTCTCAGTCTTGCTCTTTCCTTATTGAGTGCTTATTTTCCCCTCTATGGATTTACCAAAATCCCTAATTCTAGATAATTTAACTTGTCCTTTCCAGAGACTTTTCTTTCTTTCTTTCTTTCTTTCTTTCTTTCTTTCTTTCTTTCTTTCTTTCTTTCTTTCTTTCTTTCTTTTTTTAAGATTTTATTTATTTATTTGACAGAGAGAGACACAGCGAGAGAGGGAACACAAGCAGGGGGAGTGGGAAAGAGAGAAGCAGGCTTCCTGCAGGGCAGGGAGCCCGATGCGGGGCTCGATCCCAGGACCCCAGGATCATGACCTGAGCTGAAGGCAGACACTTAACAACTGAGCCACCTAGGCACCCCTCCAGAGACTTTTCTTCTCCAGCTCTGTATTTCTTTATTCATTCATTCAACACAGATTTACTAAATATTGCTTTATTACCTCCACAGGTACGTACCGCATATAGCCACATCATGTTTTTAGAGCAGAGAACAATATTTGATTCTGTATAGCTGAAGGTAATTGGTATTTGATTGTACAATTATCCTCTTCTCTAAAACAGTCTGATGCAATGTATACCTTTGTTTATCACTTCTTTTTTTTTTTTTTTTTTTTTATTTATCTGAGAGAGAGAATGGGAGACAGAGAGCATGAGAGGGGGAGGGTCAGAGGGAGAAGCAGACTCCCCGCCGAGCAGGGAGTTGTTTATCACTTCATTGACAAATCTTAGCATACTGTCCTGCACACAGTAGGCATTTAATAAATGTGTTACATTAATAGTCAGTGAATAGTGTCTTAAATTTATCTAGCGAGTAGGTAAAAGAGCACATACAATCTGTAACATCTACCATGTTCTACTCCTGAATTTTGCCTAAATAAAAACCCATGTTACCATCTCTGGTCAGAGCCAGAGATCTGTTTGGCACTTAAGGACAAAAAAAGCAAAAAGGCATCAGAAAAATTTTTTCTAAAAAGATCAGCCTTTGCATATGAAAGAACAGAATAGTGGGGGTAGAAGTCTCCTCAAAAGAGAGGCTTTCAAGCACTCTTATAAAGACAAATACAAAGGTAGAGAAGGAGGTTTATTCAGTTATATCATTCAAAGTAGGAATGATAAAGGCATGGAAATGAAAGAATACAGAGATGTTGAAAAGTCCATTTAGATGAAACAAGACAGTAAGTTGAAATGACTTTCTAGATAGAAACTACCAGGAAAAATTACACTGAAGAGCCCTGGAGCAAAATAGAAGGAAGCTCATTTTACTAACTTCTCTTTCAGACCCTAATGCATCACCTACATCCCCATTTGTATATTCCGAGCGTTCTGAACGCTGTGCTGTCATGAGGAGTTGAGAAAGAGAGTGTTTTTTTCGTGCACTTTGATATTCATGAAGCTCTTTTAGAGGTCATCCATATACTGAAGAAACTATCTCTTTTGCCTTTGGGCTTTTATATTCTTGATTTTTTTTTCCTTTTAAACTGAAAGAAAAGGAAGAAAAAAAATAATTTCTAGAAACCACTTCTCTGATCAAAGCACTTGTTTCTTAGGTCATCTTTATTCACCTTCCCTGGGGAGAACGTAGATATAATGATCAAGTGTGGTTGGAGCATGTTTAACATGATGGTGACGTGTGCAACTTATGTGATGTAGGACAATTTGGTGACATTGGTAGATTGAAGGATGGTTCCAAGTTCATTTGTGGGTAAATGCAGAAGATGAAAACCAATGGCAAGCACAGAGCAGACATTTGGTAAATACAGTCAAATGAATGAATTAATACATGAAAACAAGTAAGTTGAACAGTATGTATATAAGGAAAAACTCCAGAAAGAATCCACGCTCTCTGCTAGGTCACAGATTTATTCCATCATCGACAGTTTATTGCATAAACAAATGAAATCATAAAATGGATCCAAACTTGATTTGAACACTTAAAAACTTGCTTGCAGATAAAGGTGTCTCAGATTCCAAGAAAAGAAAACAGAACCTTTAAATCTTATGTATATAGATCCTGATTAAAAAACAAGAAAAGCAAACAAAAAAGAAACAAGAAAACAAAATACTGTTCCATCCAGTTAGAACATAGAGTAAAAAATGAATGGATGTTAGGCCTAAGTTTGGATTCCTGCTCTATCTCTACTAATTGTTTAACTAACAGAGAGGTTTTTTTCTTACTCCTTTGATCCTGTTTTCCCATCTGTGAAATGAGATAATCATACCTGGAAACACTAAGTAAGTAAGTAACTTACTTAATATACACTAAGTAAGTTCATCAAGGTAAAGACGTTGTGGGTCTTTTCATTTGATAGGGATTTTCTATTTACTTTCTTCCCTCTTGAGGTGTGCTCACTAATGACCCCTTACTACAAAGTAATTTGCTTATGCTGTTTTCCAAGAGATATGGGAATTTATTAGGTAGATCACAAATGCATACAGTAAGAATACAGTAAATACATTGATAACAAGAAAAGGCTTCTTCTTATCTGATCACTGTTTTTGTTTGGCCATTCCATCTCTACGTCCCTTCACGTTCACCCTGCATGCAGATATGATGGTCCTCTGGAGCACAGATGGAAGGGGCCTACGGTCTGATCTTTTGGAGTTAGGCCCTACTTCTTTTCCCTGGCTGCTTTATCAGCAGCCTAGAGATTTATTTCTGGCTGACTGTGTATGATCTCTATATGTGTGCTTTCATCATTCTATTCAAGAACATGGCATTTCACACAGTGAATCATTACAGTCCATCAGTAGATTCAGACAGCCATGTCTATTACCTTTTCTTTCCTTTGGGCTGAGAGCCTCGGATGGCTTTAAAATGAGGCTAAGAGTTCACAAGGCCCTATAGAACAGTCATGGTGCCCTTTCAGGGCAGTAGCTCCCAAACGTCCATCACTGTAATGTAACGGCCATGATTTTTGCCACATCAGCATCCCAACACCCATGATCCTCATATGTCTTTATTACTTAATATTTAAACATCACTTAATATTTACTCATTATTCTTTTAAATCACATCCCCTTTTAACTAAAAATTATTTAAAAGAAAACTTTGTGTTGTTATTTTAGTTATAAAAAATCGCCTAAAGAGACATTGAAAAAGTTAAACTCTAGCTAGCCAGTTGTCTGACGAAGGTTCTGAGAGTATGACCTGCTTCTTTTAGTTAAAACTGGAGATCACAGAGTGTAAAAGGTGTGTTAAAGATTAATAACTCTAAACTGAGACATTCTGCTTGATGAAATCAGTACTGAGAAAGAATTGAAAAAAGGAACCACTTCCTCATTATTGTGGGTCAAAGAGATTGAATGCTTTATTTGAGGTCTCTCAGTAACTAGAAAATGTATGTTCCAAGCGGGGTGCTAGGTGGAACTCCGTTCTTTCATTATAGGGAAATGCCCACTCCCTGGGGTCCAAGGAAAGTACATTGGTGGCATGGCCAACATGCGGAGAGAGGACACACCTTTTTGGCAAATGCACTGGCACACTGTAGACATTTAACAAAGGCTGGTTCCTTGGAAGCCCTTCCCATCTTCCCTCTTACCCTTGTAAGTCCAGTTTCATGTGTTGCCCTAGGGAAAACAGCTTGTGACAAGTTCTTACTGAGGGCTCTGTATGGGCTGAGAAGTTATTTCCTCCCACCTTCACAGCACTTCTATATTTTTTTAGTTGACAAAACTAGTGTAATATAAATAAAATATGTATAATTGAGAAAATTTTTCTAATTGAGACTCAAGGAGGTAAAGCAACTTGCCCCAAATCAGCCAAGGCAGGGATGCCTTATGGTTTGGGGTTCTGCCACCCCGGATATAATTAGCAATAAGGACATTAGTCAGCTAATTAGGTCAAACAGACAAAGCAAACCACAATTAGCCCAATTATCTGAGTTTTGGCTTTCCATTATTAAAGTCTGGCTCAGAAATTATTCTCTTCTTTTTTCTAGGAACAGTTTTGTTTTGATTTTGGCTTGGGTGACGTGGCCCATTGCCTCGGTTCTTTCAGCTGGGACTCCCACAGTATTGTTCACAGAAGCATTTCAGACCCACAGATGGAGGAAGTAAGGGAGAAAGGAAGTGAGAGGGAAGGAAGGAGGGTGTGTCTTCTCAAACACACCCGCTTGAGATACACACCTGAGAACTGAGGTCCAAGCCAGAGGATTGCAAATGAGCCTCACTGCTTTCTGTCACTTTGGCTGCTTTAGAGTGCTCGGTGAGTCTCTTTTATGCTCCAGCCCTAAAATGGAGCTCACAGTATTGGCCCAAGTCTCCTAACAAGACTGTGTGACATGGGACATGTTCCCAAAAGGGCTTATACTCATAAATACTTGGCTTCATGTGGGGTTTTGCTCATTCCTGGAGACCTTACTGGGTGCTCTGCCCTCAGGGGAGGCAGGGGCTCTGCCGGACTCTTTGGAACTGTGGTCACATGTGGCTTTAGGGGTGTAACTCAGTAAGAAAACGCTTGCTCCTTTGTAAATTCTCCATGCCCTGTGTTTGCAAGTAGGCAAGTCCAGAAACACCATTCCCAGCTTCCATGTTTTATGAATAATATTCTTTCAGTCCCCAAACAATCCAGTCACTCTGAATAGATTTAAGATACCCTTGCTCAATGACTCAAATTCAGACACTACCTTCCAGAAACGAAACAAAAGACATATTTGCAAAAAATCAAAATATATCTTACCTCAAGTGTCTGATCTGACAGTATTGGGGGTAATAATTAGGTGGATGAATGCCTCAGCTGTCCACTTCATTTTGTAGATGTGTGTGAGTGCACGCGATATAGTTACATGTATAAACTAGGGGGGAATCTTTCTCCTGTTTCTGATTTTATTTTAATCCAATCCCCGATGAAATCTGTAATACTTCCAAACAAGAATGTTTGGCCCTTAGCACTTTTCCATTCGGTTTAAAAATCTCAGGAGTAGCTTAATATATTAAGTCTATGTGGTTCTCATTGTTTATGGGCATGTTATCACAATAGGACTTGTACTTCCTAGTTGTAAAAGTCTTTTGAAATCACCCTTTGAACCTGCCCTCAGATCTTAGAGGATTTATGGCATTTGTTTTTAATTTTCAGACTGAAACACTGACCCAACGAAAGTCCTGGGCTTGCTGAATTCAGTTTTTTCTCAGCTCCTGGGTTCAATACCAAGTAGCATCAACCTGTTTACCAAGGGGTTTAGTCCTGCTGCCTGTAGGATGGCTATATGTGTCCCCAGCCCTGAGCTCCCCAGGAATCTATGATTGTAATAAATACCACCTCCCAAACTTCCCCACCAGAAGGACTTGTAACTAAGGAGTGAAAAGCATGTCCGTTAGGGACTTGAGGATATAGACCAAAGCCAGTCAGGGTGAATGTAAATTTAAAAAACTGTATTTTGTCATATAAATCTACGTGAATCTTGTACATCTAACTGGAGTCTAATACCGGGTTACCCACATGTACTTGAATCTGACCGCGCAGCTCCATCTCCGGGGGACCACTCTAGTGCAGGCTGTCCCCCAGAGGACAGCAGTGGGGTCCCGGCCAGTCTCCTCACACCACCCTGCTCTCCCACATTCCAGTGCCCACAGCAGCCAAAGTGTTCTTTGAAAACAAACATCTAATCATGCCACTTCCCTGGCTTAAGAAAAATACAGTGATTTCTCAAAACTCCAAGCAGTGGGTCCAGACATCTACTAAGCGTCGGCCCTCCCC
Source organism: Halichoerus grypus (assembly GCF_964656455.1). NCBI lineage: Eukaryota > Metazoa > Chordata > Mammalia > Carnivora > Phocidae > Halichoerus > Halichoerus grypus. The sequence goes on from NC_135713.1 coordinate 116,197,535, forward strand.
ACCTCTCCAGTTTCATCCAGTGCCATTCCCCTCTGCTTTCTGTGCCTCCACCTCCACCCACCCTGCAGCCTCTACTCCTGCTCTCGAATGCTTCCCCTCTGCTTCACCAGTAAGCAACGCTTGGGGTAGTGCTTGAGAAGACTGGTTCTGGGAAGTAACAGGTAGGGCTGTATTGAGAATTCTGTGAGTTACTATGTGAAACATGCTCGGAACAAAGCCTGGCACATAGTAAATACTCAGGAAGTAATAGCTGCTATTGCTCATCCTTCAACTCTCAGCCCATAGCACTTCCCCAGAGAGGTCCCTCCAGTTGACCCAAAGTACAACTGGGTACACTCACGACTTCCTGCATGCCTTTATTGGCCCAGTTTGTAGTTGTGTATATGTGTGATTATTGGATTAATTTTCCTCTTCTCTTCTGCTGGACTGTAAGCTTGATGAAGCCAGGAACCATGTCTGTTTTGTTCATCATGTATTTCAAGCACCTAACTCAGTGCCTAGAGAGTATGGGGTGGTCAGTATATATTTATCAGGGGATATTGGAGGAATGAAAGAGTGGATGGATGGATGGATGGATGGATGACAGATGGCTGGCTGGCTGGCTGGATGGGTAGATGGATGGGTGGATGGTTGAATGGATGGGTGGATGGATGAATATATCTGGTAAAGTGTTAAACTGGTTAAGATAAAGCACTGGAAAGATTATCTGAGATTTAAGCAAAGTACAGGTACTGTGGATATCAAAATGAATGTTGGATGGTAGCATATTACCAATGATTTAAAATTAGGAGAGTAGTTGAGATTTGCTTAACAAATATTTGCTTGCTGCAGAAGGGAGCCCTCCAGCTGAACCTCAGAGGGTAAGTAGGGCTGCAGGAGGAAGATGGTTCTAGTGAGGTCTCATACCTGGTTTGTACTCTAGACCCACCACTCCCTAGCTGCCAACAGGGAACACGCTACTTCCCATGCTCAACTCCACTTTTCCTTCTATAAGAGAGGGTGATAAGAGTGCTTCCTTACAGTGGTATCAAGAGGCTTAAGTAAACTTTGAATGTAAAATGTCCTGCTCAGGGCCTGGAGCATGGTAATAAGAAACTGCCACTCTGGACCTAGTCTGAAGAGACCCAGGGAGTAACAGTTTATGCTGCTGAGCTGTGAGGAGTAGAGGGTTTAGAAGTGAATCACAGCCCTGCAGAAAATCTTCCGTCCTGCACGATGGGACGAACGCAGTCCTACCTTACTGGGGCACATGGCTCCATCTACTTGGTGCCTGACTTCCTGTTCCCTCCTTTACTTCCTGTTATGAACCCCAGGTCCTGGAGGTCTCAGCTGGTATTTTCACTGATGACAAAACTAACTTCCTAATTACTTGAATTACTATAAGTTGAATTTTTTTTTCAAATGTGAATCATTCTGGAGAGACCACTGATTTTCTCTAATAAAATAAAATCCTAAAATAATCTAGTTGTTCTTTCTCTCCCCTTAAGCTCTGCCAAAAAGGATGGGGAACGTGTACTTTTGCAATCACCTCATGTCTCCTTGATTTCCTCACTCACCAGCAGAAAATTCAATAATGAGCCTAGCACAGCTCACAGGGAGGGGAGAAAGTTTCCCATACCGAGTCCTCAGGGAAGAGACTTGAGGCTGATGGCAGAGTGCAAATTTAATAGCTGCCTGACATTCTAAAGTAAGGGGAGTCTGAGCCGCTCAAACAGTTGTGTACTTACGAAATAGGTGATTGTGTTATCCCTGCTGAAAAAGGACAGTGAGCAGGGTTTTCATTGTGTGCGACATATGGGAGACTGCAAAAACTGCCCAGATGACAAGCACCGAAAGGGTCTGCTTCACCGCAAAGGCAAAAAATAATTTACTGCTCAGTGATAATAGAGGTGGGGTGATTATGGCTGGCGGACAGAATTTGCTTGAAGTGTGATGGCTGTGGGCAGTGAGATGTCTCTAATAGAGACTGTTCTTAAATGTCACTAGAAATTATCCTAAATCCTATGGAAATAGCCATACTTGTGAGCATACAATTTCCTCCATTAAATTCAGATAATTTCTGATCCTCAAGCAATTCTTTGCATGAAAGACGTTATTCATGAAACTATGTTTCTCTGGCCCAGAACAGATAATCCCAATAATTGTGTAGCTTAACTGATTTATCTCATTTAATTTTGCAGTAACCCTTTAAGGAGCTCCTCTTAAGATTTCCCTCTTACTGATGAATGTCAGTTGGGAATTGGTGGACACAGCCAGCGAGCCCCTTAGATGCCCCGGACTTTTCCCGCTCACAGTATTGTCCTCCCAGTATTCACAGCATTTCAAGGAGCACAAAGGTTTTTGAAGTCCAGAAGTTTCTACCATTTTCCAAAGCTCCATCTACAAAATTTAAAAGGTCTATCTACATGTATAATTAATACCTGGTATTTCCCCAGTGAATTTTGGTTTAAAAGGGTTACGTATCCATTATAATATTTAATCCTCAAAAACCTGTCAGGTAAATGTTACTTCCCTTATTCTACAGACGGAAAACGAGTCTGGGAAGGGGTCAGCATACCTGCCTGGGTCCTGGGGCCAGTAAGTGATAATGGGCCCCAGAGTCAAACCCGGGTTCTCTGTCTCCACAGCCTTCCCTGCCTTGGCCCTACCATCCCTACCCACCTTCGTTGTTTTTCTCTGCCTTTCCCGTCCTGCCACACAGCCTTGTGTGCCTTTGCACTTCCTGATGCAAGTAGGCAAATGCTTGATGCCACAGGCCTGCGATTCTGGACAATCTGATGTAATCATCTTTCTGACCGTACCCTCAAGGAATAAACCGCAGGAGAGAGAGCCACTGGCTTTTCTTGTTTTGTTTCAAACAGTAATAGGTGTTCGAGTTGCTATCAGTGTTTGAGGCTTCTAATCAGCCCAAATTGTCTGCTCTATAATATAGGTTGACCTTCTAGGCTGATAAACCTGCATCATTACTGACTTCGGCAGAAGTTGGTGTTTGCGTATTATTCGGGGGACAGAGTTCCGACAATGTCGAGAACAGCAAACATGATAAATCATTACAGGCAGGCTGGCTATGAGGACGGCACTTTCAATTGCGCCAGCCAATGGCAAGCATATGAGTTTATATCAAGGCCAGAAGTAAATTTAGGTTTTCTCTACACGCTCAGTCTCTAGATCGAGCCAGAACAGCAATTTTTGTTTCCATCAATTAGCAGAGCCGGTCTCTAAGGGGTCACAGCTGGTTTATTTGCTGTGTCTGTGGCAGCAACAGTGCCAGCAGAAGCTGGTGTACGTCACTCATTTGAATGAGAATGTATAGTCCTGGTTTTGTTTGTTGAGACCTGCCATCAAACTAAAAAGTTAAAAAGCAATCGACTGTCTTTGCATGTCATGGCAAACCACACAGCTTCCTCAATTTTTTCAGAATTATTTAGCCTGTAAGTGGACTGACCATTACCTAGCATGGTCCCTGATATCAATTCCCTTCAAGAATATTTATTGAGCACCTCCCGTATGAGAAGTGCTACTTATCCAGAGTCCACGTCATTAAAAAAAAAAACAGGATATATCAGCTAGTGCCTGCAAATTCCCTTCTTTTATCCTGGAAACCCCCATGAAATCTGGCCGTCTTGAAAATCATGACTTCTGTGATCCTCGACATCACCCATAAGCTCTAATAAATGTAAGGCAGTAGACGTTTTGAGCCAACTCTCCTGAGCCAGGTCTTGATGAATACATTACAATACCCAGCATTATTACCTAGATCTTACAGATAACCTTGGACATTCTTCTCCCAAATTCCCATCCTGTCTTATTTGTTTACTCATATCTCATATCTCATTACTACCCTTATTATTATTTACTAAATATTTTTCTTAAAATTGACCTTACTTTTTTCACACTTCAACTGATTTACTTAAAAGGGAAAATTGCATTACCTATTCCAAAGGAAAAATCAGTATCAATGACCATAAATAGAAGGTAGCCATAGGAATAAATATAATGAAGCAAAATAGTGTTATTAAAATTCTAGCCACATTCTTCTGTTCCTAGCCAAGATGTGACAGGGACTGTGTCCACCCTCCTGCCTCAAACAACCGAAATGGACACTGAACACCAGACAACAAAGGACCGTGATCTCTGAGAAAGGGAAACAAGTGAAGTGAGCCCAATAGTTGCTCCAGCTTACTGTTTAGAGTATCCAAGCAGCAGTACAGGAAAAGGAATCCAGGCAAAACCCAGGAATCTCCCCAAATGGAAGACATGTTGCTGAGAGTCCAGGGAGAACAGGCTAAGAATTCAGAAGACACAGATCAAAAAAGGAGAGAGCTACACGGAAATTACCCCAGGGATATGTGGAAGTTCCTCCTTAAGCCCTCAGCAGAGCACTGCCCAGCACATGAATAGGAGGAACCTATGAGGATGGGGGAAGAATCCCCCAAAAGATTGGAGGAAATAGTACTTGGGACTCGCACAGGGCCAAGTATCGTGCTTGCTCCTATTAGCCAGATTGGAAAACCTCATGATTCACAAGTTATTGCACAGACAACCCAGAAGATCTGCCTTGGAAGTGGTGAATAATTATCCCTAGAGTGGCCACTGCTCCGGTATCATTTAACAGACCTTCAAAGCAAAACCCAAAATGATCAAACTGTTCCCACATATCTTAATTGTGACTCAGAACAAAATTGTATTTACAGGAATACAGAAATATTTGGCACCCAACAAGGTAGAATTCACAATGTTTTGGAATGAATCTAAAAGAGTTACTAGACACACACTATCTATGATGAGGAGAAAAAGCAATCAATTAAAACCAACCTGGAACTGGCATTGATGTTAGAATTAGCAGAGAAGGACATTAAAACAGTTATTATAATTATATTCCATATTTTTAAAAAGTTAACTAGAGACAAAAGAGACATTAAAAATACCATATCACACAATTTTTTTAAAAGATTAAAATTGAGCTCTTAGAAATGAAAATCACAGTGTGTAAGATGAGGAACATACCAATGGGATTAATGACACATTAGACATTGAATAAGAAAAGATCCATGGATTTAAAGGCATAATAATAGTAACAATGCAAAATTAAGCAAAGTAGAGTTGTTGTTTTTTTGTTTTGTTTTGTTTTTTATGAAAAGAGCATCTGTTAGCTGTGGGACAACTTTAAGCAGCCTAATATATTTGTGTTTGGAGTCCATAATGGAGATAAGAGACAAAAGAGGACAGAACAAAATGAAGAATAATGGCCCCAAATTTTCCAAATTTGATAAGAACTATGAACTCACAGATCTAAGAAACTCAATGAAAACTATACTAGGGAACATCATAATCAAATTGCTATAAACCAGTGATAAAAAAGAAAGTCTTAAAAGCAACCAGAAGAAAAAAGTCATGGTACATAGAAAGGAACAAAAACAAGAATGTCAGTGTATTTCTCATTGAATACCATGCAAGCAAGAAGACATCTGAGCACTGTCTTTAAAGTACTGAAAGTACTGTTAACCTAGAAATCTTTACCAAGGAAAAATAACTTTCAAAAATAAAGGTACAATAAATCTCCATTGATAGCTTATAGCCATTCTTACAATAAAGATCAAAGCCTTTAACATAAAAAATTTTTAATTAAAAAGACATTTTTAGGCCTACAAAAGTTGAAAGAATTAATCACAGTAGACCTGCCCTACAAAAAAAAATTACAAGTCCTTCAGGAAGAAGAAAAATACTAGGTGGAAATGTGGATTTACACACAGGGATGAAGAACATTGGATTTGGTATGATCACTTAAACAAATGGAGAAAGTTGCTGGTCCTGGGTTGGAAAGCTTAATGTTGTTAAGAAGTCAGTTCTTCTCAAATTGGTCTATAGACTCACTGCAGTCCAAACTAAATCCCAGCAGGTCTTTTGATTAAAATTGACAATTGATTCTAAAATTTATATGGAAATGCAAAGGACCTCTAGATCAAGCTATAGCAAACCAGACAGTGTAGTAGTGTCATAAAGATAAACATAAAGATCATGGAAGTAGAAGAGAATCCAGAAATAGACCCACACATAGACAGACAATGGATTTTTGACATAGATGTGAAGGTCATTCAGTGGAGAAAGTATGTTTTCAATAATGATATGGGTCAATTGAGTATCTTATAAAAAAAAGAACTTCAATTCATACTTTATACCATAAGCAAAAGTCAACTCAAAATGGATCATAGATTTAAATATAAAATCTAAAGCTATGAAACTTCTAGGAGAAAAAAATAGGAAAAAATCTCTGTGAGCCTGGGCTTAGGCAAAGATTTCTTAAGTAAGACATGAAAAGTGCAACATATAAAAGAAAAAAATTAATAAATGGGACAAATTCAATTTGTCAAAATTTAAAACTTTTGCTCTTACAAAATACTCTTAAGAGAATGAGAAGACAAACCACAGACTGGGAAAAATATTTCCAAATTGTATACCTAATAAAGTACTTATTTCCAAGGTCGATAAAGAACTCTGAAGCTCAATCATAAGAAGGCAACAATTTTTTTTAAATTAGCAAACAATTTAAAGACACCTCACCAAAGAAGATAAACAGATGGCAAACACAGCCTAACAAAGTATGTTCAACATCATTATTCATTAGGGAAATGCAATTTAAAACCATAGTGTGACATGACTATATACCTACCATAATGGCTGAAATTGAAAAGACTTGAACATGAGTGTTCATAGTAGCTCTATTTGTAATAGCCCCAAACTGGAAACAACTCAAATGTCCATCAGCAGATGAATGGGTAAACATATTGTGATATATCCATATAATGGAATACTACCCAGCTATAAAAAGGAATGGACTGTTGACACAGACAGTCATGTTGAATGAATCTCAAAATAAATATGTTAAGTGAGAGCAGCGAGACCAAAACAAGAGTACACACTGTATTATTCAATTTATACAAAGTTCTCAAAAAAATGCAGACTGCTCTATAGTAGCAGAAAGAAGGTCAAGAGTTACCTGGGAAGGGGGTGGAAATGGTGAGGTGTGGGAGGGAAGGATCACAGTGGGTCACAAGGAAAATTTTGGGGGTGGTGGAAATATTTATTAATTTGATTGTGGTAATGGTCTCAAGGTGTATATGTGTCATTTCAAATTATACCCTTTATTTTTTTTATTTTTTTTTAAAGATTTTATTTATTTATTCATAAGAGACAGAGAGAGAGAGAGGCAGAGGGAGAAGCAGGCTCCCAAGGAGCAGGGAGCCCGATGCGGGACTCGATCCCAGGACCCTGGGATCATGACCTGAGCCGAAGGCAGATGCTCAACCATCTGAGCCACCCAGGCACCCCTCAAATTATAGCCTTTAAATATACAGTTTGTCTTATGTCAATTATACCTCAAAAAATCTGTTAAAAATATTCTGTTGTTTGACTGAGGCTTGCTCTTCCTTTAGCAAAAGGCAGACTAGCTCTGGTTGGGAAGCCATTAAAGGCACACCAGCACAGAGGCTTTCACCTTGAAGCCCAAAGAGAGATTAAAAGACCATTTAAAGGAGAATAACGTTTGCCTTCTGTGATTCAGTGTTATTATATGCTCTGTCCATGAACCACTTTCAACAACCTCATGTGTCAGCAGATGGGACATGTATTCACCACATACTTTGGGAAACAATGAACCAAGAAAATCCTTCTAAGAGTGTAGCAAGTATTGCGAAGTAACTTCATATAATAAATATTCAGTTGAAACTGGAATTCTACAGCCTCACCTAATGTTGGAACAACAATGACTCAAGACCAACCCTGCTTAAGTGAGGAGCGCAGGTACCCCTTTGAGATTCCTCCTGGGCCGTGAAGTGACTATGGTTCTTAGAGTTTCTTCATACCCCCAAAATTCTGCATATTTTAACAGCCCATTGGTGTTCTGGTCTCTTTCTCCAAATAAGGCAGTGGCAATGCCTGCTTTCAACGTAAGATCTACAGTAGGCAGAAAAATGTGAAAATACGGATTTCCAGAAGATGTGGAGGGTAAGTCACTCCTATCTCACTCATCCATCTTAGGGCAGAGGGAGAAAGCTGATCTTTTCATGGTGTCCTACAGAAAGGGCAAGAATACCAGGCAGTGGAGAGGGCTCCTGATGGAGATAGTTCAGATTTTAATTAAAAAATCATGATGGAAATGAGGGGGGAACTTAGAAAGGAAAGGGGAAAGAAAGGTTGGCTTGGCATGGATGCTTTTTTGAGATCGTTCGTCTCCATGATTTTTGCATGAAGACTGCAAGATTGAGAGGCTGCCTTCTAGCTGATTTAAGGATGGATTCATGCCAAGTTTGTTTACAGGTCTGTGCTGAAAACCCACCCTCTCTCAGTGTCACCACTTCCTCTAACTCATCAGTGAATTATCACAGGCACCTAATTCCTTAATCAGCATTTAGGCTTTGGGTCTATGAAAATGCATGTCCCCTCTGGATGTGATAGAGCTGAAAGCTTTATGAGCTGTATGAGCTGAGAGCTTGCAGCTGTCATCATTGGAGAAGACGGAGGTCCTTCTCTCTTTTCATGTCCTGTTTCATTTCTACCAGCCCCAGGCTCCAGGGATGAGAGGTTGCAAGTATTTTTGATTCCAGAACACCACTTGGGTCACATTTAGTAGCTAGTAGAGTCAATATGATGTCAAAAGTCACACCTCCAATGAGCAGTCTTCCTCCGCCTATACAGAATTTGTAAGCTCAGTTAGATTCTCTTTAGAGCCTCACATCCTGGGATTAGTCTATGTCAGGAGGCCACTAGGAATGTAGGAGGATCCAAAGGTCTGGGCCACTTGCTCTGTCTCAGCTTCACCAGGTGACCATGATCCTGCCTGTAGTTTCTCATGTGTAACTCTGTCCTTCCCAACCCCTGTCTTTGAAACTCTTCTAAGTCAACTCTGAACACACACCCACACACACACACACACACACACACTGCTGAACCCCCTCCCAGCAAGACCCTGGACAAGGGGCAAGCTACTGAACTTTTCTATGGTTTAGTTTCCTCACCTGTAACATTGAGATACTGGGACGTGTATCTCATGCGATTGTCATGAGGATTAAAATAGTTTACATCTCAGAGGTAATTAAATCAGTCCCTAACATGTAGAAAGAACCTTTTTTTTTTTTTTTTAATATGTTAGGGACTCTTCCTTTTGGCTTCCTTAATTCCTTTCTCTGTCACTCTGCTTACCCATTTTCTGTGTCATTTTCTTAGTCATTACCTGCTTAGGCATCTCTCTCCTCCACGAGGCTATAGTTTCCTTGAGGACAGGAACTGTGTCATGTCTGTTCTTTTAATCCCTAGCATTGAGCAGTTTCTGACACACAGGCTTACAATGAAGGTAGAATCAATAAATAAGTCACCAGATGAAAAATTTAATATCTGAACAAACTAAGGATAACTTTTTTTTGCTATAGAGGAAAAAAAAAAAAAAAGAGCGAGACAAAATATACCAGATTGTTAAGAGTACTTAGCCCTGGAGGGTGAAATGATGTGTAACATGTATTTTCTTCTTTGTTCTTTTCTATCTTTTCCTTATAAGGAGGGTGTGGATAGGGGCAGAGGGGTTACACAACAGTGCATGCAGAGGACTGAGCTCTGCTCTAACCAGAGAGCTTCAGGGACTATATTAGTGAGAATGACATGAGCTGTATTCACAAATGAACTTGGAAATTTGGCATCATAACATAATAGAAATTTATTTCTCACTCCCATGTTGAGGGTGTGTGTGTCTGTACGTATCCATGATGTCATTCAGGGACCCAGCCCCATGGAGGCTCCATCCGCACATGGTTGCCGGGTCACCCTGGTGTCTACACATCTGGCTGGTGGACTGGGGAAGAAAGGGCGCAAGTAGGTTCATATGGGAGGTGTACCTCACTTCTGCCCATATTCCCCTTGTCCAACTTGAGTAACATTGCTCCAACTGGCAAGAAGGCTGGAAAATGTAGTCTAGCCATATGTCCCAACAGAAAGGAAATGGTTTGGTGAAGGGGCAGAGGAAGAGTTAGCTTTCCTCCCCTGTATCCTGTCTAACCTAGCCTGTTGATTCAACCAATTGGCCTCCCCTCCACTTCTCTCTCCCTTTCCGTTAATCTTCCACACAGCTGCCAAAGTGACTTTTCTCATAAATATTTGACTTGTCACTTGCCTTACTTAGCTCCCTTTCATCAACTAAATAAAGTTCAAATCTCTATAGGCTAAATCTCTCAGTCCATAAACTCAAGGGCACAAGTAATATTTCTGTTTGTGACAGGATTTAATTTCAGTGTTGAGCTCCCATCCTGCCAGGTAGTAGAGTTTTCTCCCCTTTACCCTGGGTCTGAGTTCTTGGGGGTATCATAGTACCAAGTCTTGAGAGGGCATAAGATCCTCAGTAGTCACCTCACAGGGGTTTTCTGAAAGAAACCAATGCATCTCTTGCCATCAAAACACTGCAAGAAACCACCTTGAGAATCTCATTCAAATTGTCAGTGAAAGGAAGCAAACCAAACCCAGCATACTGAAAAACAAACAAGCAGACAAACGAAATAGAATAAGAAAATGAGTCACTGGGGATGGGGGTGGAGGAGCCCTTAAAAAAGAATTCATGGCAGAAGCAGAAATCTCTTGTGTACTTATCTTTATAAAAGAATAGAAAAACAACTTGAAAAAAGAGGTCTCTTATATTAGCCAGCTAGCTACTATATGGTGCAAATGAGTGGCAGCATGTGTTTTAATGCTTTTTATTGGTATTTTAATTTATCTCTAAGCACCATCTTTACATCTTATACAGTTCCACTGAAACCAAAGTGCAGCTTTCACTTTAATGTTTCCTGGAATGCAAAATAGTTCCAACAAACAATATAAAGATGTATCTGTTTTTGCTGAATTATACTCAAATGTATGAAGAAAGGGGATGTGTCCAGATACAGAAATGACAAAACATTACATCTGGAAGGATCTTTCATCTTGTGTATAGAGAAACTGGGGTATTTAGAAGCAGTAGCTCACCCAAGATCCTGTAGTGACAAACTGGGGCCTGGATCCAGACATCCACACCTACTCTCAGCTGGAACAATCTAGGTGGTTGAGGAAATTGGCACATTTCACTCAGAGTTCCAGAAGGTAGAAGCCTTGAAAGCTGCTGGGAAATATATGTCAAAGCATAAAGCAACAGTCAGAAGCCATAGGTTTCCTTGTACTCTTAACACCTTCTACCTTCTTCTAGATAGAATCAGAACTCACTTCTAGGGCTCTAAATCTCCCTCTGGCTAATGTGATTTCTTGCCCACACTTACTGGTCACCACACACATTCCCCCTCCTCTGTTCACAGCACCCCCACCTCTGGTTGCCTCTGGAGAATGATCCCACCCCAGTGCATGCAGTCTTGGGGGAAGATCCTTTCCAGTGTCTGTTGTTCCTTGGTTGAGGAGAGTCCATGTGATATATAAGCCGGTGAGAGTCCTTCTCATGGACATTCAGATTTTAATCAGAGTGACACGAAGATGAAAAAACACTGGAGCCAATTCATCCAGTGATAAACCCGGAAGAGTCTGTCCATTGCCTGCTCCCAAGATACCCAGTGCTTCCTTAGCCCCCATCTTTCTGAGAACTGGTTATTTAGCTTTTCCTTCAGTTTGCTGTGTCATCTCAGATCCATCCAGTAAATTTATTTCTTTGCCTAGTTTGTTAATTTGGTTTTGGTTGCTTGCAAATAACCTGAATTGATAAAACATTCAGTGGGCAGTCCTACTGATCCAACTCCACTTAACTGACTTAAGCAAATGGGTTAACCACTGCCTCAGCATGCTGATGACTAATACCCAGTATGCTTCAGTCTAATACATCCATGCACTCCATTTGAGTTTTGTACTTACCAAACATTGTTGTTTGTTCCTAAACTTGTTCATGCCAATTACAAATACAGTTGCAATTTCATAATGTAATTAAATATTAAAGAATGAGTGCTTGCTTCGGCAGCATATATACTAAAATTGGAATGATACAGAGAAGATTAGCATGGCCCCTGTGCAAGGATAACTCACAAATTCATGAAGCGTTCCGTATTTTTCCAAAAACCATAATATACCTAGGAATAACAAAGAGGTAAAAGATCTGTACTCTGAAAACTATTAAACACTGATGAAAAAAATTGAAGATGACTCAAAGAGATGGAAAGCAATTCCATTGTGATGGATTAGAAGAACAGATATGGTTAAAATATCTACGTTACCCAAAGCAATCTACACATTTAAAGCAACCCCTATCAAAATACCAACAGCATTTTTTACAGAACTAGAACAAACTATCCTAAAATTTCTATGGAACCATAAAAGACCCTGAATAGCCAAAGCAACCTTAAAAAAGAAAAGCAAAGCTGGAGGCATCACAATTCCAGACTTCAAGTTATATTACAAAGCTGTAGTAATCAAAATAGTATGCTACTGACAGAAAAATAGACACATAGATCAATAGAACAGAATAGAAAACCCAGAAATGAACCCACAACTATATGGTCAATTAATCTTAAACAGAGTAGGGGAGAATATCCAATGGGGGAAAAAAAACTCTTCAACAAATGGTGCTGGGAAAACTGGACAGCAACATGCAAAAGAATGAAACTGGACCACTTTCTTTCACCATACACAAAAATAAATTCAAAATGGATTGAAGACCTAAATGAGAGACAGGAAACCATTAAAATACTAGAAGAGAGCACAGGCAATAATTTCTCTAACATCAGCCATAACAACATTTTTCTAGATAATGTCTCCTGAGACAAGGGAAACAAAATCAAAAATAAACTATTGGGACTACATCAGAATAAAAAGCTTCCGCACAGCAAAGGAAATAATCAACAAAAACTAAAAGGCAACCTACAGAATGGGAGAAGATATTTGCAAATGCTGTATCTGAGAGGGTTAGTATCCAAAATCTATAAGGAACTTATACAACTCAAAACCCAAAAAAACAAATAATCCAGTTTAAAGAAATGGGCAGAAGACATGAATAGACATTTTTCCAAAGAAGACATCCAGATGGCCAACAAACACATGAAAAGATGCTCAACATTATTCATAATCAGGGGAATAAATGCAAATCAAAACTATAATGAGATATCACCTCATACCAGTCAGAATGGCTAAAATTAACAACACAGGAAATGATAGGTGTTGGTGAGAATGAAGAGAAAGGGGAAACCTCCTACACTGTTGCAAACTGGTGCAGCCACTCTGGAGAACAGTATGGAGGTTCTTCAAAAAGTTAAAAATAGAACTACCCTATGATCCAGCAATTACACTACTAGGTATTTACCCAAAGGATACAAAAATACTAATTCAAAGGGATATATGTGCCCCCGATGTTTATAGCAGCATTATCAACAACAGCCAAATTATGGAAAGAGCCCAAATGTCCATCGACAGATGAATAGATAAAGAAGTTATGGTGTATGTGTATATATATACACACACACACACACACACACACACACACACACACACAATGGCATATTACTCAGCTTTAAAAAAGAATGAAATCTTGTCATCTGCAATGACATGGAAGGATTTAGAGAGTATTATGCTAAGCAAAATAAGTCAGTCAGAGAAAGACAAATACCATATGATTTCACTCAGATGTAAAATTTAAGAAGCAAAACAAATGATCATGGGGGGGAAAAAAGAGAGCCAAACCAAGAAACAGACTCTTAACTATAGAGAACAAACTGATGGTTACCAGAAATAGGTGGGGGGGATGGATGAAATAGGTGATGGGGATGAGGGAGTGCACTTGTGATGAGCACTGGGTGTTGTATGGAAGTGTTGAATCACTTAAATTGTGTACCTAAAACTAATATTACACTGTATGTTAACTAAGTGGAATTGAAATAAAAACTAAAAAATATATATATATTAACTAATGAACTGCAAAGGCAAAAATAGTGTTTATTCTTGTGAAAAAAAAAAGTTGACGTCTTTGGAGTCTTGATAAAGGGAAGCAACTAGAAAATGTGGTGAGTAAGTTAGGTGTGGGTGAGAGGCAATCAGAAAATGGTACAAAATTATAAAACTCTAGAAGAATTTTATAAGTCAGATTGCTTCTCAAAGTTTTTTAAGTTCTTGTGCCCCTTTAAATAAATCAAAACTGAAAATCATGGAGAGTTCCTAACAGGTGACTGCAATCAGCAGACTCAAAACCAAAGAGAAGGTTTTGGCCTGTGAAAAATTGGGAAATAAATGAACATTTATATGTGTTAAAATACTTAAGGTATGTATCAGTCATTATGATTTCCTGGTTTAACTATATTTTTTAACTTAATTAAACGATCAAATTGAAGAGAAGGTTTTATATATACTGAAATGCAGAGAAAAACTCATACTACTTTTGTATCTGCCCAAGTGTTCGTCCTCAGTGGTACTGGCCCGACTTGAATTTGGGGACCCTTCCCACAATTCTTTGCCTCTGAAACGATAACAGCTGCAGAATATCTGAGGAACTGCCTCATTCACGTTTTTTTCCTGATGGGAATACCGAGGCGCAGAGAGGGGGAGTGACTGGGCTGAGTCATTCAGTGGTTGATGGCAGAGCTGAGACAATGACCCAGGTCTCCTCAATGTCCATGAGCTCATCCTGCAGCACAGGAGTTTGGTCCAAAGGATTTTATCCATGTATTTAATCCTCTGTGGACACAGCTTTAATACAAAAAGGAATTATTATACCAAGACAATGTGAAATAAATTATCAGGTCATTTTAGAAATATTATCCACTCAAAAAAATATGAAGCTTGTTATTCAGGAGTGAAGGAAATGGGAATGAATTACTCTGGGAACCCTGAATAAATCACAGTTAACTCATTTGCAAGCCTCTTAACTCTGAATACTGATGATGGGGCCATGCTGTTCCTGGTCTGCTTTCTCCTCTGTCACCCAGGTTCCCACATACCCAGCTCAGTTACCTGATGCAACTTCATAAACGAAGCAAGAAAGCTCCATTTTACAGTCAGTGACCAGACTAGCAAGATCATTTTTTAAATTATCCTAGAAATCTATCCTTTTCACTAAAGTGATTGTGAGCACGAAGGGTAATGGTCAATTAGGACAAAAA
Source organism: Halichoerus grypus (assembly GCF_964656455.1). Lineage (NCBI taxonomy): Eukaryota > Metazoa > Chordata > Mammalia > Carnivora > Phocidae > Halichoerus > Halichoerus grypus. Next base: position 116,212,630 of record NC_135713.1, read on the forward strand.
AGTAGGATCGGCTGATGTAATTTTTACTGACTGATTTTTTTATGCCATAGGATTGATTGTGTTTTGGCAGAATTGACAAGATTGAACAATGTTTTTGTGTTGGGTTGTCAAGGACTAAATTTCTCATACGCCTATTCTGGCACCATGTTGGCCTCTAACAGGGTCAACACTTCCCTCCAATCTTTCCCTCTCCACCTTCCATTTCCTCCTCCTCTTCCCCTTCCTCCTCTTCCCCTCTTCCTCCTCTTCCACCTCCTCCTCCTCCTCGTTCCATGAGGATGGTTACCAAGTTACATTTTACTCCCTTCTCAAAGGAAGGACAATGCTGCACAAAACCAAAGACATGACTAGGACAGACTGCCAGAATTGAGCTGGGAGAGTGTCTGCTTATTTGTTGGGTTTTATTTCCTGGGAGTTTCCAGCAATCTAGATCAGATAAGAGCTATAAAGTCAAATACCACAGAGCTGGGTAATTAATACATGCAGTGAGGTAGACAAACCAGGCTGGGGGGCTCTGGGTACATGGAAGAATCCATGACTCATCAAAAGGGCAACCATGAGGCAGCTCTAGCCTCCTGGAGGAAACTGGGCCCAGTTAGCCGCATCTGCCAGCTTTTTAAGAATGCTAGAAATCTATTATTTCATGTAAAAAAATCTCTTGATTTTAAAATTAATTATAATTTTAAGTGCTGTTGAAGCCAAATAAAATCTATCTTTGGACCAGTTACAGTCCATGGGCTACCAGTGGGTGACCCCTGACTTCCCCAGGGCTCTGCTCCCTTGCTGCTGGGTGTCCTCCCAACTAGCCAACTCCAAATGGAAATGGTAAAACTTAGGAATAGGGCCTTGAGTTTTGGAGAAAAAGGTGAAGCTTCAGCCTACTTAGTTCTAGACTTGAACCTATCTAGGCTCAGTAAAAAGAATCCAGCCTGTGACCTGGCCTAGCTCCATCAAGTTTAACATTAGGACTTGGGGCCAAAATCTCAGCACAATTGAAAGTATCAGTTTTCCAGGCTAATGTTCTCATTCTCTTCATGAATTTCCCCCATGGTTCTCAGGGACAGTGATGTGTGGCAAGAATCAGTTGTTCACAGTCCCATGTCCTGGCCATCTTTCTTTGTTTTAATTGTCTGTGGGTAATCCTGTTATATTGCCCCTCCCAAAAGCTTCCTTTGTATGTGTTTGGATGAGGGAGTAGGCAGAAGATGAGGCTCAGTATATCATAATAATCTACATGAATCAAATTAACTGTATTGTCCATTTCATGGACTCTGCATAGACACCAAAAACATTGGAAGACCCCACTGTTTCTCACTATTAAAGTTGCAGTAGTTTTATTTATGAAAATACTTATTTTCCACCTATAATATTCAGGATCAAGAATTCCTGTAAGTAATTAGAATTCAGTAGGGCTGCTTGTTTATTATAGAGAAATCAAAATATATTACATAGCTTTTGTTTACAAAGACTTCTTCATGTAATTAAAGAATATCATATTTTGGCATTTGGTTTTCCTTATTATCTCAGTGCTTTGTTAATAAGTTTTTAATTGAAAATCATCTCAATGAATGAAACTATAGTGTGTTAACTGAACCCACCAAATATTCTGATATTCATCATTAATAGTGTGAGAAGTCAAAGGCTCTATTGTGTTACTTAATGAGCACTTATCATGTGGACTTCTATATATTAATAAGGAGAAGAGATGAATTGACCCATTTTTTCTGGAAAGTACCCAAAAAACCCACCATCAGGAAGAATCTTTGGGTAATCTGAGTTACATTTATAAAATAAGTGTAGTCAAGCTCCCACTGTTCTCTGGACCTGTTTCCCTTGCAGTGGAATGGCAGGAGTTAGACAGGCTCTTCTCTAAAGGACTCTTTGAGCCCTGATGTGGTAAAGAGGCTGGACTCTGGCCCCCACTGCTGGGTTTGAGTCCTTGCTCTACACTCACTCCCTGAGTGACCTTGGGTAAGTCCTTCTGGAGACACCAATTTTTTCATCTGTTAAATAGGAATAACAATATTACCAATCTCACAGTGATTATAGGAATTAAATGGGATAACACATGTCTCAGAACTGCACTTGGTATGTAATAAACACCAACAAAAGGTAATTAGTAATATTCCAGCACTAAAGTAAATATAGTTCTTTCCGAGGAGGCCATTGGCCCACTGAGAAGGAGCCCTGGCTTCTTATCCCAGCTCTGCAGTTAGCCAACTGTGACCATGAGTAGATGGGTCTTAGGAGCTCCTTGATTTTGTATCTGTAATGAGGAGGATGGGCTGGCATTGTTGGTTCTCAACCACAACTAATTTATAATTTTCCAGAGGGGAGATTTGAGTACTCCCGGGAATGGCAAAGTATATATTTCTATTAAGGTTAACTAGCCTGACCCCTAGGATGTGGACTAAAATAAACAGATCTATTATATTGTCTAGGATGGAGTATTTTAATCAATTACAGACAGTATAGCACTTTCTGTACTTCTGTAGAGGGACACAGTCCCCTAGACAGGGAAAGTATGAGTGAAACATTTAGACCTCTCTCCCTGCTCCCTTACTCCTCCTTCTCCTCTCCTGCCTGACCAGTTGGGTTAGTTGGGGAGGAGAGCCTGGGCCTGGGGCTCAGCTTTCTCTCTGTGGGAGCAGCCTCATCTCGGTACCCATGTGCTGAGTGGCCTCCCCAACAGGAGGCCCACAGCTGTCCCCCTCTGCCCTGGCAGGTTGGGCGGGTTTCATTCAGAGAAAAAAAGTTTTGGTGGTCACAGATCCACATTATGTCCTACTCCACTTCATCATTAAAACCTGGCATTTTGCTCTTTGACCTATCTCATTTCCAATGATATGTTTCTCAATGAGATCTGACCCCAGAGGGGAAGTGAGCTCTTGTTTATGTGGCCCCCAAAGTCCCAGTAAATATCATGGGGTCTATTTGAATTACTTAGAAGGAAAAGGCTCAAGATCGGTATGGTTTGTTGATTCTGCAGTACAATTCCCCAGCCAGGCCTGACCACAAGGATCCAACATTTTCAAGGACCTATGAACAGATTTTACTGGTTAAAAGGTGTGAGTCTTTGGACTCCAGCTGCCCAACCACTGCCTTCTGAGCCAACCCTCCATGGTTGAAGACTTTTTCCTTGAAATGTGACTGCCTCCACAGTTCCACCCTGCCTCGGCTAAAAGGTTCTCTGTTCCAGCTCTGAAATCCTCAGGAACTATCCATCTTGTTCTTATTCAAACATTCTAGCCCAGAAATAACCTGCAGGATGAAAGGGGGTCTTATGTCAGCCCTGCTTTGGCTCTTTCGCAAGGGCACATGTATTTTTCTATGTGTTCTTTTTCAGCGGTCCCTATACAGCACTAATCAGGAAAAAGTTCGCTCCTTCTTGACTTCACATGAGTTGTTTGAACTTCCCCAGAGTATTCCAGCAGCTGAAGCGATCACACACATCATAGCCAGAGCATTTCTATCTTCCTGCTGGTCCTTGCAATTGAGCCACAATAGATTTGGAATTCCCTAGTAAGCAACCTATTAAGCTATCTGGACAATAAATATAAAACCGGTATTTGTTTCCCTATAAGACAAATTAATGGCATATAATAACCATATATACCTACTATATTATATATTATGTAAATTACATAATGTATAATAACCATATATGTATAATACATATATATAATATATATGTGTTATATATATAATAGCCATCCATGTCTGATAACCAGTGTGATGCATTTATGTGGGATAGTGCACTGGGCTGTATGGAATTGAGCTTCCTTCTGATTCACGTATCCGATAGTAATGAAGATATATATCTCAGAAACTACAGCTGATGGGCTCTGCCAGCTGTCCATTGATTCCATAAATGGTTTCTTTTCCAGATTGTAAGAGGAACTGATAAGCCATTTCCTCTAATCACCACGGCACTTTAGGCAGAGCTGGGACGGTTCCCATATTGATCCTCTCTCTTCAATTCCAGCCCTCGCTCCAGCCCTAGGCAAGGCAGAATTTCCTTCCAAACACTTCACAACACTGCAGATAATTCCAGTGAGGTCCAAAGAAGTGCAATTCTTCTCCTGGATTTTATTTTTCATAATACTCAGGCTCTTAATTTTAGTTATGGAAAAGGACAATTATTAAATATGGAGAGTTGGAGGGCACCTGGGTGGCTCAGTTGGTTAAGCGACTGCCTTCAGCTCAGGTCATGATCCTGGAGTCCCGGGATCGAGTCCCGCATCGGGCTTCCTGCTCAGCGGGGAGTCTGCTTCTCCCTCTGGCCCTACCTCCCTCATGCTCTCTCTATCTCATTCTCTCAAATAAATAAATAAAATCTTTAAAAAAAATAAATAAATAAATAAATAAATATGGAGAGTTGGAGGAACAACAGGTGTAGACCTCCAATATTGTGGTGTTTTAAAATAAGGAGCTCACAATTTACTTTTCAGAGGATTGTACACTCCTGAGAATAACAGCTAAAGATGCAGAGGAGATAAAGAGGAATACTGTCTGAGTACAGAAATGTCTCATTTGAGTTGTTTTATATTTAGATAGTATTCTAACATCCTAAAATATTAAAAAAATAATAAATCAGTGCAGATGAATTGTAATGCTAAAATAGTTTCTCCCCCTGAAACTGGATTGATACTGCCTTTTAAGGGTATTTACCAAGTGTGTAGCTGAGCAGAGTGCTGCCAGAATAACTTTGTCCTGATGGAATCAGTGTCTAACCCAACAGCTTCCGAGGTACAGAGGGAAAAGGGAAGCCCCTCTCATCTGCAGGTGCTCTGGTTCCCAAGGGACTTAGTTATAGGAGACCAGTGACCTAGAGGGTAAATGTCCGGGATATTTTTAACGACAAAAACAGCTCATATTTACAAAGGATCATAAAACAAATACTGATGTACTCCCCACTCAAAATGAACAATATTTTGCAATAGTTACTTCAAGATCTTTTTTATTTAAAGAAATAAACACACACATTATAGAGAACATTGAGAGCCCTCCTGTTCTCATCCTCAAGCATGTTTACCTCTCTCCAAACCCAGAAGAAACTCTTATTGTAAGTATAGAGTATGTCTAATCCATGTTTTGAAACTTTTACTGTGAGCGTGTATGTCTACATATATCCATAAGTGCTGTAGAGCATTACCATGCTCACCATTTTTAATTTAAATAAATGGTATAAAAATGTAACTTGCTTTTTCTCATGCAACAGTTTTTAAGATCTGTCCATATTGATGTATGAAGATATTCCTCATTTATTTTAGCTGTTGCACACCATTCCATGGTTATCAATATATCACAATTTATTAATCCCTATTCTCTTACAGATGAATATTTGAGTTGTTTCCAATTTTTTTTATTTAAAACAATGCTGTAAAGAACATTCTTTGGCATGTCTCCCTGATGCACATGTATAAAAGTTTCACTAGGATATAAACCCAGAAATGGGACTGAGGGTGTTAGGCTATGGGCATTTCAAACTATGTTTCATATCACCAAAGCACTTCCCAAGGTGATTACACCAACTGGCACGTCAGTGATGATGAGTTCCTTTTTCCCACCTGAACTTGATACTGGAGAATTTCTTAAATTCTGCTCATTTTATGGTTATGGAATGGTTCATCTGGTTTTATGGATCATCTGGTTGTTTTAATTTATATTCCTCTGAATACTAGTAAGGTTGAGCATCTCTTCATATGCTTCTTAGCCACTTGGATTTCTTCATGAAATTACTGCTTATATCTTCTGCCTATAATTCTGTATGGTTGTTTGTCTTTTTTTAATTGATTTGTAGTAGTTCTTTACCTAGGCTGCTTACTAATCTTTTTTTTTTTTTTAACATATACTATATCTCAGAGGCTCCACTGTTCCTTGACAATTAGGAGTTGGAGATTCACCCACTCAGGAGCTTTCTGGACCATTAAAGAGTAATCTAAATAATTTATAGAATAGTGATTTTAAGAGACCTCTTGGTCTGGGCATGGGGTGCTCAGGAGGATCAATAAGGTGAGGGGGCAACCTCGAGGTTTGATGAAAACGCTGTGGGAGACAATTCTGTCTTGATCTCAAGAGTACACCATTATGACCTAAGTAGAAGAGGTTTCTCAGAACATGATTAGAATTTTAATGCTGTCACCATTCCAAGCATTTCTAAGCTATGCTCTGAGAATTGCTCAAGCTTTGTCAACAGATGCTGATAATCTCTTGTCAATATTTACATTGGTGGCTTTTCCTTTAAGGGAAGGAGGCTACTCAAAGACAAATAACAATGACTACTGTAAATTCTGTTCCACCTGAAATTTGCTGCTGCAGAGTGTGAGTGTGGGATTTCCCTAAGCAATTCCATCATTGTAGTTGTTGGACTTTTTATCAGAAGTGTCACTTATGAAAGTTACATCACTAGGACATTTCCATGGTCTTTCTACTTAAAATTACAGAAAAACAATTAAACAAAAATTAGATTTAATAAGTATCTATGAAGGCAATTGACAGAATCCATCCACATTCCTAACTAGAGGAGGAGAGGATCATCTGAGGCAAAGGTGGGAAGAAGACCTAGGGAACTCACCATTAGGAACCGCTCTGCCACCGTGGATGAAAAGCTTCCAAAGCAGCTCTTTTGGGGGAGGTTAAGAATAATTTTGACTTCATTAAAGGAAAAACTCAGAGTGGCTGGAATCTGTTTAATGTGGTGGAGCCCTTCCAAGACTCTGGACAGCAATAAAGAGACCAGACACAGACACATCGAGTACAGGGCATGAAAACTGGGCAAACCCATAAAAACAGAGAGAGAAAGGTGACTCCTGGTTCTACCTCCTCTTGAAAAACAGGGAAGAAATGGTTCAGAAATAAACTGGTTCTTCTGTGCCCGCCCACAACCCTAAATCTTTCCCCATTCCCAGATAGCTGGGGGAATCATTGAACTAACCATGGAAACTTATACCAGCTGGGCCTCTAACTTAAGCAATGCAGGAATATACCACCATGGTCTAGGTATATGAGGAGAACCCACACAGCCTGCACACCTGTTTTAGATCTAGTATGAGGCCTAATTCAATCTCTCATGTTCAACAGTGGATAAACAATGCAGAATCTATAAAAACATTCTGAAAAAAATACACATTGTAACCAACAAATAGAGAAAGAGCATCCATTTGAAAAAGAAATACTACATTAAAAAAAAATAAAGTTCAGATAATGTCTGCTTTGTGCTCACAATAAAATTCGATAAAACTTAGCCTCCGAGACAAAGAACGAAGATTACATGAGGGGCTCAGACTGAAAAGTAAAGGGAATGAGAGAGGGAAAAAAATATGAAGAAACTAACATTACTACAACTAAAACTTTTAACTAAATGATTGTCAATAAAGAGTAGGATCACAACTGTAGAAAACTGAATTGGTCAAGTAAAGGAAAAGATTGAATCACTCTCCTGGGTTGAAAAGACACATGAAAATGAGGGAGAAACACTGAAATTGAAATAATAGTTAGACATTGTAGAAAAATACTTTTCCTGAGCTGAAGATCTGAATCTGCAGGTCAAAGGTATTTATCATGTAGCAAGCAAAATTGGTTAAATGAGATTGGCACTAGTGCGTATCTTGGTTACATAACTGAATTTCAAAAGTAAAGACAGCTTCCTACAAAGAGGTGGGGGCTTAGGTGCTATGGTGGGGTGAAGGGTTACTTGGAAAAAAAAATCAGTTTGCCCTCAGAGATCTTCTATACAACATTAAAAGTCAAATAATAAGAAAAAATAAAAATTTAAGAGAATGTAATAAATCAAATTAATAATAAAACAACAAGCTTCTGGAAGCAAAAGTTGTCAGGACCAAATGAATCAAAACAAAGAATGACTAAGTTATTTAACAAAAAGTTAATTAGGAAGATTAATGCCATTTCAATATAGAATTGTTCATAAAAATTTAATAATTCTTGAAAAGGGAAATGCATAATAGTACAAAAATAATAATTTGTAATAGTACATGTTTGTCTCAAAAGTCCCAAAATATACATGTCATAGAAGAAAGACATTGGGGCAGTTAGAAAAATACATGGATTTCTGCATTTGTGTGAGGAAATACATGGTTTCATTCATAATATTGACAGCCACACTTTTTTTTTTAATTTATGGGTAACAACTAGGAAAATTTAAATCAAAATTTATGCCATTCATGCAAATCGATCAATGTGAGATGTTGCGTCAATAAGAGAAAGGATAAAAATCATATGATCATTTAAATAGATGCAAAAAAATCAAAGTACAACATGCATTCATGATAAAAACCCTCAATAAAGTAGAACTAGAGGGAACATAACTCGACAGAATCAAGGCCATATATGAAAAACCCACAGCAGGCATCATACTCAATGGGAAAAAACTAAGAGTTTTCCCCTAAGGTCAGGAACAAGACAGGGATGTTCAGTCTCACAACTTTTATTCAATATAGTATTGGAAGTCTATAGCAATCAGACAAAAAAAAGAAAAAAAAGGCAAAGAAGGAAAGAAGGAAAACTTGATGATAGTGTTGCTAAAAATTGACACAAATTTATTTATAACAACTATACAGAATGAACGGATTTTCATTTTTAATTAATTTCTAATTTAATGTTTCGCTATTTCAATAATGAGCATATCTTTGACCTAAGAACTCATTGATTCTAACAGTTATTATTGGCTGCCTGAATATGCCAGCCATGTGTAACCATTACTTTTCTTCCTTATACTTTATAATTTTATGTAATAACAGCCATCAGTAAACTTAGAGCCTTATGGAAGTTAATGAATAATTATCCTTTACATTATAACTATAAATCTGCTAATCATTAATATACTTGGTAGTCATTATCTCTTATTATGGACATTAACCCAGTTTAACAAAGATCTTGAGTGTCAAATAGAGTCAGGTTGCTTCTATACTTTAAAGGGTGATAAGTGTGAAGAGGAGGGGGCTGAGGTTTGGAGCCATGCCCAGTTCCTGGCACATAGTAGAAGATAAACACTAGTTGAATTGCTGAGATTAGTGTTTATCGAGTGTCTACTGTGTGCCAAACAGTGCTAGGTACTTTACATCATTGTCACATCTAATTTCCCCCAGTCCTTGTATGTGTGTATTGCTATTCTCATTTTTCCAAGAAGGAAGTAAAAGTTTGGAGAAATTAACGTACTTTCCTGCAGCTTGGCTGCATTGCTAAAATTTGAATCCAGATTTCTCTGGCCTTAAATCACAGCTCTTCCCACCACACTTCTGATATCTAAACATATATATCATTGAAAGTTACTCACAAACTATGTGTTAGGAGTTTGAACCATTCTAGCTACCTCATTCAATAGTGAGCAACAATTCAATGATTTACAGTTCAGTCATTTTCTTTAAAGTGAAATCACTTCTGGTGAAAAATGATGTAAGTTTATATTGCATTGGAGTTGGCATCAATATCATTTTGAGAACACCGTTAACAGAATCCTAGAAACTGAGGGTCTGAAGGGACTTCAGATTTTATTTAGTCTAATCATAGTGGGAAACGTATATCTTTTGCTCTGATTGGGATCTTGAATATATCAAATTGGAAATTCTTGAGGCATACTCTTTGCTGAAGAAAGAGAAATGGTGGCAGAGTGAGTTGCCAGGGAATCAGTGGCAAGTCAGGCAGACAAACTGAGTGAGAAACTGAGAAGTAAATTCAAGGGCTTCAGTGTCTATCTCCAGGCCTGAAGACCAAAAGAAATAAATATTCCACTGGTGCTTGACTTGATGATATTTGAGGTCCCTTTGGACCATGAAGTTCTGTGATGAGACCAAAGGCCTTTTCAGAGTGATGATAATGATGTTGTTGATGAGAAAACCCAACATAAAACTCCATGCATCTGAGGGGGTGGGAGAAGGGATGTTTAAAATCTTTACATTGGTTGTGTGTATTCAATGGGGACATCTGTGATTTGGCAGAGCCTAGGGTATATTTGTTTTTTTTTTTTTAATTTAATTTTATTTTACTATGTTATGTTAGTCACCATACAATACATCATTAGTTTTTGATGTGGTGATCCATGATTCATTGTTTTCGTGTAACACCCAGTGTTCCATGCAGTACGTGCCCTCCTTAATACCTATCACCGGGCTAACCAATCCCCCCTCCCCCACTCCCCTCTAAAACCCTTAGTTTGTTTCTCAGAGTCCATAGTTTCTCATGGTTCGTCTCCCCCTCCGATTTCCACCCCCCCTTCATTTTTCCCTTCCTTCTCCTGATGTCCTCCATGCTATTCCTTAAGTTCCACAAATAAGTGAAACCATATGATAATTGACGTTCTCTGCTTGACTTATTTCACTTAGCATAATCTCCTCCAGTCCCATCCATGTTGATGTAAAAGTTGGGTATTCATCCTTTCTGATGGCTGAGTAATATTCCATTGTATATATGGACCACATCTTTTTTATCCATTCATTTGTTGAAGGGCATCTCGGCTCTTTCCAGTTTGGCTATTGCAGACATTGCTGCTATGAACATTGGGGTGCATATGGCCCTTCTTCTTTTTTTTTTTTTTAAAGATTTTATTTATTTATTTGACAGAGAGAGACACAGCGAGAGAGGGAACACAAGCAGGGGGAGTGGGAGGGGGAGAAGCAGGCTTCCCGCCGAGCAGGGAGCCCGATGCGGGGCTCGATCCCAGGACCCTGGGATCATGACCTGAGCTGAAGGCAGACGTTTAACCACCTGAGCCACCCAGGTGCCCCATGGCCCTTCTTTTCACTACATCTGTGTCTTTGGGGTATATTTGGATCCAACTGAATTTGGGTGACTGTAGTAAGCTAAAGAGTGGCCTCCCAAATATGTGTGTCTTAATTCCCAGAACCTGTAGATGTTACTCTATGTCGTCAAAGGGATTTTGCGTGTGTGAATAAACTAAGGATGTTGAGATGGAGAGATTATCCTGGATCATCCTGGTGGGTCTGCTGTCAACACCACAGTCCTTATAAGGACACTGGAGGACTCAGAGTCAGAGGAGAAGATGATGTGAGGATGGAAGCAGAGACTGGAGTGATATGCTCTGACGATGGATGAAGGGGGTCACAAACCAGGGAATATGGTGGCTACTAGAAGCTAGCAAAGACAAGGAAACAGATTCTCCTCGCAAAGCCTCCGGAAGGAGCAAGCCTTGCATATACCTTGACATTAGCCCAGTGAAACTGATTTTGGATTTCTAACCTCCAGACCGGTAAGACATTAAATCATCAGTGTTTTAAGCCACTAAGTTTGTGGTACTTTGTTACAGCAGCGGTAGAAACCTAATGCAGTGACTCACTAGCCAGAACTGAAGTCATCGCCTGAGCACTTTTTCCTCAGGATAACCCTTCAAAGAGAAGTGAGTTTTAAAAAGACAAGTCATACCATTAACATGAAGCCCTTTTATCTGCAGAATTTATGTTAGGAATAAGGAGCAGAAATCTCTTTCCTGACACTTCCCAGTATCATGGTTGGCTCCAGGCTGTCTATAGCCTGTGGGGACAATAGGGCTGGTCTTTGAACCTAAGCTCTCCCCTGAAATCTAGACTCACATTTTGACTGCCTCCTTGCTATTTCATCTTCACTGTCCTACCATAACCCAGGGTCAACAAACGAAGCCAATCTCATCATCTTCCTAGGAAAGTACACAGTCAGTGTCCTGTGATTATTTCTGATCCTGTGGAATCTTACAAAAGTCGTCCCTCTGTCCCCTGGTACTCTTTACTTCCTGTTTGATTAATAGCATACCATCATCCAGACCCAAAATGTTGTGTCACCTTTGACAACTCCTTCTGGGCTCCTCTCGTGTAATTAATTACTAAGCACTGTAATATCAGTTCCCTACTTTCTACGCCCACTGTTTTGTTCAAGTTAGAGTCCCAGCAGCCTTCCTTCAAAGATAATGGTCTCCTAATGATTTTGGATTTCATTCACCAGTGCTTGACTCTATCTCCCCAGATAAATATTCATAAAGGAATATCCTTTCTAATCAAGTCATTCACTGCTTTCCTTTGTCCATTATTGCAAATGAAAAGCTATTCAAGTTCTCTTGCCACTGCCCATTTTATTTCCCCCCTTCCCCTTTAAAGATTCCTCTATCCTTACTCTACCTTCTAATCAAGGATATTTGCTATTCTCGAACAAATCTTGTTTCCCTGCCTGTGCCTTTGCTCTGTATTTGTTCTCCACCTAGAAGATTCCCCCTTCTGGAGCTCCATCCCTGCATGCCGAAATATTGCTTATATAAAATAAGGTTAGGGGGCGCCTGGGTGGCCCAGATGGTTAAGCGTCTGCCTTCGGCTCAGGTCATGATCCCAGAGTCCTGGGATCAAGCCCCACATCGGGCTCCTGGCTCAGCAGGGAGCCTGCTTCTCCCTCTCCCTCTGCCTCTCCCCCTCCTCATGCTCTCTCTCTCTCTCTGTATCTCTGTGTCTCAAATGAATAAATAAAATCTTTAAAAAATAAATAAATAAAAATAAGGTTAGAAGGTATGGTGGTTTTAAATATGTCCACAGATGTCTGTCTATAAGAGGGAGAGTCTACCCTTTCTTTCCTCTTGAATGTAGGTTAGATAAAGTGACTTGCTTCTAATGAGTAGAATATGGTGTAACAGACACTGTGTGACTAGGTTATAAAAAGCATTGTGACTTCCTCCTCTGTGTGTGTGTGTGTGTGTGTGTGTGTGTGTGTGTGTGTGTCTCCCTCTCTCAGATAGCTTACTCTGGAGAAGCTAGCTGACACATTGTAAGGACTCTGTGAAGCAAATCTATGAAGAGGTGTGCACAGCAAGCAACTGCGGCATCCTACCATGTGAGTGAGCCATCTTGGAAATGGGCCCTGCAGCCCTAGTGAGCCCTCACATGACAGCAGCTACCTAGCTAGCACCTTGGCTGCAACTTTAGGAAAGACCTTGAGCCACAACTGTCCAGGAAGCCACTTCCAAAGTCCAAACTCAGGAGCTGTAAGATAATATGTGTTTGTTGTCTAAAGCCACTAAGTTTTAGGATGATTCATTATGCAGCAATAGATAATACAATAGTCAATCATCCTTTTATTTTTTTTAAGATTTTATTTATTTATTTATTTATTTATTTATTTGAGAGAGAGAGAGCATGGGGGAGAGGCAGAGGGAGAAAGAGAGAGAATCTCAAGCAGACTCCACGCTGGGCATGAAGCCCGATGCCTGGCTTGATCTCAAAACCCTGAGATCATGACCTAAGGTGAAACCAAGAGTTGGACGCTCAACAGACTGAGCCACCCAGGCACCCCCATCTGTCTTTTTAAGAAACTTCGACAATAATTTCTTGAATGCCTTTGATGTGTTGGATTCAGACCTACAGAAGGGGGATGCAGGGGCGAATTTACAAATCTGGCCTTTGTTCTTAACACTAGTTATAAATAGTCTGTCAGGAGAAAGATACATTAAACAAGTAATTACCCAAATAATTATCTAATTGCCATTATGATAAAGTCAATCAAGTAGAAGACAACTGTTGATAGCATTAAGAAATCTGCTCTAACAGAGTGGAGCACACTTCTAATCACTAAGGAACTAAGAGTCCCCATGCAACAGTCCAGGACTTTGAAGAGGTCTTTGAGTGGCAGTAGAGCCCAAAGTTAGGAAGGTAGGCTCTAGATCCAGCTGCCTTGATTTGAATATACTCTCTGCCTCTTACAAATCACGTGAACTCAGGAAACTTTCTTGTCCCTATGACCCTAAGTTTCCTCTTCTGAAGGTAGTATAATAATCGTACCCTCACATAGAGTTCTTGAGTGGACTAAATGGGTTAGTACATACAAAATAGCTATAACATTGAATGGATAAAGAATATGTGGTATATATATACAATGGAATATTATGCAGCCATCAAAAAATTGAGATCTTGCCATTTGCAATGACGTGGATGGAACTAGAGGGTCTTATGCTAAGCGAAATAAGTCAATCAAAGACAATTATCATATGATCTCACTGATATGAGGAATTTGAGAAACAAGACAGAGGATCATAAGGGAAGGGAGGGAAAAATGAAACAAGACAAAACCAGAGAGGGAGACAAACCATAAAAGACTCTTAATCTCAGGAAACAAACTGAGGGTTGTTGGAGTGGAGGGGGGTGGGAAGGATGGGGTGGCTGGGTGATGGACTTTGGGGAGGGTATGTGCTATGGTGAGTGCTGTGAATTGTGTAAGACTGATGAATCATGGACTTGTACCCCTGAAACAAATAATACATTATATGCTAATAAAAAAATAGCTATAACAGTACCTGGCCCATTAGGTATGCTTGACTGAAATTAGATATTGATTTCTATATTGAGTTTCTCTGTCTGGTCCATTATCATTGTCTTAAATGAGTGGAGTTAGCCCACCACTCTTAAGTCTTAGCTCCATGTCTCTATTAAGGAGAATTGTGAGTCCTGCTTCATTAACCCTGAGCTGTAAGCAACCACCTTCTCAGAATATAACTTTAAGGTTCATACCAAATTGACCTGGCATTGAGGGTTTTATAGTGAGAGTAACGGAAGGACGTCTCCAAAGTCCTCAGAGAAACTCAAGTATCACGCAGGATCAGGCACATACCTATACAATCAAACACCACAAATTCTTTGCCTCTAGACTTATTTGCACAACTTCTAGTTTTATAAACTTGGACTTCTAATCTTGGGAGCCTTCCATCAATAGCCAGCTAAAGGCTTTTTACAGTCATAATTCCATTTCCCTTTAAATACTTAAAAAATACTCTTGTATGGTGAAATATAATAGGGTAGAGAAGGAATAGGAATAGGAATGCAAACACTTTGGCATATACAAATGAACTAAGATTTTGAAAGGATAGATCCAGGGAAGATTAAATCTCAGAAGAGCCTGGATATATTGTGTGAGTCAGTACCACACAAAAAATAGGATGATAATAGGATGATAAACTGATAGTGTGTATGTGTGGCTCTAGCTACAAAATTAGAACACACACACTCACAATAGATGAGGGTGATAAGATCAGTCATTACATCTTGGTGTTGTGAAGACCAAGTGTTGGATTTTAGTTGAGCTAAAACCTGCTTTTCTGCCCCCCCGCCCCCATCCCTCGACTATGCCTATCCTGCAATTTAGACATGTCTTTATCAGAAAAGCATTAACTGAAGTACTCTCTGCTGCTAATTTGCTGATATTTTCCACTCTCATATCATTTGCTGGTTTCTCTTGCTATTACCTCTTTTAGTGCCAAACAGATTTTATGTTGAACAGTAAATCCTGCCTAATACATGATCCATAATAATTGTTCTTGATGGGACAGGGAGACATCACTAGCTTTCTACTCAAAACAATTTCCAGATGAACATTCATGCCTTATCCTACTACAGCATATGCAACGGGTTTTTCTAGCATTTTTGGCACCAGAGAGATTTGACGATAATGATGCTAAGACCACTAGATTCACCAAAGTGTTAGCTGAAATGAAGCACACCACTATACTTGGCATACAAAATGAATGTATTTTGTTAGGTCACTCACTTTAAAGAGAGCGCACATTCTCTTTAAAAAAGTAGAGATTTCCTTTGACCAGCCAGCCCTATAAGTATGAGGTGGGACTAAAGTTTGTCAAGAGTCATTCTTTCCAAATTGCCATGGCTGTTTTGCACCCCTCTGTGAGTGGCACACTCAGAGAAGCAGTGAGAATAATTCCAGAATTATGGATCTGTCTCAGTTAATTCCCAGTAAAGTGCACAGACAGTATCTTGGGCCATGTCAGAATTTATATAAGCAAAACTTTAACCTGTGTTTCTTGAGCTGATCGCAACATTTAGTGCAGATTTTTAATATGCATGGTCATGTGGAGGCTGGTGGTGTGGTAAAAAAGTACATTGCATTCGGGCAAGATGTTCGTTAAGACTTTCCCCCGCAAGTTATAGAGATTCTACTTGACTTAAATAAGAATGGAGGATTTATGTTAAAGACATGGGGTTGACTTGAAACCCAGGTCAAGTTCTTGAAAGAACCAGAAGGAGGAAGGAAGCTAGGTAACATTGTCTTTGCAGTCTCGGCAGTGGTAGTGGCTTCCAATAGCAGCAGCTGAATCCGATGCGGGGTCTTTCCTACATATGGAGAACCAGCTTCATTGCATCCCCATTAGTACATCAACCCCAGCCGGCCAATTCCTCCCCCTCGGAGTCTGATCCCAGCCCCACGCAGTGCCTCCTTGGAGCTCAGAAAAGCCTGAGCAGTTCTCCCTCCTCAGAAGTCTCAGTTTTGACTCTGGGCATCCCCTTCCACGCTTTTAAGTTTTAATCATTCCAGCCTCTTTGTTCCTCCAGCCCTGGGGTGATAGCTGCTTCCTGCAGTTGCTATGTTCAAGTTTTCTCTTTTTATTTTCTTGGCTACCTAGTTGACAACTTCATAACTAGTTAACATTTCTTTATACTAGATTATTTCTGTCAAATAATTGGTGGGTTTTCTGTCTCCTACTTGGACCCTGACTGATAGAGGTGCCTATTATTGAACTACATGATTTCTGCAGTTCTACCAACTTTGAATTTTTCTAATACGTGAATGCATTGTGGTAAATGCACAAGTATTACACAAGTACAGTAGGAGTAGTTGACCATTCATGACAAATGCCCGTACAATAAACATCACGATTAGAGCTTTCCTTTTATCTCCTTTGTCTTCACAGTAATCCTATGAGTCCTGTGATGTGAGGATGTGGGTTTACAGAGGAGGAGACTGAATTCAGGGAGAGGGCTGATAGGTGATAGAGCCCAAATGCAAGCCTGGCTTTTCATGTGGCTCCTTTCAGTCAGTGATCATGGTGCTTCCAACATGGCAGAGTGCAGTTACTCTGCTTCATGCTGGTCCCTCTCAGACTGTAAGTACGGAGACCTGGGTTTTATCTTGCTTTATATGTCCAATGTAGTTACCAGAAGAGAAGATCCACAATGAACATCTGTTGATTTGAAACTTGAAACTTGAAGAAACTGATTCAGATAATTTGAAAAGACAGGATGATTCCCGAAGAAAAGTTAAGCCCCAGAGCTATTTGGGGCAGCCAACTGAAATGGCTCTCCCGCAGATGCAGGACTTGGCATCTACATCTACACACATCTACATCTACCACGAATTCAAGTGAGCGCTCAGAGACTAGTGTCAACCCAGAAAGCATGCACCTAAATTCAGAGAGAAAAGTCACTCGTCAGTGACCATAAAGCAGCAAGGGATCTTTGGTTTGAACTACCAACTGGACCTGGTACTAAATTGAGGACACTTAATTTGCTTCATTCAAATGTAATTTTTGTCCTAAGATGTCTGCACATTTTAAAACAGTTGGTCCACTTTTTCATGGCTCTGCTTTTATGGGGAAATAAACCCTTATTGCTGCAAAATAATAGCAGTTACCCCAACTGCAATAACATTGGCAGGAACCCTTCTAATTAAGAACTACCCAGGGACTTCTCCCAGTTCTGAGGCGGCATGTCCTCTTGAGAAAATTCTGACAGTCTCTCTACAATTCAAATGACTTTACTTTTTCTACACTGGCACATTGATATTGTAGTCAGAAATTTAAATATTTCAAATTCAAAACAACAGAATGAACTAGAGAATCAATGAATTTGTCCTGCTTCACAGTGACAGTTTCCTGTAATTTTAGGTGCACCAAAATGCTTATTGACAGACAAAGAAAAATAATTAGTTCAAAAACCCTTAGAACCTTCCATATTGAAGCACTTGGGAAATTATTTGCCTTTTCTAATGTACCCATTTGTTTGTCATTAACAGATGCTCAGGCACTCAGCTGCTTACATATTTTTTGCAGCTGTTTGCTGGGAGGCTCTGAGAATGTTTCAAGGTTCAACTTAGTGTCAAACCATTGAAGTTTCTAAATTCATTTTCTAGGCATAAAGGCCACAGTCTGTCAAGCCTGGTACTGTGGATTATTTTGGTGATATTTCAATGCAAGAAATGAACAGATAGATTATATTTTATTATTAACCTATGAGTCCTTAAGAAGAATTGAATGGCCACAAGTATACAAGGTCTTCAGTTTGCATTACAATGAAAATTTTACCCTGTGGAAATACATGATTCACTGAACTTACAAAAATTTAGACTATAGTAAAACATCCAAATCCAAGTGAACTAAAAATCTTAACTAATTTTTCTCAACAATCTGAGCCTTAGTTTACCCATGGGTATAGAGCAGGAAACATGAACTTATAAAACAAATTACAGTTTTGATGGCTGTCTCTCCAAATGCCAAGTGGTAAAGTAATAGTCTTCTACCGAAGACTGAAAAATCTGCATGTTGAAAATTGAAAATCTTCACATGAGAATTTATAGACATTTGAGATCCTGCCAGCTGGCAAAATTGACTTTAGCCTACACAGCACTTTTTTCTGTAAGTAATAAAAAGAAATAAGAATTTAGTTAAGATATTGTGATATTATGGTAGAAAATCTCAAGTACTTTGTCTAACAATTAGAGCTTATTAGCTATTAAAAAATATTCCTTTGAGTTGCATTTGGTTCCAAACAACATCTGGGATCTATATCCCTAAAGTCCATAGAACATACAATCCACACATTATTTGGTTTCACAACTGAATATTTTGATATTAGGCTATATTAATGAGCCCATTTGTTAAAATCATCTTAAACTGTTTTCCCGGGGGGAAAAAAATGCCGTGTTATTCAGGTCTTCCTTTTTTCTGCCAACTATCTTGAATACTAGCCTGCTATAAATTAGTACAGTCCCTGATTGAAGCATGGAGTTATCTGCAAACTTCCCTAAAATAGATACTTTATAGTAACTATCAAGTACACTCATTGATAAAAAACATACATTTTGAGGGGATGCTGTTGCCAATTACAGTCAATTAAAAAAGGAAGCTATGAAATTGCCAAAGGCAAATAAGATACTTCTTCCCCTCTGTGCTTGCCTATAGCAACTAACAAAGGGGCACTTAAAATACCAAAGGTTAGATCCCTAAAGTCCAAATTATTAAATTAACTTTCTTTTCAGTATAATAAAGTACAGTAGAATAGTGTGTGTGAGTACATATATTTACAAAGTAAGAAAACCAATATTAACAAGAGCTGGAAGAAATAATTTGAGAGCCTTCTGATTCTAGTATTCTATGATTCATCAGTATCCTGCCATTATTGACCACATTGCCAATTTGTTCTGAAATTGTCAACTAGAAACATGGCACAATTAGGTAAACAAATCATTTCCCAAAAAGATGCTGACTCACTAAATCTCTTGTTATGAAAAAAAAAAAAATCCCAAATTGCCAATTTCCTGATTTGACGATTACTGAGTTTCCATTTCCCAAATAGGCCAATTGACCCTTAGATTAGGTGAAACTCCCACATGCATGTATCTCTTCCCCAATCCCCACCTCCCCACCGGTCACACAGACACTCACACCCTCACACACCTTATGTGCTCTTCCTCCTCACTGGGGGACAGCATTTTATTGAATGTTAAGACAAATTTTAGCCTGCTGCTTAAAAGAAATGGTTTTGGTTTTGGTTTCTCATCAGTGGCTGGCTTAAAGTACAATAACAAAACAATATAGGAGAGGGAGTTTTCAATGACGCTGCCAAACCACCCTCCCAAACCAAACCAAACCAAACCAAACAAAAAACTGTTAATGCTCCTAATTCTCCCAATTAACATAGACGTCACATACGTCGATTATGCTTGTTCAATTTATCTCCAAATTGGATACTCGCAGCAGCCCCCTGAAAGTTTCATGTGTGCCGAAAATGGAAGAAGGAAGGCAACTTAATGTTTCCTGGGCACCACTGACCAGCCAGGCATTGAGGTGCTTCTGCATACTCTCTCAGTTAATGAACCTTCCTCCAATAATCCTTGGAGACTGGAATCATTATAACATCCCCTGTTTTACTAATAAGGAAACTGGGACTCAGAAACAAAATGCCTACTCATATTGATAGTAAGTGGCCTGGATCTGAGGTGTTTTTTGTTGTTGATGTTGTTGTTTTAAGAAAAACCAAGTCTGATTCCTGGACCATGGCCTGCTGAGAAGATACAAAATGCAACCCAAAGGGATAGGTAGGCAGTGGGCATTCTGGAGTGTCTAGCTCTTGATAATTGCTGCAACTGATCATTATTTGGGTCATTATTTCTCTAATACTTGCTTTCCTCTTTGCTTGTAAGGTCCACGAGGGAGATGTTGTTTGTTTTGTCCATCCTTGTATTTATCAGGGCCTCCCACTTAGTAGGTGTGCAGAAAGTCCTTGTTGACTATCTAATGCTCTCTGCCTCTCCTGCTGGCTCTCTCAGGGTCATCTCTTAAAGAGCTTTACACAAGCACAGAATAATGATTGTTATGCTCATCACTACACTTCTTCGTCATTTTAATCTTGTGCCTAACCAATCATCATTATCTTGTAGAAGGACATGACAGCCAGCTTTTAGCTAATTGCTTTCAAATTGATGAGGAGAGTTTTCCAAGTAGAATAATAATATATTAACAACTAGTGAATCTTTACTTATATGCTCAGTACTGTAAGTGCTTTATGTGTATCCTCTTACTTAATTCTTACTAGAGATATTATCATTGTCCCCATTTTAAAGATAAAGAAGATGTGGTTTAGAGAGGTTCAGTGACTTTCCTTGAAGGAAGAATTATGAAGAACAAGGGGGTAAGAAAACAACAGAAAGACAAGCAGCTGTTCTGGGGCTGAAGGAGAGCCTGGTACCACGGGGATGGACATTTTCTTGGCCTTGGCAGCACAGCGCTCTGCTCCCTGCTTCAGGCTCCACTGGGCTCCTACGACATCAGGATCCACTAGCAACAACCATCACCTTTACTTGTAAAATGGAAACCATTGTGTTCTGTTTCTTTATTGCTCCATAATGAGTGCCCCCAAGTGTAATGGCTTCACACAACAATGCTTTATTATTGCATGTGATTCTGAGGGCTGACCTGGACCTGGCTCTCTAGTTTTTCTGTTATTCTTGTTTTGAGTCTCTCCCGTCATCCGATGGGACCTGGGCTACAGTGTCCTGGGTGGCGTCACTGACTCCCTTACTTCTTCCCTTCTCCTTCAAACCAGCTTCCTACATACCCTCTAGATCTCATCAGCTACCCCTGACTGCAGGAATGGATCCCTTCCTTCAAACCCTGAATTTCTCCTTCACAACTTACATCCCGTGTATGGTGTCTGGTTGGTTGTCTATCCCCATGGTGGACTGTGAGTTTCATGAGGGTAGGACCAGCCCCATTTTATTCATCTTTGTATCTTCATTGTTAAATAGAGCACCCCACCTATGTTAAGTGTGCAGTAAATATTTCAATAAAGGCATGAATGACCACTAGGAATACATATTTTAGTGTTCAGGGGTTGTTTTTCCTCTTAAATCCCAAACATTGTTTTTCTAGGTTCTATAAAGTAAGTCTACACACATCAAATGAAGAAAGAAGATGTACTACCTGAACTATCCCAACAATTCAAATGAGGCACTTCATTCTCAATTATTTATAAATTGAAATTGGTTTGTGAATGTTATAAGATTATCTGGATAGTTCTTTAATTTCTGTTCATTTGATTAGATATATAAACCTAAAAATAAAAATTCTTATATTTGATAAAGTTGGGGGGGGGTTTAAACCTGTATTTCTGCCCATTAGCTGACACAGTTTTAGGGGAACAAGAAAAGCCATGGTCAAATCTATGTCTATATAGGAAGGCTGGAGGAAATGTTTATCAATTCTTAAAAAAAAATAAAGTTTCCTAGCTCCTTGGTTTTGGCACTTACAGGCTTTGCCTCCATAAATACATAAGAAGTGTTTAATGGAAGTATACTGATACAAATGCTATAATCTGCCTTGGGAGAACTGGCTGATGGGGAAACTTGACTTGTAAGACAATGTTGCTTTGGTGATCTCAGCCTACCTTCTGACTTTTTTTCAAGGGTTTTATTCAGAGAAAGCGTGATATAAAAGATAAAGTAAAGCAGATCAACAGTTACTCAAACCACATTAGAAACCAGGTTTGTTGAGTTTCTTTGCTGGAGACATTTTAATAAACATACATCATCTTTATTTTTTTTTTAAAGATTTTATTTATTTATTTGAGAGAGAGAATGAGAAAGAGAGAGCACGAGATGGGGGAGGGTCAGAGGGAGAAGCAGACTCCCCGCTGAGCAGGGAGCCTGATGCGGGACTCGATCCCGGGACTCCAGGATCATGACCTGAGCTGAAGGCAGTCGCTTAACCAACTGAGCCACCCAGGTGCCCAAGCATACATCATCTTTAATCTTTATTTCTACTGGGGCTGTCTTATTTTCAGTGCTTCTTGCCTCTCAAAATTAAACTGTGATTATTACTTGGACACTTTTAGAGCTTATTCATTCCAATAGGAATTTTCTTTGAGCTCTGCCTAGGAAATGTACTCCTAGTGCAGCTACATGAACCCCAAGTTCAACTTCATAAAAGTAACCATTTCTGTTTATCAATTTCTAATTATGAAATACCCAGCTGAGGAAGAAATTCATAAATGAAGTGCCAGGCATCTCTTCCTAACTGATCCAAAGATTTGCCTGTGCCCCCCTGCTTCTGTATGTGGTTTAATTTCACTATCTTCACTATTACCCTTTCTTCATTGTCTTCCTTCCATCTCAACATTTTTTCCCCTTATTTCTCCAGCATGGCTGCAATTTTTCCCTCTATCCTTTGAGGATAGGGTAGTCTGTAATTTTATATTTGGTTTTGTGTAATACTTCTAATACTTATTAGGAGTGGCATCAAATGTATTCTTATATATTTGATTTGTACTTGAGGGAATTTAGGGACATTGTCTGTTTTATCTCTACGAGATTCACTGTAACTAAAATAGCGTCCAGTACATCATAAGCACTCAAGGCATATTGTTGCATGAATAAATGAGTAGAACACAAGTGAGGGTTGAAATGTGAAAATTGTCTTCTTTACCAACTTGGCAAATATGTTGCCAAACAATTTTGCTCTCAGAAAACATTGCATCATTAAGTGTTTGTCATTTGTTAACTGAACAGATTGATTTCACAGGTTCTGTTGACCCCATGAAACATTCAACGTTGGACACTCACCACCTTATATCAACTCTGAGAAGTCTAGATTAAGGGAATGGAAAAAGGATGAATATCAATTTAGGATCCACGTTGAAAGGAAGAGTCTTTAAGGCCGTGAGATTGGACCTTGAGTATCTATTTCAGTGTCTTCAATCCAGTTTAATTTCAAATACTATTAGCCACAAACAAGGGCAGAAAGAGATTTCTCTTTTCCAGAAGTGAACTCTTGAGCCAGATCCAAAGCTATCACCTCAGATGAAAATAATATGATTTACCACAAGAAAAGTTTCCATCTCCTTTTATCCAGGGTTAGAAATAGGGGACCATGTGTAACAAGTTTGTTCAGGATGCTAATGATGCCATCAGATTCTAAGTCATAGGATGCAAAGTGATGATCTGAAGACCAAATCTGGCCCACAGATGTATTTTATTTGATCTACACTATTATTTTTTCATTGAATTAGTTGCCAATATAGAAAGTCAGGAGAATGCATACAGAACCCTGGTTTTCTCCCCCACCACCCCCTTTGAAAAAGAAAACCAAAAGATATAGCAAATTGGACCCACAATCCCAAATTATACTGACAATTAGCTGGTGTTCAAGTTCAAATTCCCATGATTGGCTGCTTCTCTACCATAGTCCCCCACTGCCTGTTTTTACTCCAATACTGAAGCATTTCGATTTGCCATCCCTCATCACCCTGCACAGTTTTCTTTCTTACAGCCTGCCCACCTCATCTATTTCTTTTATCTGTCTGGGCCCTGCATGTAACTACCATCTTGAATGTCACAAATGTTGTTAAATTTCCATCTTTCTGGCTGAGAGTAAATATGCAAGTGTTCTGATTGTGGCTCTACCATCGTCATTCCAAGTCAGCTGGCTGATTCCATTCATTCCTCCGAAACTTCTGTGTGCATGTGGTTCCTAAAGAGGTGGGGGTGGGATCAGAAAAAGGATAAACTGTGTGCTCCCTTCAGCAGCACATATACTAAAATTGGAGCGATACAGAGAAGATTAGCATGGTCCCAGCACAAGGAGAAAAAGGACAAGGTGAGTGAAAGAATCAGTTATTTCTGTGACTCTGAATAAGTAGGGTTGTCAAAAGAAGAGGAAGACTAATCTGAGTGTGTATTCTTAGAGCCCATGATTCTTAGAGCACATACTATGTATTTATGTATACAACTAGTGCTATATATACATATATATGTGTATAATCACTCACAAAATCACTTATATTGTCCCCCTAGGGACATGTAAGGGGTTTTTTTCAAGTTAATTTTAGCTATACAATTTTTTTCATCGATTTCCTTAATTTTTTTTATTCGGTTAGGTTACTTTTATTACCATAGTACCTGAATATTATAAATATAAAATTAGATTAACAGTAAAATGTATATAGCTTCTAACATATTTATACCCACAATACATTGACAATTAAATGAACACAAAATAACACAATACAAGCCAAGTGGCTAACACCAATTTAATATGACCGTTGATGGTGCTTTGCTGTAATAAGCACTAAGAACAAAAGGACACTTACTGTATGATACGGGTTCTTTTGATGAAATCACACTGTACAAGTACATGGTACCTTTTCTGAAATCCTTGGGGCAAGATGTAATAGAGAATTTTGAATGTTTCTTATTACAGAAAGGGGTAATACACAATAAATGCACTAATATTTTATAGTGTAGCATATGACTATTCATAGTAAATGGGATAACTAAAAACTATAAATAGACTCATGTCAGTGTGGGTCAGGTTTCATACC
The DNA here is from genome assembly GCF_964656455.1 of Halichoerus grypus. Lineage (NCBI taxonomy): Eukaryota > Metazoa > Chordata > Mammalia > Carnivora > Phocidae > Halichoerus > Halichoerus grypus. The sequence goes on from NC_135713.1 coordinate 116,237,493, forward strand.
AAGTAAGTTTGTCATAAACTTATAAAAAATGGCTGGGTCATTTAACAAGTCCTACAGCCTTGAGAGAATTACTCAATTTCAATGATCTCATCCACGAAATAATTTCATTAGATGAGAGTAACTAGCCTGTGACCTGCAGCCAGAAAGAAAACCAGGATGTTTATGCATGGCCACCAGAAGTTGCAGAATAAATACTATACTTAGGATAAGTGTGTTCCTTTATTGAGTAGGTATATGGCATTTACAGTGCTACACCATAGGTTAAAACAAGGACCCAGAAATAAATGAGGCCACTGTCTGGACTCAGGGAGCTCCTGTCCAGCAGGAGAGACAGACCTGCAAATGAACACCTGACAGTTGAGTATAAAAAGAGTGACAATTACCTGTGTGTGAAAAAGGCAAATTGATGGGAGATTAGGGCATACTTTCTTGGTCAGTGATACTGGTGTCAAGGAGGGTTTTGAAGGATGAATAGGAATTCACAAGACAGTGGGTATTATTAAAATCGATCTAACCTTTTAGAGACAAATTAAATAATATTGTAGAGGGCACTTTAGGAGAAATCGATTCTCTTTTGATGTTTACCGGCTGAATCATTTTAGTCTCTTCTGAGCCAATGCACAACCCACTCTTAATGCTCTCCTGCACTGGTCATGAATGCTGAACACACATCAGTTTGTGGAATCTCTTTTCTCTTAGTAGGGAAGAACATGCAGTTCTTAGACCCTGCTTTGGTCCTATTTGCTTTCTAATATTGAAAATGCTAAGTGAACAAGATGCTTATCTATTTATTAAGACATTTGCTGGGTTCTCGAAGACATGTGGCTTCTCCACCCTTTCCCCTCCTTCCTGTAACCCCCCCAACCAGTTCCTGTCAGTGGGAACTTGACGATCATAAACCTAATTCTTTGAGGCTGTTCTAACTCTTGAACTCTTCATTGGTTGGCCTCCCTGCAAAGGAATGAGTTCATGGGAGGAATCCCTTCGGTGCATGTGGCGTCACTGCGGGTAGCTGGGGGCACAGACAGAGGGCTCCGTAGCATGGTCCGGAGTCGTAATGGGCTCCACAGAAGGACTGGTGATTTGCATAAATTTAAATAAAGATTCTCTACATATCTGTTCAGCAAGTATTGATCAGAGAGACAGAAAATTACACAGAGACTGGACAGGGAAAGAAGACCTTGGAGGCAGCCCTCAACCTCTCCCTGGATATTTCCAGCAAGCCACAAACTTGCCCTCTCCCTATTGCGAACGCGAGGCCCTCCGGAGAAATGGGACCACACTTTTTAGAAGGCCATTTGGTGATCATCTAATGTGACTGTACATGTCCCTTGCAAATCCTACCCCTCATCCCCAAGTGGCTCTTGGAATAAATGTCCACATTTAGGCAGGAGACTCCTGACTCCCTGAGGGGAATCCAGGAGAGCAGAATTGTCTTCTTCTTGCACCACACACGTGCAGTGCCATTTGGGTGACCTTTTCCATTGGCACCACGCTGCCATCCCTAGGGATCAACCCTAATCTCTTCTAGAATTTTAGGAAGAGGGCTTCAGAAGACATAAAGAACCCCACATTGACATTACTATTCTGAATCAAAGCAGGCTCATTCCCAAACCCCAGTAAATTATTTCTGAAAAGGGAATTGTGAGGCTGATTTGCTGACTGATGAATCCCTTTCAGATTGGATACCTTGCCTGTGCTAGTGACAGAAGGATGAGAACATCAGCATCCCTGACTCACATTCTGGATTTATCACTGGGCATTGCGGTTTGACTGAATTTCCAGTGTTAAAATGGCAGTTGCCTCATGGTTTTCCCCGTGTTCACTTTAAGAAGCTCAGCAGTGTGATGCGTCAAGTGCCAATCCTGCCCAAACAGTGTGGTGTAGGGGCTCAAGTGATTGAAAGACAAGGGAGGGGTTTTCCTTGGTGACACATTCATGTTCCAGCTAACAGAGGGTCTGGAGAGCTGGTGTGGAATCTGTAACTCAAGGTTTGTGTTTTAGCATCTCCATCAGTGATCATCTTCCTGCTCACGTTATAGTTTGTGGTATGGTTCCCTTCACTACATTCATACCTGTCTGTGCAAAAGGCTTGCATAATGCAGAGTGTGGTTTAAAATGTGTGAAAACTTCATCCAGATCTTTGAAGCTTGCCTTGTCTTTGATCTCAAAGCCAGTCAAGGAGAGTAAGCATGTCTATTTCTAATTCTAGCTGTATGTAAGCTGGGGAGAGACACATCATTGCAAAACAAAGCTCTAGAGAAAAAAAAAGAAAGATAAACTTTCTTTACAGTACTTTGTCTCGCATTTTTCCAGTTTAAGCATGTTTTCGATCCAGAGTGGTGTAAAATGAAGAAGACAAGGGTGGGGGTGAAATAATAAAAAAGCCTGAAGACTTTATTATTTCTGATTGGGGAAAATGCAAATATAACTCGGCTCCTCTGTGTCACGTTGTTTCATATGTACCTACCCTGAAATGCTGTGAATGGGGAAGCAGGATTGTTCCTCAGGGCTCTGGAGAAGTCTGGGGTATGATGTGGGATGAGGAGGGGCGCTAGAAGATAAGTAGAAGATAAGTAGAAGATGTTTTTGGAGATGTATGTGGCAAGGCCAGGTAGTGGGGAGTCTTAAGAGCTTCAGCCTGAAGGAGTTCAGTTTTATCTTGAAGGTAGAGGGAAAATATTGGAAGGGTGACACTTAAAAAAAACAACCATTATATGTGTGTGTGTGTGTGTGTGTACATACGTATGTATACATATACAATTATTATTCTGCCTTTCAATATAACATTGTCTCAGAAGTGTTTTCCATATTTATACAAGTATAATTTTAATGCTAGTCTGCTGAGAAAGCTTACCTTAGTTCCTCAACTGCTAAAATTCATATCATTTCATCATATATTTTTAATTACTCATTTACTTCTCTATCCATCCAGACTGTGGTGCCCTTGGAGTCAAAGACCCAGTCTTCTTTGCACTTAACCTTTATCATCTAGAATAGAGGTTGATATAAATAGAAGAAAAGCCGGGCACCTTCCTACCCATATCTTCCAAAGGTTTTGAGGATTCTCTTTCAAATATTTCGGGCCTTTCCCCTTTGCTTCCTTAAGGTAGTCAGCTGCTATGCTATCCTCAGCCCTATATATATTCAAGCAACAAACTGACCAGTTTAAATAAACTCCAAGATTGGTTCTGACTTCTAACCACATGACGGGTGTGTAGCTAAGAATTTGACATACAGAAATGAACCTTTCTGTCCCCCCTACTCACACAGCGCACAAACTGTGCAAATGTAAATCTGATTCACGTGATTAAATAACAGGCTAGCAGTCTGGTCAGTCAATTCAGTTTTACCTGTCTGAACGTATTAGTCCGACTTTACAAGAGATCCCTCTTGATTGCCTTGTGCCGCGCCCTGGGGCTGATGCAGAGAGAGTGTATCTGTGTCAAGGTGGAATCAGCTGCCTTCCTTACAAAAAAACAGGGAGTTGTCCATGGCTTCTTCTAGTCTTCCTTCCCATTTTTTTCTTTTTTTCACAACACTTGCTCAATCTGGGCCGCCCCCAATACAACAGAGGGTAACTCAGTCCGTAAGGACCAAACCTAATGGCTCCCAGGATCCCATGGAGAAGTTTCCAAAAACAATAAAGATCCCCACATTTCTGGCTCTGAATCAAAGCAGACTCACTCTCAGGTCCTAATATATTCATTCTAGAAAAAGAAAAGCCACACCAGGAAGAATTGGTAAAAAAAAAAAATTTTTTTTCTTGCTCAATTTACAAGAACTGAGGAGATGTCTATTCCAAGAAAGAGAAAAGAAAGAAGAAAAAAAAACCCACAAGCTGTTGGAGGCATATATGATGATGCCTGGAGAAAGGAGACATAAAAATTAATTTTTGCCCTGGCAAAGGAAAGGTGAAGTTAATAGAGAGAAGAGAATCTAAGAAAGGGAAATTAAAGCCAACATGCTTCTGGCTTCTTGAGAATGCCCCCTGAGTCAACTAATTACCTGCGAGGAGATTATGGTGCGAGTTGTCTGAACTCCTCTCACTTAGCAGGGGAAAAAAAAGGAAGAACTACCATGTGACTCTATCATGAGGGCTAGAAATTAGCTTGGGGAAAAATTGCCAAGAAAGTGGGAATGGAAGAGAAACGAAGAGTAATAATAAGCAGTAATAAGCCAGCTGCCTTCAACAGCAATTGCTAAGCTGGCTCATGGAATCATGGTCTGGATCCAGAACATACCTGGGGATTTCTTTTCTTCCTTCCTCCTTCCTCCTGTTCCTTTCTCCCTTCCTCTCATCCAAAAGGTAAACAGCTGCTATGTGATGGCTACTCTCCCAAACACTGGGAACATAGAATAAGACATCCTGGTCACGAGGGACATTAATTCATACAAATGAGAGGAAGAAAATTTTTCACCCAACTTCTCAGGAAAGGAGTCGTATTTGTTTGAAAAAAAAAAAAAATCTTGATGAGTGGGTGGGATAGAAAGTAACACCCTGGCAGGCCTAGGTCTGGCTGAGGACTGCATGCGTAGGAATCGGAGGAAGAGATTCTTCGATATGCTGGAGATCAAGAGGGAAAGCGGGATGAACAGTCAAGGTGAAAGTTTGCACTCCACAGTGTGACTCTTCACCAAGGTTCTCAAATGCTCAGTGCAAGTTTCATGTGAACACCTGTAAGTGGGTTGAGTTCTACGCATGGATATCAGAGCTCAACGGAAACCGTCTGCAAGGGCCAGCAGAGACCAGAGACCGAGCAGAGAGAAAGAGGAGGATAACGGCCATAGGAAAAGACACGCACCAACACAGGCCATGTCACCAGAGTCCAGGCTGAGTTTGAACAGATTTGCAAGACTCAGAGGTTTCTAGGCTGCACTGGGGCTTTACATTCAGTTGGTTGTAGGAGAACACCGAAAAGTCCACAAACCCATTATCTGAGGATAGAAGAAAAAATACATTGTAAAGCAACCCAACGAATGGTGGATCAATACATGGACTGTACTGTGTATCACGTATTATCGGGGCTCAGGGGCATCAAGTGTCCATGTACCTGTAGGTAGACTTTAGAGAAATCCGTGAACACCCTGAAATGACATGCAAAATGTTATGGTATGTATATCCCCCAAATACTTATCAGTGAAAGTAACCAGCATTTATGGAGGATTGACTATGTATTATTATGCTAAAAGCTTAATACATAATTTTTTTTTAAAGATTTTATTTATTTATTTGCCAGAGAGAGAGAGAGGGAGAGTACAAGCAGGGGGAGTGGCAGGCAGAGGGAGAAGCAGGCTCCTTGCTAAGTAAGGAGCCCGATGTGGGACTCGATCCCAGGACCCTGAGATCATGACCTGAGCCGAAGGCAGACACTTAACAATCTGAGCCACCCAGGTGCCCCAGCTTAATACATAATTATGTCATGCTCACAACAACTCAATAAGAAAGAAAGCTGAAAGTCAGGGACTTTGCATAAGCCACGAAGGTCACACCCCCAGTGAGTAGCAGAGCATGGGTGTGAACTCATGTCAAAATTATTAGCCTGCATGCTCAGCTGAGGTCCCAGTCTTGTGCCCTCTGAACTTGCTGAGTCCAGAGTCAGTCAGATTTTGTTACCACTTCAAAACATTTCTACATAGAGAAAAAGATTAGAAAACATCTTAAGGGTCACTGGGTCTCAGATTCGCCTCCTAATTTTGGAGGGCCTACACATCCCAGGCACCTTCATGTGTCCTATTCTGTTCCATCCTCTCCCCGCCCTACCCCCAACTCCATCAGTGCAGTAGGCAGAAAGGTCTCCCTTTGACAGTCGGAAACACTGACTTCAGAGTGGTCAAGTCCACTGCTTTTGGTAAGTGCACATGAGTTTGCACCCTGGTCTCACAGTCCCAATGGAGCAGTAGAAGAGTTTCCAAGGGGTCAGTTTGGTGGACTCTTGAGCTGGAGAAGAGTCATCCAGAAGGCCGGTTGAAGTATTGTCATGAGATCTGTCAAATCATATTGCAGTTTGAATCCTGCAAAAGAGGGGGCCTCAGAGATGTGGCTTTATTGATGGACGTAGAGACCCATACAACGTGCACAGGCACCAGGCGAGAACAAAGTCCCTGGAGACTTTTGACTCTGAGCTTGTCAACTCTACTGACGGAACAGCCATCACAGCTGTTAGGAATTTCCGAGTCGTTGCACCTGCCCGCCCCCGCCTGGTGTTCCTTCAGCTCGTGGTGGGAACAGCTCGGCCGGCCAGGCGTGCCATTCCTTGGGAAGAACAAAAGGAACTGCAGCTGAAATAGACCCTCCTTACGAAGAAGTCTGCACTCGCTCGTGCCTGGAGTGGCTGTGGGTGCCCCTGGGGTGAGTCAGCCCCAGAAGTCCCAGGAGACAAGCACCGGGCCATTGACAAACAGGGAAGACCTGTGGAGACCCCAGTTGGAATTTCATGACCAAAGGGAGGGCGGAAATGAGGGGCGGGATTATTTCCTTAGTACCTGATTGGCCGGGACTGGTTAGCGCCGCATTCAGCTAGCTCACCATTGCTTAGTTGGAAGAGAAGCGCGGTTCCGCCTTTTTAAAGCAAAGAAATAAAAGAGCAGAAGAACCTTTGTAGAAGAACCACCACAAGGGAGAGGTTGTCCTTTCTGCTTGAGGGGACGGGATGACTTATTACAACTTCAAATGCTTGATGAGGTCACGCCTGAAGACACTTAAGAACTGGCCTAACAGCAGCTTCGCCGGCCATTCGACATGTACTAGATGGCAGAGCAGCTGCTGAAGGAAAAAGAAAGCTTTTATAAATTGTCCTTGGGTGAGTAGCTAAAGAGGCACGGCATCAGACTTCTAGAAGAAGACCCAACAGCTAACTCTAGTGCCGTGGTTCTCAAAGTCCAACAGCAGTGGCAGAAGCTGGGAACCTGTTAGAAATGCCAACTGGCGGGGGGCGGAGGGGGGGTTGCAGCTGGGTGACTCAGTCAGTCAAACCTGTGACTCTTGGTTTGGCCTCAGGTCGTGATCTCAGGGTCCTGCCTTGGGCTCCCTGCTCAGCATGGAGTTGCCTTGAGATTCTCTGTCTCCCTCGCCCTCTGCCCCTCCCCCCCAACTCATTAGCGCACGTTCTCTCTCTCTCTAATAATTAAAATCTTGAAAGAGAGAAAGAAAGAAAGAGAGAAAGAAAGAAAGAAAGAAAAGCTCTAAGATCCCATCCCGACTTAACAAACCAGAAACTCTTGAGGGTGGGACCCAGCAATTTGTTCTAACAGGTCTTCCACGGGATTCCGACGTTTGCTGAAGTTTAAGAAGCTCTGTTTTAGAGCATAATAGAATAGACTGACTCAGGGTCAGACAATTACAGGTTACGGTCCCACCTTAGACACTAATTCATGGTAAAACTTGGGGCAAGGTTCTTAAGCCCTCTGAGCCCCACCTTCATTGTGCTGCGTGAGAATAATGGTGGCAACAGAGCTCTGCAGAGGAATGTCAGTGTGAAGTGGTTAGCCTCAGTCCCTGCTTACTCAGCAAATGCTAGCTTCTCTCGGGGTCATTTAAAACACCAGAATTGGGTCACTCCACACTAACCAAAGGTTTGGGCAGCTCTTCTGTTCAACTAGCACCATGTCTAAGCATTATTCCTTACTCTTTAAAAACCTTTGTTTCCCAGACAATAGACTACCTGCCTCAGAATTAACTGGTGCATCAGTTAAAAAATACAGATGATCTAGTGCTCATATCAGACCCACTGCATCTGCATCTTGTGAAGTGTGGTCTGGGTATCTACAAGCTTAAAAGTGTTCCCTGAAGATGCTTCTGCAGACTACATGTAGTGCAAGAATCATTGATTAAAATGAGATAAGATGCAACTTGGCTGTGGCTTTGCTCTCACAGACATTCTCCCATAGGCTGAGCTGGAGCAGACACATTGTTTCAACGTGACACAGTAAGTAGAACCAAGAAGTGAAACTTTATGAACTTTGTTTCCCTGTTCATGATCCTTACCTGTGGGGCTGATAAGCTACTGGCTCTATTTCTCTTAGCTGGCCAACCTGGAATCGAGGCAATTTTACTGATGTCTGGGGGGAAATGTTGGTGGTAGCAGAAGAGAACTGCGTTATTCGGAACCCACGATTGTACAAGATGCTTTACACAGAAACTTCTGGAGTTTTGTTTTTCCAGGAAGATGTGGTACTTCTTTAAGGAGTTCAGAATCTGTTAGAATGGGCACAGCTCAAAACTTGTTTTTTGGGGGCGCCTGGGTGGCTCAGTTGGTTAAGCGACTGCCTTCGGCTCAGGTCATGATCCTGGAGTCCCGGGATCGAGTCCCGCACCGGGCTCCCTGCTCGGCAGGGAGTCTGCTTCTCCCTCTGACCCTCCCCCCTCTCATGTGCTCTCTCTCTCTCTCTCAAATAAATAAATCTTTAAAAAAAAAAAAAACTTGTTTTTTTGGTGTGTGTGTGTGCGCGCGTGCGCTCCTCTCTTTCTCCTACTCCTACTAAGATGGCCAGTTAGTTGGATGTTCTCCTGGAACCTCTGGTTTGAGAAGAGAGAATGGCTGTTTGGCACATTCAGGATGTGTGTTTTGTACGGAAGGGAGGAAGAAGGGGGTGGGAGAAAGGGGCTTTGAACTCAAGTCACCTGGGCAAGCCCCCACCAAGATACCAGTCTGTGATTCTCTAAATCCCCCTAGTGATGTATGCATGTATCAAACACAGAAGTCAAAGCATAATATCTGTAAATATATATTTATATGATAGCTGATGTTTAAATATATATTTATAATATATAAAAATATATATGACATATATATAATATACATGATGTTTAAATCTATAATATATAATAGCTGACGTTTAAGCCTCCCTATGTGCTAGGAGTTTGACATTAATTCTCTCACTGAAAGCTCAAAATAATCATAGGAATAAGTACTAATAGTGTATCCCATTTGAGGATGAGAAAATTGAGGCACAGAGAGGTTAAGAAACTTCCAGACTCACAGCCAGTACAGTGCAGATCTGAATTTGAACGCAGGCAACTGACTGACATCAGAGCTCTAAATTCTAGAGACCCAAAGGGCAGTTCCAGCCTGTTCCCAGATCTTGTGAGACCCCACCCCGGACCTACTTAATTAGACTCTACATTTTCACAGAGATTTGTGGGCACACGAAAGTTTGAAAAGTACTTCTCGGAAGCACAGGCATTTTTCCCAGTCTCCTTGAAGTATCATCAGCATCAAAAACATTTGTGGGTGCTGCTCAACCATGCAGGTTTCAGGCCCACCAGAAATATCTGCAGCTGACAACCAAGAAGCTGCATCGTCAACAAGTTCCCCAGGTGATTGTTTGGTATGCTTAATTTTGAGAATCACTACTTTTGGTTCCCCTGCCCTGTCCCTTGCTTGGCAGTCAAGAGTTAGAACCAGGAGGTCACACTGGACCAGGTGACGGCTCTCCCTGCAGTGAAGACAAAAGGAACGTAGAGAATAGCTCAGGCAGCCAAATGAAAGAGAGATGAGGAAAAGCGTATCTCCCTTGACTTCAATATGTTTTGAAACTCAGAGTGTTCCTTAAGCTTTTTGGTCTAATTTCATTTTTTTCCTCCTGTTTTTAAAGAATGCCTTTGTGAAAACTTACACCATTTCTGCCGCTTACTTCAAGGCTAGTGCACGAGTCATTTCTTTGACCCTGGACTTGTTTACATAATAGTTTCCGCCCCCCACACACACCTAAAAATGGGAAGTGGAACCTCAGCACATTACAACACACTCCAGAGGAAGTTACCATGTTGAGAAAGGTACCAAGTTGAAGAAGTTACCTTGTTGATTAGGCAGACGTGGCCATCTGATAGACTGATGTGGACCACTATGATATTTGCGTCATTAAGGATAATTCAGAGAGAAAGATCAGTGACAGTGCTGGTCAAGTTCTTGTCTAAGTTCTTTGTTGACACTATAGAGACCCCAAAGATGTGAAAGCAGCAAAACATCAGTAAGGAGCCTTGAGCCACGGGTTGTAATTCTGTTCAAGCTCTAGCCCGTGGCACTAGCTACCGATATACCTCTTGGGAAGTGGCTGCGGTTCTTCAAGCCATGGTTTTCCTGTCCATTCAACGAGTGGGTTTTTTAGGTGCTGCAATTTCAGCAATCCAGAGGGCCTGGGCAGGTAATATAAATGAGTGAAGGGAGTAGCAAGTCCGGAAGAAGAGCAAGCTGCCGAGGGCATGCCCTTTCTGAACCATACCTACGCAGGTCTTCCTGAGCCACTGTACCAGCCACACCAAATACAGTCACAGATTAATTTAACCCAAGATAGACTATCTCCAGGGGGCCTTCCAGCATGTAGCCCTCACTTGTAATTTAGAGTTTGTTAGCCTTTGGGGATCTCCCTGTCCATTGCCTGCTGGGATTCAAGCAGAATGAAAAGACTGAGGAGACCCACCAGGAGAGGTTGATGATCTCATTCCTGTTACTTAAACTCGGGACAAGTGGCAAATTGCTGAACTTCCCAAGGACTAGCTGAAGATATCACACCAATGAGGAACTAACATTATTTACCAAAAGTCAATGACGCTGAAAGAGCGATCCTGAAGAAGATACGAGGTTATTCTAGTGAAGCTTCTGAGAAACTTCTGGTGCAAGGACATGGGGAGTGGGTGGGTTCCTTTTTTTGTATCGTTTGTCGATGGGAGAAAGGGAGGTTAAGATTTTAGATAAATGTATTCCTAAAGTTATGTTACTCTCCAGCAAAAAGGAAAAATGGTGTCTGCTTAATGTACATATTTTTAAAATTTATTTTACTCGATTTTTACTGTGCTTATAAATATCTATATATTAAAATTATTAAATACCCAGTTTCACTTGTTTTTAAATTGTATGTTGTGAACCCTCTTGCAAATTTATGCTGTTTATACTATCATTTCATTATGTTAAAAGAAAATCCTTACATCAAAAAAAAGATTTTAGACAAATGTAGGTATGATAGGTACTAATATGAAAGTACTTATGGTTTGGATAAAACTCTCCTTTCAAGGCTGCAAATCTATTCTGTATTGCAAAGGATCTTCAATCAGGTGTTTGCAGTCAAATGCTCTACCACTGAGCTATACCCCCTCAATCAGGTGTTTGATTATTAACTTAATACGTTGGTTCACGAAGTGTGGCCCCTGGGCCAGCCGCATCAGCATCACCTGGGAACTTGTTAAAAATGCAAATTCTCAGACTCCACCCCATATCTACTGAATCAAAACCTCAGACTGAAGGTCAGCAACCTACATTTTAATGAACTCTCCTGGTGATTCCAGTGTCCTCTAAAGCCTGAGACACTGGGCAGTGTTTCCGTCCTGACATCGTTATGTCATATTCCCCGTGTCTATAGGCACTAAACTGTGAACTCCCAGAGAAGCTGTCCCACAACCCACAACTAGGAATTGGGTAATCTGGGTCCGAACATCAAGCTGAAGGTGGAATCGACTGCAAGGGTCATTCCTTGCACAATCCAGGCACATTCTAAACGTAAGTGGAGGACCATCGTGGTTTATTTATTTGTACTTCATTTTTAGTGCCTGTTGATTATATATGCTTTATTCTGTAGTATCCAGTTAAATGGGTTAGAAACATCTTGTTCAAGCAGTGATTGGATGTGCCATGACTTACCTACATGACCCTTCATGTCCTATCGTCAGTCCATTAGGGAAAAACAACACAGTTTTAAGTAAAAGGGACCCACTGCTTCATTTTTCTTATAGTGTGCGTGCATTTCATTTCTTTATCTTCAAGCATGGAAGGGGGAATGATTTCATTAGTTTCTTTGGCATGCAGGAACAAACCATCTGCACAGTACCCTGGTTTTCTAATGCCTCCTATTTTGGCATAATTTTTTTTGCTTGTTAATCTACAGTTCTCTTGTGATCTTAAGAATGGAGCCCATTAGTCATCATTGTTCTCCTATTGTACCTGATAGAATTAGCCACATCTCCACAGCTTCTACATTGGTATTCCTTCCTGGCAGAAGTAGAAATGCTTACAATTTGAACACAATGTGGGCTACTGCCTAGCAGAGATTGATTTATGAGAGCTTATAAATTGGTTGCTAGGCTTTCTGGATGACATGAAATAGTAAGGTCCTTCAAGGGAAACTCAAAACACAGAGAATTTTTTCCCCATTTATTCCAAAGCCCCTTGTACCAAGACACTGAATTGAGGCTGTGTTTGTTCATTCTAAATGTTTACCTGCCCTCTTTTTGGTCTCTGGAAACCACGTGAAACCAGTTTTTTTTCTTGACATTTATTCAGGAAACAGCTTATGTAATCAAATGTGTATGTGTGTAAATTATTTAGAAAGGTAAAACTGAACAATTTTTAAGCGAATTGCTATAAATTGTCCTTGACTTGTAAAATTTTCAACCAAATGATAAACACTTATCAGCATTCATGGGCTCAGCTGAGCTTCCTCTAGGATTTTAGCAGATTAACTCATCTATTAGAGGTAAGACTTAAAGTCTGAATTTTATCCTAGGTCCAGTCCTGTCCTTGTTGTTCACACAATGCTTACCATGCATCCAGGTGGCAAATATTTACTCTGATTCTGCAATGTGTGAGGTACTGTATTGAGCACAAGAGTTTTGGTAGTGACAGGACTGAGCATGCCTAGACTTCATGGCTCTTACCATCTGGTGGTATAGTAGAGACAATAATAGGTCACTGACATCCCTTTCTTATTCTTCCTGGCCAGTCCTTCTGCAGTCTCCATTGCTGCTGGGTGTGGAGTGTGGCTGTTTGACCCATGAGTGGTGTAAAGGATGAGCACGAATAGTGTGTATCATGCCTGGTCTGGCAGTAAAGTCCTGCCATATTCCATCTCAGCACACACTTTCATGCTCTTTACATGTTCCTAACTAGTACACCAGGGAAGAACAACATTGAAAGAGTTCTTGGCAATGAGAAGGTAAACTACTCGACACGATTTTGTATGTGGGGAGGCCTGGATGTCAGGAACGTTGCCAGAGAAAGACAAAATAGTATTTTCACTCCGCTTAGTCATTTGTTAAGAGTTACTAGTTGTACCTAAATGAAGGGAACCTCCAAAAGAGATTCAGCTGGGTGTAGTGGAGAACAAACCACTGTATTAAGGGTAAGTCTGAGATTTTATAGAAAAGTGGTTAGTTTCTTTATTTCACTTGTATTAACACAGAAGGAAAAAGCTAGGGCATTAAAGTCAATGCAAGTGTCCTTTGCAATCTTAAGTCCATGAAAGAATGACTGTAATTGCTTGTATACACACTGTTTGGCTGTTTTTCCTATGGTCTTTCAAATCTTTGTTCGGTAAAATAAGTGCTTCATTAAGGAGGAGCTTGCAGAATTGCTTTGGTTTTGAATAGAAGTTGGTCATTTTGGAGGGGCTTTGAACAATGGCATACAAGGATGGGGTGGGAACAATCTGTCAAGCGTGGAATATAAAAAGGAGGTTCAATGTAGAGAATTTAAACAATAATAAAACCAACTAAAAATTGGTCTTTTTATTATTACCATGTACCAGTAACTGTAGACCATGCCAGTACTAAAATAACCTTTTTACCAGGGGAAACTGCTCACAACAATCTACTACCTTTTACACAATCTACCCCAACCTAGTTGGATGACCTACTAGGCATCTCAAGTATTTATTTATTTATTTATTTTTATTTTTTTTTTTTTTAGATTTTATTTATTTATTTGACAGAGAGAGACACAGCGAGAGAGGGAACACAAGCAGGGGGAGTGGGAGAGGGAGAAGCAGGCTCCCCGCGGAGCAGGGAGCCCGATGTGGGACTCGATCCCAGGACCCTGGGATCATGACCTGAGCCGAAGGCAGTCGCTTAACCAACTGAGCCACCCAGGCGCCCCTCAAGTATTTATTAAGGACAGTTTTCAGGGGCTTTCAGGCTAACAGGAGATGTGCCATACCGGGTCATAAAATCAGTTTTTAAGAGTGCATTGACTAGGAAAATGAACCAGAGGCTATTATTTGTGACCTTAAAAATGGGATCAGTGATTCCAGTAAAGCTTTTTAAGATTTTAAAAGGATGTGAGCAATATGATGTAATCAAGAAAAAGGAAAATATTCCATGGATTGCATAAAGAGGACAATGGACTCCAAAGCTGGAGAGGTAAACCAAGAGTGGGAGATGACCTCAGGTAGTATCTAATAAACAACAGGTAAGCCATATTGGTGTAGCTGGCAACAAGACTCAGACAACAAATGTCAGAATTTCCAGATGTGTTAGAAGTTACCAGGTCCCTATGAGTATTAATACCACATGGTCAAATCAATGGTTGTAAAACCAACACCAATCATTGATGAATAGTGCCATGGGTTTGGGTAGGGAAGAAATTGGCCAAACCCCATCATAATTCATAGGGAGCACACAATCACTATTAGAGGTGTGGGTTTTGTAAGCAATGACTGCAGGACCCCATTGCTCTGCACAGTGTTTGGTTCTCTACCTGGCAGTGTTGTGAGATAATTTTGACTCTGTTGACCTGCCAACAGCAGGTCTGAGCCTACAAATGATTTGGGCGGTGGTTGTAGAACTTTATATACTAGATAACAAGTCTCAAACAGTTTGACCTTTGCCTTTTGTAATTTAGCATTCCACAAGCTCTTGGTTTGAACCAGGTCTCTTTATATAACCGTAACTCACTCAAATGAGGTGTCATTTAAGACAGACCCTTGTCTTGTGTGCCAACTCAGGTCAAAGCATTTACAAAGAGGCGTGTGGGCATTTGAGAGGGAGTATGACTGCTTGGTTCAGACACCCATAAGAAAGTTTTGGAGATGAGACAGGGTTGAGAAAAATGAGCATTTAATTTCGTTTGAAATAATAAGAATTACTTCAATATCTAATGAAACCTCATTTGCCATGGCATAAACCATAGTTCCCCAACTTCAATAAAAATAGAGAAAGATTTCTACTTCTCATCCATGAATATTGTTCTCCAGTCCTTACTGAGCCTTGATTTTTTGCCTGCTGCTATCATCAGCAGGCCCCCACATCACTGTATTAGCCAATGTAAAAATGGGAGACCAATAATGAAAGGGAGCTTACTTCAAATGTGATTCTTCCCCTGCTGCAAATACCTGCTGCATTTCTTTAGGGTAAATGTAGGAAGGAAGGAATGGTCATGTAATCTGTTATCTTCATCCATCTGAGGCACAGCATGAGAACTTCTTTGGCAGGAAATGAAGAGAAACTTGCCCAAGAAAAGCTCTGCACAAATTCCCATCCCTGCTTTGCCAACCAAGCAGACCAGTGTTTGTCGAAACCTTTTCTCTTGAGTTTTTTTCTGAAGTGTAGCTTCCAAAAGCAGAGGCAGAGAGGAGAAACCACCCAGGAAGGGCACTTAGGGAAGTGATGTGGGACAGCATTTGTTATGAAGGGGAAGCCAGGGTGGTAAATGGGCCCTACATTTGAGCCAGAATTGCAGTTTTATCAAGATCCCTACTGGTTGGTCCAAGGATCCAAGAATCTAAGGTTAAAGCCTTTTATTTTAAGAAATGACAAAGCCTTCACCACTCAAACTCACTAGGCAGCCAAACTTGTAAGTGGAATTTTAAACACACATTTGGCAAGTTTCCAGAACTCTTAATTTTTAAAAAATCCATTAAATAAAATCCTTTCAGAAGATCAGCATTTCTTTGAGCATTGCTGAAATTTTTTAATGTTCTTCTTGGAGGCATAAACAATCAATGCAACCATTAATTTGAGGGTCTTTCTCCCTGGCAGTGGTGCAAATTGAAAACGAATAGTTCGAAAGACATTCTGACTAATCAGGTCAGGGGTAAAAATGAATAGTGTTCTTCACAGCCCTGCCAGAGGCTTTGTTTTGCTGTGAGTTTTAATTTAAGGAAAACAAAAATGAGGGGAGAATAAAAGAACAGAAAATGTCAGTACTGCTTTTTCCAGTGACACTTTGGTAAACCTTGCCAATAATTAGGTATTTTTATTGCATTTAAATATCAGGATTTCAATATTGTAGACCCATTTTCCTTTTGCTTCCTTTACATTACTGTATGCTATATTACATTTACATTGTTTGGGATAGAAAGTTGTTTCAATTTCCAGTGCTTGGGACTTACTTATATTAGTGCTTTTCTCAATTTCTGAAGCTCTATCATTGGATTGTAGACCTCACAGTATTTTAAGTTGATGGTTATCATTCAGATATTACATCTCCCAGTGAATCAAGTTATGCTTAAGGAATCCCCTTGTATAGGGAATACTTTGAGAAAGCTGCTATATTTTCTCTCAGTCAAACCAAGAGCTACCTTTCATCCCAATTGTGGCTTTCTTTTTCTGGGTGGTGGCCACTGGCCCAACAGAAAGAGAAAAGAGAGCCCCCGTAACATTTTGTAGGAGATTACCTATATGAAGCTGCATAAGTTCCAGTTTGGAGGCATAGAAAACATTTTCTCAATTGTTCGTCAATGATATGAAACTTTAGACTGCCTTCTCGAACATCAAATCACATTATCACCTGGCTTTTTGTACTGAGGAGATGCCTGGTGGAGTCATAACTAGTTTTTTGTTTTTGTTTTTGTTTTTTCCCCAACAAAAAACTACGGGTCAGGGAAGGTACAGGAGCCAGTATAATTTATAGACCAACAGCCCACTGAAAGCTCAAACCAACTATTAAGAAGCATGGAAATTGATGTTGATTTTGAAGACACTGAGCCATGAGGCCTTAAAATTATACCTTAAGAAATCGCCCTTTGTTTCTAAGTTTGAAATATCTTCAAAGCTTAGGATTTGTGGATGCATTTGAGAGATGTTTGGCTGTTCTACTTTGCTGCTCATAATTATCCGGAGACCTTATTCTCAGCTTGCCTTTAACATTTCATGGTTGCCAGCTCTAAACTCTTGGATGTAGCGTGAGGTCAATTCTTCAGTCCTCTTGGCTTCTTTGACCATCTCAGGTTGAGAAACTGCCATGATGATTCCTGATTCTCTAGTGTACCTTCCTATAGATGACAGGCAAGTCCTTGCAAGACATAGGTAGCACCCATCTGACACTTCTGCTGCCTTAGGGTGGTAGCTTTGTAATTTAAACTCATTAGTGGTGAGGAAGAGATTAGCTCAAATGACTCTCAGTAATGGAATTAGCCAGCAGGATTATCTGGGATCAAGGAGGGAGGGTGTCTGTTCACCTTACTGTTGCTCCCAGAGAAATCTAGCTCTGGAATATGCAGCCGGCCTCCCAGACAGAGGCTCCACTTCCTGTGCAGCATTGCCCATTCTCTGTTTGTTCACCTAGTATTTATGTGGTCCTAGAAACTAGATTTTATTGGCTTGGCTACTATTCAACACTGGGCACCCTTGATGGGCAGAGTTCATACTAGATGACTTTAGGGGCAACTAACTTCTCTAAGGTGTCTAGTGTGACCATATGATGTACTGTTTAAACCAGGACACTTTTGAGAGGGGAAGAGGTTATTATTTATAATTAGGCAGGGGCAGTAATCCAGCATTGCCCTGGGAAAACTGAAATATCTTGTCCCCTACTTATGGCCTACATATGAGTACCAGGTGTCTTACATCACTCCTTGTACTAATCACCTGTGGTCAGTATCAGGCTGGTTTCACTGAAAACATACTAGTCACAAAAACTTAGAGAGGAAGGCACCTATTTGGAAAATTCACTATGAAGAAGGAAGCCTTGATACTAACCTAAGATCTCCTGTATCCAACCAAGTACCAGTCTTGCTGTTTCTATCTCCTGAAGCTCTGTTACCCATCCCCATTTCTCCACCCATGTTCCCCTCACCTTGGCTACAGCCACCATCATCCTTCCCCCCAGACTAGTGTGCCAGCCTCCTCATGTTCAACCCAGGCCAGCCTTGCTCTCTTCCAATCAATTCTGTAGATGTCACAGCAATTGTCCTTCAGCCAAAACCCAGCACTGTTTTGGGCACTTGGGATCCAGAAGTGAATGAACAGGGCAAGGTCAAGCTTCCAAGGTACTTAATTTCCAGCAGCCTAGACACATGACAAACTAATAAATAAGACTTTCAGACTTTGATAAGAGCCATGAAAGTGAGCAACACAGTGAGGTAATAGGGAGTCAGGGTAGCAGGGAGGAGGCTACTTGAAGTGATCAGGGAAGCCTCTCTGGGAAGGTGATGTTAGGTTAGATTTGAGGGGTGAGAGCCAGGGAAAGAGCCTCCCAAGGCAATGGGAAGAGGAACACTCAACATCCGAAATTATGAGGCATTCACGTGTTTTCAAGAAGCAGAACAGGAGGTCTGCAAGCCTGCCACAGCCATCAAGGGGCACAGTGGTTTGCAGTGAGGTCAGAGGGTAGGTGAGGGCCAGTCATTTAATGCCTTATTGCCCAAGGTAAGGGGTTTTCCTTGCTCCTAGCATAAAACTCCAAAGCCATATAGAAGTGTTCAGCAGGGGAACTGATGGAACCAGTTATCTTTTTATTCACCTTGACTCTTGTTCTATGTGAAGAACAGATGGTGGGTAAAAGGAATACTGGTTAGAAGCCTAGAGCCCTCCTTCTGGTGGAAGTGGATGGAGGCTATGGGAAAGGAATAAAGCTTTTTGATATGTTATCTTATTAGTGGCATTTACAACTACTTAAGCTTTTGCATAAGTGCATCACATTTATTGCCATATTTTTATTTCATTTAGTGTTAAACCTTTATCTTTTGAAAAAAGGATCTTTGATTTGTGTTTTTTGTTCATAGAGCTTTGGATACATTTTTATACTCTCCAACTAGGGGATATTTAATTTTAGAGAATAAATATTGAAATTTCTAAAAATGCCTATAAATGTCTAGAAGGTGGCTAGGAAATCTATACCTATGAGTCTAAAACTCCGTTCCTGATGCTGACTTTACTTAGGAAAACCTTGAGTTTTTAAACCTACTGTTCTCTAATGTTGAACTCTACCCCAAATTATTATTGTAGTGGCTTTTTGGTTGCCAACAGAGTAAAAAAAAAAAAAAAAAAATTGTTAAACTTTGGAGTGAATAATCTAGTGCTTTGAAGTAGAAAAATTATACTCTTCAGTCTCCGGTGAAGGGAGGTACAATCATGCCAGATGATGGATATAGAAAGGGATATCGCTGCAGAAAATGGGGATATAGACACAAATAGCCACCTATCCATGTATATCCTCAAATATACAAATCCATGCCATGGGGATGGGGGTCTACTGCTTTGAGAGGGTGTTAAACAATGTGGAGCCCTGCTTACCTTCCATTCTTTAAAAAGTTAAGACCTGTATTCTTTGTATATTTGCTTATTCTCTCCAAGAAGCAGTGGAAGTAAATACTTGGCTGATTCAATCCTAGTTTGATTCAGTTCAAGAGTCAGCCATTTACTTATTTTGCAGAGCAACGGAAATACCTTTCTTAACTATCTTGATACGTCCCTGTGTGCCAGGAAGACACAGGCAATACAGATGTGTCTGGACCCACTTGCCGCACGCTGGCTGTCAGAAGTCTGCAGGAGGAAATACCTTCTTGATTAAATTCTCCAAGGCTGACATTTGTCTGTTGTTCACCCTGCTGAATGATTTCACATGTGTTTTTTTGCCGAGTCAGAATTCTTCAGTGATGTACAGGATAGTTCTTTTCTTGGATGAGTGAAGTTCTTTTGGCCACTAGAGTAGGGAAGTTATTTTAAATGTGTGAATAACAGGCAATTTCAGTTAGGAGGAGAGACCTGTTACCTCTTGGTCATTTAAAATAAATTATAGGTCAAATAATTATGACATGAGGAAAAGATTACACCATCATTTAACAAATTTCAGATTTTTACGAGGGTTCTGACCCAGCCATATTTCTTCCTAAGGAACATCTCTAAAATAGAGTCGTAAAGAGCTCAAGTCTCATACCCTGTCATTTTGGGGGGGTCCTATCCTTTTGTGGGTGCATTGTATTGATCTTACCTGCAGATCATCTCCTTGGATTGTGTTTGCACTAGACATGCTTTTGGGGAAAATATTGTCCAAAAAAAGAAGTCGTATTCTAGACTCACCCAGAATGATATAATATTAAGTGTTTTCCCTATTCAGCAGTGATACTGTTTTTGAGAACTCACAGCTGGTTTGAGTTTAGTTAAGTCCAGTGTTTTCTTTCTCTTTTTGGTTTGTAATTTCCCAAGGGCCTGCTACCTTTGTGCTGAGCTTGTAGTGTAGGATTCTTCCAGCAGAGAACACTAGTGGGTAGAGTTGAAGCAATTAGGAGCTCTGAAAGAGAAACTGAGTTACATAGACAAAGATAACAGATGATCAGGTTTTTATTAGCTATGGAAATCTTTATTTTGTTAAAGGTATTATAGAGTAAGTTCTTACAGAGCCATTTTGTAAATTGAAAACAAGAAAAAACATCTTCCATGGTATGGGTTCTATATTTCGCCTTTAGCCTCATTTCATGTCCTTCTCTCCAACACTGACTTGCATGTTCTGATCCCTTTGTGAGGTCTCTGTGGCTGTGCTGCAAATAGGGTGACCCAACGGGACTGAGGGCTTTTTGGGATGGGAGACCAGAGGTGGAAGTGGGCAAATCCTGGGCAAACGGAGACAAATGGGTCACCCTAGGAAACACCACCTGCTTAGTAGCCTGGCCCAAAACAATGATTGCTCACAATTTTGTGGCTGACTGGGTGGGAGTTCTGCTCTTCTCACTGGCTTTCTCTGTAGGGCTGCTAGGCCGATGCTGGATCGGTTAAGATGCCGGGGACTTAGGGTACCAGGAGGATGTCAATGGAAATTGCAGGGCTCTTGAAACTGTGCTCAGAAGGCCCATGTTGCTGCTTCTACTGCTTTTAGTGATGAAGACCCAGAGCCTGCCCAATTCAAGGACTGAGGAAATTGACTTCATCTCATGATGGGAAAAGTTGCAGAGAATGTGGCCTTTTTTAAATCTACCATGAGGATTCTGAGATGGAGTAAATTTACATAACTTTACCAAGACCGCATAGCTACAAAGTGGCCAATCGGGGATTTGAACCCAGGTTTATATGCCTGAAAAACCTCTAAATTTTTCATGGGTTTGGGCCACCACGCCCTACTAGGGTAGAACTACATCATCTAATAATCCAGGGAGCAAGTGACATTTTCCTGCTGTTCTGGGGTGGAGTAGAGGAGATGGGGGTGCAGAAGGAAGAACATGAAAGAAAAACCTGATCTGTGATGTCTAGATAACCAACATCACAGAAATTGGTCCATTTTGTTTTGAGAATATAATTCATACTTGTCCGATTCGGTAAATATATTTGGCCTCCTGCTCTCCTCCCACCCCATTCAATACAACCTTATCCCCCCAAAGGATATTCTTCAGTGGACCTTAGATTTATTATATTCTTGGTCTTGATGATCCTTCTATTCTCTTATGCACTGGCCTCATTTTTTCCAATACAAGCATTTGGATCATCTCCTACAGTTGAGAGTCTGAAAGACGAGTTGCTGTAAGTCAGTTGTTTTCAAAGTGTGGGAGTCCCTGAGACACTATCATAGAGTCTATGAAGTCAAAACAATTTTTATAACACTAAGATATTATTTGCTTTTTTCCACTCTCATTCTCTCTTGAGTGTGAGATGGAATTTTCCAGAAGCAACATGATGTGTGGTATTGCAACAGATTATAGCAAAAGCAAATAAAAGAATTCTACTCTCTTCTAAGAATTTCACTCTCTTCTATTAAGACAGACCTTAAGAGATTTGAAAAAAATGCAAAACAAAGACATTTTTCTGTTTTTGTTGTTTTCAGAAAATAGTTATTTTTTATTAAGTATCTTTTTATGTTGGCATGCAAAGGTTTTGTTGTAATTTTTAAATAATATAAACATTTTTAAGCTTTCTTGTTTAGTTTTCTCATATTAAAACATGTATAAGCCAAAGCTCTTTGAGGTCCTCAATAATTTAAGATAGAATCCTCAGAGCAAAAAGTCTGAGATGATTTTCACCATCTTATCAGCTGCCCCTTGCTGAGCTTCTCCCATGCCCAGGCCATTTCTTACACATTCTGTTTGAATCCTCCCAACAATCCTGTCAGGAATGTACCCCATTAATCCCCAACCCCAGAAGCACAGACTGGTGCTCAAAATCATTAGTCATACAGCTTGTATTCTGTGGAGCTATAATCTGAAGCTAGTTCTGGTTCCTGAGTCCAACGTGGAGGAATAAATAACCTCCTCACAGACAATATGCTTTTCACTCTTCTGGACAGAGAGAAAGAGGAAAGCAGAGGTCCAAGATGACTTGGATGAATTATTGAAATGGCACAGACAGCCAGAAATCATGACTTCCTAGAGCTGTCTGACCCGTAGAGTCCACTAGTCATAGTGAACTTGTCTTTTCAAATTGCCACTCTGAGAAAGGAATTCCTTCAAATTTAGGTGATACTCTGGTCCTGGTGGGTTTTTGTGTCCTTTGTAAGTGGCATTTCAAATCACAGATGATGTCAACTCTGAGCCCGCCACAAGGATGGAACATGTACTTGTATAATGATCACATTCTAAGGTACAGAAACGTTCCTTGCCTGAAACCTATTTTCCAGTTACTTTACAGATCAGCTTCTGCGTTCTGATTGATGGCATCTCTTGTGTAACAATAAGAGTTGCTACCACTTAATTGAGTAAGGATGTGCCAGGCACTGAGAGAGAGACTTCTTGTCACGATCTCTCAAAATTCTCAGAAGAATGCCCTGAGACAGCAGTGTTTGCCTCCTCCCTGCCTTACAGATAAGGACACCTGGCTTGCAGAGGTATCCCTGCTTGCCTGAGGTCACCCAGCTCGTAGATGGTGAGTCAGGGATCAAACCCCTGTTTTCAGGGTTCCCTGCCTCAGATTCTTAAACCGTATGCTCTGCAAGCCTCTAAAAGGAATTGTCCATTTGTCTACAGAAAAGGAATTCTTCAAAATAGACTTGAAGTAGCCTGGATAAATTAGGAAAAGGATACAGTTTTACATCCGGAGATTTTCTTTTTTTTAAACTGAGCGATGCAGCCTGATCACGTAGTGAGGAAATAGATACAGTTTTTTTAATACTGTCTTAACCCTTCACTTAACCCGGCAGCCGACAGCAGACAGAGGAGGGCAAAGTTCCTCATGCATATCTGGTACTACCCAGAGGTATTTTAAGATGGCCAATAATGCCAACCAGATTTTGAATTTACGTAGGATCGGGCATGCCTGCCGTCTGCCTGGAGGGCTGTCCTTCTTTCAGTTTTAAAATGTCATGATCACACCAACAGTGTTACAGGTGATGGGAGAGCTGAGGCTCACATGTGTCGACAACAGACGGACATGGCCCTGGAGAACGCCAGAAAGAGAGACTGATATATTTCCCTTAGGGCTGCGCTCCAGGTGCCCTTGGGAGGGGTGGGGACAAAAGCTTCTCACAATTTATATGTATGTGTATATATGTATTTACTTATTTTCTTCTCACAATATACATTGACTGCTTGAGCTAACCAGGTGCTTTCAGCAAGAGTTGAAGCTGCAAACTCGGCTTTAACAGCCTGGACATCAACTTTCTGATTCCTCGTAAAGAGTCAGGTTGCGGCTACTGTCGTAAAAAGCCTAGAATTTTGGCAGAGGAAAGGAATATGGCTCCTTCGGGCTCTTAGGCAATTGGATTCGCATTTGTAAATGGTGTTTGAGCACGAATGCAGAGGAATCCATATACTGTTAAGACATTTCTGACCAGAGCAGTTTGTTGTTGCTTAGGAACGTAATATTAGAGACACGAAACAGACAACTTTTGTCATTCTAAATCCATGCACTTTATTATCTTCACCCTGAATTAGCTACAGAAACAAAAACAAGTGAGTGTGTACAAATCTGGGTAATGTCAGAGAATGACAAGAAGGCGAAGAGTGGTACATGTGACCGTCTCCATTCTGCCACCTCGGCCCTTCCTCTGATCTCCCAGTGCAGGGGGGCAATTTGTCAGCTGAGGAGTCCATGTCCAGTATTGCTATCTGGCTACTGGTTTTAAAATAGCAGTGCATGTGAAGATCTCTTTGGCACTCTATTATTTGAGCAACGTGATTGAATCGTATCCTTCTTTACAACTTTTGTGATACTTTAAAACCGCCATCAGAAGCAAAATATCTGCACACTTCTGCACCCTTGCACGAGATTATAAGATCAGAGCTGAGTTCTTGTCTCTGCCACCGTAACGTCCCTACCCTAGGGCCTTGCCAATGGGGCACCAGTAAATACTATAAATAATTAATAGCTATGGGGCTCTTACTATGTGTCAGATACACACCAAGGGCTTTATCCAACTCCCCAAGGAGTAAATGCTATTAATACCCCATTAATATCCCTATTTTGCAGAATACCTGTTGACTGAATGAGCATCTTTGTAATTCATATTTTCTGCCCCCTCTCCTGCTTCTTCTCCCTGTGTCGTGGTGTTTCCTCCATGAAACTCAGCTGCCTGTCTTCCCTTTTCCTCCAAATTCGCAGCTGATGTGGAAGAGCACAAGGAAATCATCTTTTTGTCTCGGAAGTCTTCAGTTACTTACAGGTTTATCAGTAGACGTGGGGTGGCTATTTTGTGCCTAGCAATTCATCTGGGTTCTAAAATACGCCCGCCCTCAGTACCAGTACCACATTAAATTCCATTATCCCTGAGGACATCTCAGTCTGTCCTTTTGGGTCATTTTGCTCGTGTGTGCCTGAAGTCCAGATGAAGTAGCTGGCTTTGTTCACCTTCCTATAACCTTCCCCCGGGCAGAGTGAGCTGGGGGAAAACCAAGCTTTTCCTTCTTTCTTTTCTTTCTTCCTTTTTTTTTTTTTTTTTTTTTTAAGTTTTGTTTTTGTTTTGGAGTCATGGGTAACATTTTTCAAATTCTGTTTGATAATTTCAAATCTACTTAAGTTCTTACACGCTGACCAGGCAAACATTTCTTGGGCCCACACAACAGCTTTAGGGAAGAGCTGGGGGTGGTGGAAGAGAAGAGGTCTGGGATGCTGGGGAGCAGGTAGTGGGGGGACACCAAACACTGGGCCCTGTGTAATGTTTCCAGGAATGCTTGGGTCTGCGCTACTTACTTCCCCCCAAAACAAAAAAGAAACTTCCATCTGCATCCACATGGCCTGTCTCATTGCCCCACGGTGCACACATGTACAGATACCATATTATTCACGGGGGAATCACTAACCCTAGAAACCTCAGTTGGGAAGAGGATAGAAAATTCCCTACGGACAGTGACAGTGATGGGATGTACCAAACCTCTGTTGTGGACCTGTAGAGAGCAAGTAGTGGGAGATCTACCGCACAGATTTGTTCTGGGAATTAACTTGGAGAAGACTTGCACAGTATTTAGAGTGTTCCCTGGTCCACAAGATACAACAAAACACAGAAACTAATTCTCCCCTGGCCTGCCCTTCCATTTGACATTCCCTGTGTTAGAGAATCCTTTCCATGGGTTTAGGCACTGCCCCTCATTTTAAAATGCTCTTCCTGAGAGTATTGGTAAAATAATCCTTTGACACATGATTGTCCCTGAGTTTACCATCATCAGGAGAGGAAGGACTTAAAGCTTTCTAGAAACAGAAAAGAGTGACTATCATTTATTGAGCACACACTATGTTCCAGGCCAGGAGCTCCATACGCTGTGGCCAGTGTCTCATTAAATCTTACCAACAGCACCCCGAGTCCCTCTTAAAAAACTGGACAATTTACCCAAAGTCATTGGACTTGAAGTGGTCGAATTGCAATGTTCATCCAGGACTGTCTGACCCCAGAGCCAGTGCCCTTATTATTATACTCTATGCCCCCTAACATGCTTTAGTGGGATAGCAGAGGTCCAGAGAATGCCTAGACAGTCTGGAGGTTTTTAGAGTACCAAGGCCCAGGGCACAGGGTCGCTTGGCAGGGGCAAAATGTAAGGGTTCTACCAAAAGGATGGCAGTGGAAGTACAAAAGAGAAGGTGGGGAAACTGCTCACAAATTGCACGGCTTCTGACATATTTTCCTCGGCTTCTAAGTCATGGCCACTCACTTTGTCCTACTTCTCTCTGTGCCTCTGGCCTGGTCTTAGCATATGCTGTTCTCTCTGCTACCAATACTTTCTTGCCTTTCTGAAGGACAAAGGGGAGAAACATGAAACTGTATCCTCCATTGCCCACTGTTCAGTGGTAGCTCTGCTGGCATCGACCACCCTACAATTTGGGGTTGTACCTTATGAGTGCAGAGTGGGCTCCCATTGACACCCCATGGCCCAGCATTAGAAAGGCCTAAGGCTTTACTGGGTCATCTGTGAGGCCGTAATCTAAGTGTTGACCAGGACTGGGGTCTCATCAGAGGTTCAACTGGGGAAGCATCCACTTCCAAGGTCCCATGATTATTGGCAGAATTCACGTCCTTACAGGTTGTCAGAATGCGGGCCTCAGTTTGCAGCTGAAGCCACTGGCATTTTCCCTCTGCTCACTGCCACATGGCCCTCTTCATAGGCAGCTCACAACATGGAGCACCTTGCCTCTTCAAAGCCAGCAAGGGAGAGAGCTCCTTGTAAGATAGATCTAATCATGGGTATTTTAATGACTTCTACTCTGTAACCTCTATTCTGCCATATTTTATTGGTTAGTAGTAAGTCACGGGTTCTGATCACACTCACTGGGGAGGAAATAAACCATGGTGTGAAAGGTACGAGATGAGAGTCATGGGAGCCCTTCTAGAGTCTGTCTGCCACAGTGCCTAATAGGATGTAAAGGTATGAGGTCAATGGGGCCAACACAAACTTCGTTGCTTTATGTTCATGAAACATAAACTCAGTTTCATGCAACCATCTACAACCCCAAGAAAGTCCAGTTTCTTAAAAAGCTCATGTACTATCAATTTATAGAATCCCAAGTCCTCTCCTTAACAAAAAGGTGGCTGTTTTTTTTCTTTTTTTTAATCTGAAAGATAGATACCACCCCAGTGCCATTACTTGTAGCCTTTAGGTTCCCAAAGGATGAAGATTAAGTCCTTTTTAGTTAAGTTTCTTTTCTCTATATAAAATTGTTCCATGGCATTTTCCTTGACACTTGAGTCTTTTGGCTATTTAGCATAACTTTAATTACAGCATTAACAAAATCTACTAGTTAGGTCAAATCACTGAAACTTAAAAAAACAAATTCCCCCCAAATCAATTTCCCTTCCGTGGCTTTCCCTTTAATTAAAACTAGGAGAACCGCTGTGGAGTGTACTTATTTTTCATCATGTTGTTTGCGGGAGCATGTTTGTTTTTCCTTTGTTGTGCTTCATGTGGTACATCTTACAGATGTTGAGAATATTTCAGGATGTCTTGAAGGGACAATGAGAGGTTGTGGTTTAACAACAAAGCCTCTCACAACGCTGAGGTCTGTTGGTAACAGTTGGATTGCTGAAGTGTAAGATCCTCGGTTAGTCTTCAAAAGTAATGTGCTCTTGGCAGGGTAGAGCTGCGTATGGTTATGTGCAGCTTCAGTGTCCTTTATGATTAGTTTCCCCAAAAGCTTATTGTACTTATTGCATCATTTGTTTTTATTTGTGAGAGTATTTTGGAAGCTTCAGAATGGTTGTAGAGTCATCAGCGTTTCTAGCTGTAAATGGTTAAGACTCCCTGTAGAAATTGTGTTGAAGGCAAACAAAAGTAAATAAAAGTCCCTCGTCTGTACCTTTCCTCTTTATCTGCATTTCCAACCACTGTGAGCTGGGGAACGCAGCTCTGTGGAATGACACAGGACCACGCTCATTCTGATTTATGACCTCTGTCTCCCAAGGAAGGCTGCGTGGACTTGGGGATGTAGGTGAACCACTTGCATGAAAAATTAAAGCTGGCATATTTATTTTGAAAGGCAGAGTCAAGTTAATGACCCTACAAAATTCCTGACACATAAATTTATTTTTTCCGTCCTTCAAATGAGGTAACAAAGCAAGTCTATATCCAGTCCTGGGGAAGTTTGATGCTTCTGATCTAAAAGTCTATAAAATGGGTAACCTGCCAGAGCCCTGGAAAAGCCATCCATCTTAGGGAAATGGAATTAGCTTTAACTATATTATTAAATACTATAAATTACCTTCCTGGGTCCAGCCAGTTAAGTGTTCAGATTCCTTTTCAATATGCTTACGTTTTCATTTCCAGCACAAAGTAAAACATGAAGTAAAGAAATCTTACTATTCAAAATACATGTTTTTCGTAATAAAAAAACATGGGTGGTATTTCCTCCCGTACTCACTGTGTAGTTTCATTCATGTAGCATGTAAAGCTGTTATTAATTGTTTCTATGAATGTTTTGTGATGTGTTGCCACTTGTTATCTATTAAACATTGATTTAGTAAAATGTGTCAGAGCAGGTGCTGTGAGGAAGAGAGGGAACCCTTTTCCTCAAAGAGCTTCCATTCTGGGTAAACTCACAACCTTGACCTTCTTAATTCTTCCAGTGGGTCCCCTTGCCTTTGGAGTGGGAATCCCCTCATATCCAAAGCTCATAAGTTCTAGATAATCTGGCCTCCACCTGCCTCTCAAGACATGCTTGAGCAATTCAATCGGATAGGTGCTGTTATTACTGTATGTCAGGTATGAAACTGAAGCTCAAAGAAAATGAGTGAGGTGGCAAACTATTTCCAGGAAGCAGAGGGGGATTTGAGGGCAGGGCTATTATCCCCTAAATCTTTCATCTTCTTTCACTCCCCTAATCTGTGGTTACCTGATAATACAACCAATCAATTCAGTGAGAAGAGGAGCAACGGCTCAAAAATGCAGACTTTATGAAATCAGGATCATACAGCAGCCTCAGCTGCAAAAGATTAGATACAAAATGAGAAGAGTTATATCCGGCTCTTGTCTGCCAATAATTAGCTGTGTCATCTTGGATAAGTCATTTACCTCAATATCTTCTGTTTATAAAGCAATGAAAGTCAACAAATAATTTCTAGGCAATATTCCCAAATCTGGTCCAGATTATCAGGGAATGCTGCAAGTTACAATCCCACACTTGGAGATTTGTCATGTGCATGAGCATGTTCAAGGTGCCGTGAGGTCCTGCAGGAGGAAACCTGTTAATATAACACTTTTTAGGGGCACCTGGGTGGCTCAGACGTTAAGCGTCTGCCTTCGGCTCAGGTCATGGTCCCAGGGTCCTGGGATCGAGTCCCACATCGGGCTCCCTGCTCTGCGGGAGGCCTGCTTCTCCCTCTCCCACTCCCCCTGCTTGTGTTCCCTCTCTTGCTGTGTCTCTCTCTGTCAAATAAATAAATAAAATCTTTAAGAAAAAGTATATAGCACTTTTTAAACTCGTTTGACCCTGGAAGACAGAGCTCAGGTTCCCTAGAAAATAGTCTGAAAAATGATCTTCCAAATTCTCTTCAGGCTCTAAAGTTTTATAGTTGACATTTTTGCTTGTGAAATGTTCCATACCTACAACCCATGTGTTCTCTTTTAATTGTGACTTTCCACCCAGCCCACCCCCCCCCCCACCAAGACTAAACACAGCAGGCAAACAGTAAATGCTGTTGACTGATTTATTCAGCTCTTAAGGTTAATGTAGTCCTACCAGCGCTTATTTTATGTTTGGCAACATTTAGTTGAACACAGAACAGAGCTGGTGTGGGCAGCACTGGGCTCTGGGAGCTGGGTGAAAACCACCAACTCTCCCTAGCGCCAGCCAGAGAGATGCCAGATGACATTTTAGTACCATGTGGCTATGAGAGTTTCATTCACATACAGAAACAAAAGACCAAATCTGTCTCCGCTTAGCCGCCTTCTGATCTAGCTGTCCTGCCTGAGTTGGGTTGGTGGAAAATGAAAGCACTCGGTGTTGGGTGTCATTGACCAGCCACCCTGATGGGACAGCCATCTTTTTCACCTCCCTCCAGTGGTTTGCAAGATACATTGGCTCAGCCAGACTCTCCCAGAGAGAAAACCCTAGAATACCGCTTGGTGCCTTCTTCCACAGCAGATTACCAAATGCCACCCTCATGGTTTGAAAGAGCTAATTCACAGAGAAAGTGCCAAAGAGTTTCCCAGGAATTCTTTTGAAATGCAACATCTTTTATTTGTGTTTGCCCAAGATAACAAACTAACTTTAATATGCAATATAATAAATACACAGAAATGGATTTTTAAAAGAGATCATTGTTTTTAATAATATAGCTTAACTAGCACTGTTTTTCATCTGTAGAAAGCATGTGTGTCCAAGTGATTTAATATGGTAATAAAACTTTTTACAGTGTACCAAAAATCATACAGATGCCTAACACCTTAAGAGCTGGGCAACTACCTGCATCTATTAAGAAAAAACATTTTATCTTTATGTTCTTAAAAAAAATAAAGATCCTGTGTAGATTGTGTACTGAGAAAACAGTTTTGATACTGTAGTTCATAACTAAGAACACTGAGAAAAATATTTTTGTTCTGAATTGTCAAAGTTTCTCCTTCTGAGTATATTCTATAGTGTTCCATGTAAAGCAGTTGACATAATTGAAAGCTGCAGTATAGAATATTAAGAGTAGAGAATTGACTAAGGTAGAACCAGAGTATGGATCATAACTCTGCCTCTGACTAGCTATAAGGTTATTTATTAAACCATCTTGAGTCTCAGTTCCCTTATACATAAATGGAAGTATATTAACAGTTGTTGTTTTTTTTAAAGATTAATTTATTTATTAGAGAGTGCACATGAGGTAGGGAGGGGCAGAGGAAGAGAGAGGGAATCCCCAAGCAGACTCCCTGCTGAGCACAGAGCCTGACACAGGCTCCATCTCACAACCCTGAGATCACGACCTGAACTGAAACCAAGAGTCAGATGTTTAACTGACTGAGCCACTCATGCACCCCACCACAGGTTCTCTCAAAGATAAAATGAGATAAAGTCCATGAAAGAATTACCCAACACCTGCCATATAATAAGCAAGTATTAAATAATTGTTCTATGGAGACCTGTTAATTAGTTCACTTGACCGGAGAACCAGAGGTAGAGTTGCATTGGCCAAGGAGCACTCTTTCCCTGTGATCCTCTTGGCCCCATTCCCCTCTTGTTTGCTTGACTGATAGTAGTTCTGGGCCTCATTGTTGCAGTTATTCCATTGGAAAGGTCTTGCCCAGAAATCTCTAGAAAATTTCCCTGTGTATCATTGACCTGAGGTGGTCATGGGCCAGCTTGGGGCACATGGTCCATGTGAGGCACATGGACTGTGGCATTGAACCCTAGTCAAAACTGAAGTTTGGATAACTGAATTCAATAAATACCAGTTCAACCTAATGCCTATCTCAGGCTTTGTGCTAGGCTATGATGTTGAAATGATTGAAACCAGAGTCTTAACAAACTTTTTGTCCGAGGATCAAATAGTAACTGTTTAGGCTTTGCCGGCAGAGGTAAAATCAAAGGTATTGTGTAAGGATTTATATACCCAGATAAAATGTGGCCATTTAAAATGTAAAACCAGTCTTAGTTTGTAAGCCATGCAAAAACAGATGGCTTAGCCCACAGGCTGTAGTTTGCCAACCCCCAATGTACACAGCTCTGTCCCATACCTTCTTGGAGCTTGAAGCTCATCTAAAGTGTCACATGATGTATGAACATTTTTTCAAATCCTCCCTCCCAATCCCCCTTGACATTTGAATGAAGCTGAGCCTATCAGTAAAATTATTTGTCCAGTATCACCTACCTTCACCAAAATCTCAGAATCACTAGTCAGAGGATGTGCACCAAAGAGCAGCTTTTGATGATCTTCTGGTGATTGGTTTAAGGCCACAACATGAAAATATATGAATGCCAGGTCAGATTCTGAAGAGCTCAGTATGGAGGGAGAAAACATTAACCAGGAAATTGTCCTTCCAAATACTTATTTTAAAAGCCATGGAAAGAGAGTTACGCAGCACTCTACATACATAACCCAGTCATCACACCAACATACTTAAATGAGCTCCCACATATACAGAGCAGACACCCACTTAGCCACGGGTGTTTCCCAAGAGCTCCTGCTACTGAAACCATGATCCATAGCTTGGGCCACAACATAAACTTCTCCCAGACTCTCAGTCTTAGTTGGAAATCTGCTTCTACACAGGTAGAGGGACTGGAACATGGGAGGAAGTGTACTAGCATTTCCCAGGGCCCATTTAAAAGATGTGCACACTGAGTCACAGAGGAAGCGGGAGGTTGTCATGGCACAGGGCTCAGCCTTCTTGTTCCCAGTAAATCTGTGACCTCCCCGACAGAGACAGAGATCAAGCCATGAACTACGTAACTGCCCATCCCATTGTGTTTGCCTTTGCAATTTTACTCCACTGCCTTCAATTTTTTGGTGCCTATTGGCCTTGCGTGTGTGTTAAGAATGTCATTTGGAGGGGCATCTGGGTGGCTCAGTTGTTAAGCGTCTGCCTTCGGCTCAGGTCATGATCCCAGGGTCCTGGGATCGAGCCCCATATCAGGCTCCCTGCTCCGCGGGAAGCCTGCTTCTCCCTCTCCCACTCCCCCTGCTTGTGTTCCCTCTCTCGCTGTGTCTCTCTCTGTCAAATAAAAAAATCTTTAAAAAAAAAAAAAAAAAGAATGTCATTTGGAGATAGAAATCTGTGAAATAATAATTTTGCTACCATTGATAAAGTCAAAGGGAAGGTTATAGCTAGGCAGGGTTGGTGCTACAAGTCAAGTTGTGACCCCTTTGCAAGGAATTCATAATCCATAAACCAAGTTGTTTTTCTTTTGTTTTTTTAATTTATTTTTTTATTATGTTAATCACCATACATTACATCATTAGTTTTTGATGTAGTGTTCCATGATTCATTGTTTGCGTATAATACCCAGTGCTCCATGCAGTACGTGCCCTCTTTAATACCCATCACCAGGCTAACCCATCCCTCCACCCCCTTCCCCTCTAGAACCCTTAGTTTGTTTCTCAGAGTCCATAGTCTCTCATGGTCCGTCTCCCCTCCGATTTCCCCCCCTTCATTTTTCCCTTCCTACTATTTTCTTTTTTTTTTTTTTTTTAAACATATAATGTATTATTTGTTTCAGAGGTACAGGTCTGTGATTCAACAGTCTTACACAATTCACAGCACTCACCATAGCACATACCCTCCCCAATGTCTATCACCCAGCCACCCCATGCCTCCCACCCCCCACCACTCCAGCAACCCTCAGTTTGTTTCCTGAGATTAAGAATTCCTCATATCAGTGAGGTCATATGATACATGTCTTTCTCTGATTCACTTATTTCCCTCAGCATAATACCCTCTAGTTCCATCCATGTAGTTGCAAATGGCAAGATTTCATTCCTTTTGATGGCTGCATAATATTCCACTGTATATATATACCACATCTTCTTTATCTATTCATCTGTCGATGGACATCTTGGCTCTTTCCACAGTTTGGCTATTGTGGACATTGCTGCTATAAACATCGGGGTGCATGTACCCCTTCGGATCACTACATTTTATCTTTGGGGTAAATACCCAGTAGTACAATTGCTGGGCCGTAGGGTAGGTCTATTTTCAACTTTTTGAAGAACCTCCATACTGTTTTCCAGAGTGGCTGCACCAGCTTGCATTCCCACCAACAGTGTAGGAGGGTTCCCCTTTTTCCGCATCCCCCGCCAACATCTGTCATTTCCTGACTTGTTAATTTTAGCCATTCTGACTGGTGTGAGGTGGTTTCTCATTGAGGTTTTGATTTGGATTTCCCTGATGCCAAGCGATATTGAGCACTTTTTCATGCGTCTGTTGGCCATTTGGATGTCGTGTTTGGAAAAATGTCTGTTCATGTCTTCTGCCCATTTCTTGATTGGATCATTTGTTCTTTGGGTGTTGAGTTTAAGAAGTTCTTTATAGATTTTGGATACTAGCCCTTTATCTGATATGTCATTTGCAAATATGTTCTCCCATTCTGTCAGTTGTCTTTTGGTTTTGTTGACTGTTTCTTTTGCTGTACAAAAGCTTTTTGTCTTGATGAAGTCCCAATAGTTCATTTTTGCCCCTGCTTCCCTTGCCTTTGGCGATGTTTCTAGGAAGAAGTTGCTGCGGCTGAGGTCGAAGAGGTTGCTGCCTGTGTTCTCCTTTAGGGTTTTAATGGACTCCTGTCTCACATTGAGGTCTTTCAACCATTTTGAGTCTATTTTTGTGTGTGGTGTAAGGACATGGTCCAGTTTCATTCTTCTGCATGTAGCTGTCCAATTTTCCCAACACCATTTGTTGAAGAGACTGTCTTTTTTTCCATTGGACATTCCTTCCTGCTTTGTCGAAGATTAGTTGACCGTAGAGTTGAGGGTCCATTTCTGGGCTCTCTATTCTGTTCCATTGATCTATGTGTCTGTTTTTGTGCCAGCACCATACCGTCTTGATGATGACAGCTTTGTAATAGAGCTTGAAGTCCGGAATTGTGATGCCACCAGCTTTGCTTTTCTTTTTCAACATTCCTCTGGCTATTCGGGGTCTTTTCTGGTTCTATACAAATTTTAGGATTATTTGCTCCATTTCTTTGAAAAAATTGATGGCATTTTGATGGGGATTGCATTGAATGTGTAGATTGCTCTAGGTAGCATTGACATCTTCACAATATTGGTTCTTCCAATCCATGAGCATGGAACGTTTTTCCATTTCTTTGTGTCTTCCTCAATTTCTTTCATGAGTATTCTATAGTTTTCTGAGTACAGATCCTTTGCCTCTTTGGTTAGATTTATTGCTAGGTATCTTACGGTTTTGGGTGCAATTGTAAATGGGATCGACTCCTTAATTTCTCTTTCTTCTGTCTTGTTGTTCGTGTATAGGAATGCCACTGATTTCTGTGCATTGATTTTTATATCCTGCCACTTTACTGAATGCCTGTAAGAGTTCTAGCAGTTTTGGGGTGGAGTCTTTTGGGTTTTCCACATAAAGTATCATATCATCTGCAAAGAGTGAGAGTTTGACTTCTTCTTTGCCGATTTAGATGCCTTTGATTTCTTTCTGTTGTCTGATTGCTGTGGCTAGGACTTCTAATACTATGTTGAATAGCAGTGGTGATAGTGGACATCCCTGCCGTGTTCCTGACCTTATGGGGATAGGTTTTTCCCCATTGTGAATGATATTTGCTGTGGGTTTTTCATAGATGGTTTTTATGATATTGAGGTATGTACCCTCTATCCCTATACTCTGTAGAGTTTTGATCAAGAAAGGATGCTGTACTTTGTCAAATGCTTTTTCTGCATCTATTGAGAGGATCATATGGTTCTTGTTCTTTCTTTTATGTATTGTATCACATTGATTGATTTGCAGATGTTGAACCAAACTTGCAGCCCAGGGATAAATCCCACTTGGTCGTGGTGAATAATCCTTTTAATATACTGTTGGATCCTATTGGCTAGTATTTTGGTGAGAATTTTTGCATCCATGTTCATCAAGGATATTGGTCTGTAGTTCTCCTTTTTGATGGGGTCTTTGTCTGATTTTGGGATCAAGGTAATGGTAGCCTCATAAAACGAGTTTGGAAGTTTTCCTTCCATTTCTATTTTTGGAACAGTTTCAGAAGAATAGGTATTAATTCTTCTTTAGATGTTTGGTAGAATACCCCTGGGAAGCCGTCTGGCCCTGGGCTTTTGTTGGGAGATTTTTGATGACTGCTTCAATTTCCTTA
Source organism: Halichoerus grypus (assembly GCF_964656455.1). Lineage (NCBI taxonomy): Eukaryota > Metazoa > Chordata > Mammalia > Carnivora > Phocidae > Halichoerus > Halichoerus grypus. The sequence goes on from NC_135713.1 coordinate 116,273,053, forward strand.
GTGGTTATTGGTCTGTTCAGGTTTTGTATTTCTTCCTGGTTCAGTTTTGGTAGCTTATACATCTCTAGGAATGCATCCATTTCTTCCAGATTATCTAATTTGCTGGCATAGAGTTGCTCATAATATGTTCTTATAATTGTTTGTATTTCTTTGGTGTTGGTTGTGATCTCTCCTCTTTCATTCATGATTTTATTTATTTGGGTCCTTTCTCTTTTCTTTTTGATAAGTCTGGCCAGGGGGTTATCAATCTTGTTAATTCTTTCAAAGAACCAGCTCCTTGTTTTGTTGATCTGTTCTACTGTTCTTTTGGTTTCTATTCCATTGATTTCTGCTCTGATCTTTGTAATTTCTCTTCTCCTGCTGGGTTTAGGCTTTATTTGCTGTTCTTTCTCCAGCTCCTTTAGGTGTAGGGTTAGGTTGTATATTTGAGACCTTTCTTGTTTCTTGAGAAAGGCTTGTATTGCTATATACTTTCCTCTTAGGACAGCCTTTGCTGCATCCCAAAGATTTTGAACAGTTGTGTTTTCATTTTCATTGGTTTCCATGAATTTTTTAAATTCTTCTTTAATTTCCTGGTTGACCCATTCATTCTTTAGTAGGATGCTCTTTAGTCTCCATGTATTTGAGTTCTTTCTGACTTTCCTCTTGTGATTGAGTTCTAGTTTCAAAGCATCGTGGTCCGAAAATATGCAGGGAATGATCCCAGTCTTTTGGTACCAATTGAGACCTGATTTGTGACCTAGGATGTAATCTATTCTGGAGAATGTTCCATGGGCACTGGAGAAGAATGTGTATTCTGTTGCTTTGGGATGGAATGTTCTGAATATATCTGTGAAGTATATTTGGTCTAGTGTGTCATTTAAAGTCTTTATTTCCTTGTTGATCTTTTGCTTAGATGATCTGTTCATTTCAGTGAGGGGGGTGTTAAAGTCCCCCACTATTATTGTATTGTTGTTGGTGTGTTTCTTTGATTTTGTTATTAATTGGCTTATATAATTGGCTGGTCCCATGTTAGGGGCATAGATATTTAAAATTTTTAGATCTTCTTGTTGGATAGACCCTTTAAGTAGGATATAGTGTCCTTCCTCATCTCTTATTACAGTCTTTGGTTTAAAATCTAATTTGTCTGATATAAGGATTGCCACCCCAGCTTTCTTTTGGTGTCCATTAGCATGGTAAATGGATTTCCACCCCTCACTTTCAAACTGGGGGTGTCTTTGGGTCTAAAATGAGTCTCTTGCAGACAGCATATTGATGGATCTTGTTTTTTTATCCAATCTGAGAGCCTGTGTCTTTTGATTGGGGCATTTAGCCCATTTACATTCAGGGTAACTATTGAAAGATAGGAATTTAGTGCCATTGTATTGCCTGTAAGGTGACTGTTACTGTATATTGTCTGTGTTCCTTTCTGGTCTATGTTACTTTTAGGCCCTCTCTTTGCTTAGAGGGCCCCTTTCAATATTTCTTGTAGGGCTGGTTTCGCGTTTGCAAATTCCTTTAGTTTTGTTTGTCCTGGAAGCTTTTTATCTCTCCTTCTATTTTCAGTGACAGCCTAGCTGGATATAGTATTCTTGGCTCATATTTTTCTCATTTAGTGCTCTGAATATATCATGCCGTCCTTTCTGGCCTGCCAGGTCTCTGTGGATAGGTCTGTTGCCAATCTAATGTTTCTACCATTGTAGGTTACAGATCTCTTGTCCCGAGCTGCTTTCAGGATTTTCTCTTTGTCTCTGAGACATAAGTTTTACTGTTAGATGTCGGGGTGTTTACCTATTTTTATTGATTTTGAGGGGGATTCTCTGTGCCTCCTAGATTTTGATGCCTGTTTCCTTCCCCAAATTAGGGAAGTTCTCTGCCATAATTTGCTCCAATATACCTTCTGCCCCTCTCTCTCTCTCTTCTTCTGGGATCCCAATTATTCTAATATTGTTTCGTCTTATGGTATCACTTATCTCTTGAATTCTGCCCTCGTGGCCCAGTAGTTGTTTATCTCTCTTTTTCTCAGTTTCTTTATTTTCCATCATTTGGTCTTCTATAACACTATTCTCTCTTCTGCCTCATTTATGCTAGCAGTTAGTGCCTCCATTTTTGATTGCACCTCATTAATAGCCTTTTGATTTCGACTTGGTTAGATTTTAGTTCTTTTATTTCCCCAGAAAAGGTTTCTCTAATATCTTCCATGCTTTTTCAAGCCCAGCTAGTATCTTTAAAATCATCATTCTGAACTCTAGTTCCGACATCTTACTAATGTCCTTATTGATTAGGTCCCTGGCAGTCGGTACTGCCTCTTGTTCTTTTTTTTTGAGGTGATTTTTTCCATCTTGTCATTTTGTCCAGAGGAGAATAGATGAATGAGAGAACAAAATGCTAAGAGGGTAACAATGTTACCAGAAAAATATACACTAAACAAATCAGAAGAGACCTGAAACTGGGGGAAAAGAAAGAGAAAGAAAGAAAAAAGAAGAAAAAAAGAAAAAGAAAAAGATAAAAACAAACAAACAAAGAAAAAACAGAATATGATGAAATATGATCAGGCTGGTGCATAGATCAGTGCCACACACTAGATTTTGGGCGTATTTTGGTTTATTAGAAGAAAGTGCCTCCCAAAATTTTAAAGAAAGAAAAACTTATATATGTACAAAAAAAGGGTTAATACGATGAAGGGGTGGAATATGACTGTAAAGATGAAAATTATTAAAGATTTTATAAAAGGAATTGATAACATAAGAAGTTGGTTGAAAAAAGAAAGAAGAGGATTAAAAAAAAAAGGGAGAGAGTGTGATCAGGCAAGAGACTAGGACAAAGCCATACACTAGAGATTTAGGGTATATTTTGGTCTGTTAGAAGAAACTGTATCCCAAAATTTTAAAGAGAGAACAACTTATATATATATATGCCAAAAATAAGGTTAACTACTATGAAGGGATAGAATATGACTATAAAAATGAAAAATAAAAAATATTTTTTAAAAAAGGGATTGATAAGATGTTGGTTGAAAAAGGGAAAAAGAAAAATTCAAAAAAAAAGTAAAAGAAAAAAAGTTAAACAAAATTAACTTTGAAAGACTAAAGAATCATGGGACAAAAGCCATGAATTCTATGTGCAGTATTCCCTTAGCGCTGGAGTTCTGCCGGTCTCATTGATCGGTAAACTTGGTCTTGGCTGGCTGTTCTTGCTGATCTTCTGGGGGAGGGGCCTGTTGCCGTGGTTCCCAAATGTCTTTGCTGGAGGCAGAATTGCCCCACCCTTGCCTGGCCTGGGCTAAGTAATCTGCTCGGGTTTGCTCTCAGGAGCTTTTGTTCCCTGCAAGCTTTCCGTACAGCGTTGGAGGACAAGAGTGAAAATGGCGACCTCCCAGTCTCTGCCCCAGAGGAGCCAAGAACTCGGGGCCCCACTCCTCAGTGCGCCCCCAGAGAAAAGTAGTCAGTCACTCCCGTCTCCCTGGTCTCCGGCGCCCTCTGTGCTCACCTGGCCTGTGACTGAGCATTTCTATGTCTGGCACCCAACCCCATGTGGAGTCTCCAAACCCAGCAGATCCCTGCGGTGTGCTCCCGCGCTGCTCCTCCCGGGGGAAGAAGGTGAGTCTCCCTGGATCTGCCACTTGTTGGGTCCCTGCTGGAGGAGCAGTGGCCTGACTGTGCTGCGGATCACAGTTTATGGCAACCCTGAGCTGAGAGCCCGCGCCTCGGCTCCGTCTCTGCAGCCAGCTTCCCCGCTCCGATACCTGGGAGCTCTGCCGCACTCAGGCACCCCCGGTCTTTCTGTGACCCCGAGGGTCCCGAGACCACACTGTCCCAGCGAGGGTTCCACCCCCGCTTAGCCACTGGAGGGATGTCCCTCAGCGGAGCCGACTTCTTAAAGTTCCAATTTTGTGCTCCAGGGCTCTATCACTTGCCAGAAGCGGCCGATGGAGGCCCCCTCCTCCGCCATCTATCCTCCCGAATATCGCCTCGGATTCACTTCTCCACACGTCCTACCTTCCAGAAAGTGGTCGCTTTTCTGTTCAGAGAGTTGCTGCTATTTTTTTCTTTGATCTCCTGTTGAGTTTGTAGGTGTTCAGAATGGTTTGATCCCTATCCAGCTGAATTCCTGGGACCAGACGAAATTTAGGTCTCCTACTCCTCCACCATCTTGCTCCTCTGAGTCCCCAAGTTGTTTTTCTTTTAATATTTTGTGTCCTAAGAACAGTATTCAAAGTACGTGAACCACTCTTTTTACTTCTAAGCTGACTAAGGTATATCCCAGAGATCTTCATGCTTAAAGGTAGAAAAAACTAGAATACAGAATCTTAAATCCAATATCTGTTTGGTTTTCTGCTTTTTGTTTTTCTGATAATCAACAGACTTAAGATCCATGAGTTTGTAGTTGTGTGTAATTATCACAGTGGGCCAAATTGCATTTCATTTGTGTGTTTATTTGTTGTGTGCATTAGTCTGAATAAACTCCTAACAAGGATTGCAGAAAACGAAGTAAATAGATGATTGGTCTATCTTCAGTAACTTTCAGAGAAATTAGAGAAATTTTTTAAAAATCCAAAATGACCTAAACAACCAAAACTCCTCATGTCCTCCACCATCAGCATTCTATGTTCTAATGTTTGTAGCTTTTAACAATTTGAGTTAAAAACAGGCTCTTTTGTAAAATTCTTCCAATTGAACCTTGAGTCAGTGAATCTTGGCATTCCCTTAGAATGTGCATTTTCTCTAGGTAGAAAATCTAGATTTGTTTAACTCTTAAGTCGGCTAGTGGTTTGCTAAGTAAATGATGGTCATTTTCATTTGTCTTACAAATGTCATACAAGGGGACATAGCAAGAAGGTAGAATAGTATTTAAGGGCTTTGAGTCAAGTCTCCAACACTCCAAGATACTAGCTGTTACCTCAGGCTCAGTTTTGTCCTCTGTACAATGGGGAGAAAGTCATGCCAATCTCTGTTCTAAGAACCATGTGTGGGAATGAATATGAATATGTGACATGGTGGGCCTAACTCAAGCACAGATAACTGTCCAGTTCATGGCTGCCGCTGTTCACATTTCTGCTGCTCCTCCCAGCTGCCCTTTCCCCAAGAGAAGACCCTTAAAAATTGAGTAATGGTCTGACATCAATACAACTCGGTATAAACAACACAGTAAAACCTGATACTAATCCTAAAAACAAGCCTAAAGCCAGACAGTGTTTTCTCATTTTCAGAATAGTCCAGTGTGGCCTTGAGAAAAAAAAAAAAAAATTACGGACTCATTTTTCAGAGGAACTCAGCGTAGGGTTCCTGAAAACAATTCGCTTTCTGGATACAAAGCCTTATTCATAGACTACGTTCCAGGGACAGTATCTAGCTTGAGCCAACACCAGTGTAGGTCCCCAGGTTGCCTTTCTCTAGGGATTGTCTCAGGAAGGGCTGCTATGTGTATACTCTGATGGGTGGGGTTAGAAGTATGGACGTGAAAGTAAGTCACCGACTGGCCTCAGTCTGGGCTTCTGGTTGCTGACAGAGCACTTGCCAATGTTTCTTTTGTACTCTCCTCTTGAGCTGCCAAAGCAGCTTTGGACATTCTTCTGCTATATTCTGCAAACTTGAGTTGGGCAAGAAGTTGAACCAATTGGTGGCTTAGCTGGGTGTATCCTGCCATTGTCTACAGGTCTTAAAGTGTTTCTGAATGCATTAGGATTCTGCTTGTTGCAAGAGACAGAAAACTGAAACTGACACCAGCTTAAGCAAAAAGGTGAACTTGCTGGCCCGTATAAATACAAAGTCCATGGTTTGGGTGGTTTCAGGGACTTAAATAACATCCCCAGGCCTTGTTTTTCTTGCCTCTCCTATGCGTTCTATGGAATCTGTTGCATTCTCAGGTGTGCCGTGATGCTCCCTGGAAGCTGCAGGCTTATATCCTTCCGAGAGAAATTATGACCTGAAAGAGGACCAGAATCCTCAGCTTGACTGCTGTTGGCCTGAGTTGAGTCAATGTCCCTTCTGCAACCAAGGCTAGCAGAAAGGAATTCTTTGGTGTGCTTAGGCATGGGCCACATGTGCACCCCTGGTGAACCACTTGTAGTGGGGTGAACCCTACTCAAGCACTTGAAGTGAGAAGAGAGAAAGAGCCCCTAAAAGAAAAAAAAAAATGTGTACTATTTGTAAAAGAACACTTAGTAGCCAAAAAAACCTGGTAAAGAAAACTAGTGACAGTAAATAAACTATGCTGCCATCTTGGCGCTGACATTTGGGAAAAGGAAAACAAGTTGCCTGCCAGGCGGTGAGGGTGTGGAGCGCACAAAAGCCTCCATCCGTTTCTCATGTCATCCTGCTCATCAGTCATTTTCTTTCTTCCCACCTATTTCCTATCATCTCTGCCAGGGCCCAGAGCTGTCCACTGTGAAAGTTAGAGGTTTGTGAATGAGCAGGGCTTTGGGGTGGGGGGGAATGGGAGGAAAGATAGTAGTGGTCTGTGTATAGTAGTTTATGCAGCTCAGTGCTTTTGAAGTTGTTTTCTGCAACTTGGAAAAGAAGACTTCCAAGGAAGTTTGGCCATTTCAGAGGGAGAGAGACAGGAGTCTGGATTTGTCACACTCTGTACTATCCCACGAAAATAAAGAGGCAGTGACTCTCACATTTTCCGTAATTGAATATTCTGTCCAAACTGCACAAACAAGATGCCACTGATCCATGATCCAGAAAACAGGTGCGGATTTGTTTTTACAGCCCTGGAGGGTGATGGGTTTGGCCCCCACCCCTGAAACCAATGACACACATTTTTGAGTGTCACTTTTTCTGCAAAATGTGTTCCGGCCCTACCGATCTTTGTCTTTCTTGTTGTAGTAGCCACAGCAATTACAGTGCTGTAGGGGGGTTTAGATGGACCAGTCATCATGCCAAAAGCTTTGTGTGTATTACATCATTTAAGAGTTACAACATTTCTTTGAATCAGGGGTTCTCCCCGCTTTACAGTAGAGAAACCTGAGGCACAGGCAGGGTAAGAAACTTGCCCAAACTCACAGAATATTAAGGGATAGAGTTTGGTTTCTAAACCGCCCGTGTGCATGACCACCAAGTTCTGCGGCGATGCCGCCCATGTAGCATGTCACAGTAGGAGAGGGGGACACCAGGACGCTCGCTGTGTGCCCTCTGTGAGGCTGACAGCGTTAGCGGCCTCACCCCCTTTAGTATGCCTGGTGACTTTATGATGCACATCCAAGCACATCCCCACATTATAGACGAGGGAACTGAGGCTCTCGGATGCTCAGGAACTTGCTCCAAGTCCAGAATCTGGCACTCAAGTTCATGCTCTTCACTGCAAGCTGGTACCATGTATGCCCTTTGAACTTCATCTCACTGTTTAGATACCAGCTTTCCTTACTAGACTGTGAGATCCTTGAGGGTGTGGACACTGCCGTAATCAGCTGGCTTATAACTATGCTCGATATATGTCTGACTTGTTTGTTTCTTCACTGCCAAATACAGTGCTTAACACACAAAAGGTGTTCTCAATACAGAATAAATGACTGAATGGAAGAAGGTATGAGTGATAGCTTCTGAGGTCAGAAAGAATAATCTTTCTACATAGACTGGAAATCAGGCACTTTGTCTCCCAGAAGGTTGAGCCTATAGCCTGTGCTTTGCAAAAGTCAATTCAGGGCAGGTGACTTGGTCTCAGGATGGAAATGAATAGGCCTTGGCCAGTCCTCCACAAATATCACAGCACTTCAGTCACTTCCCTGTTGCTATGATAGCCCAAAATGAAGATTCAAATTTTACATACATTCCTGGAATAAGCAAGACTTAGTCTTCAAGACCGTTCTCTCTGGCCTAGTCTTGCCTGGGTTTTAGGTCTCTTGGCCTTTAACAATTCTCTGCGGTAATTTTGCAGATGTCACAGAAAATGCCATTGACACCGCAACTAATTCAGCATCTTGGGAACCAGACTTTAAGCTCCCTCAGGGCCAGGTACGAGGCACCCTAAATATGTGGGAATTTAACATGAGGCTGAAGAAGCAAAAGTAACTTTTCCTAGGAGGGGAGTTCCTGCCAAAAAATAAATAAATAAAATAAAATAAAATAAAATAAACCAACTACCCTGAAGCAGACAATGAAAGGAGGCTGTGGTTTCTAGCCAGCTAGACAGGTGAAGAATACAAATAACCAGAAGTGTGTTTTCGAAGAACCTGTTTGGAAATCCAACATGAGCCCAATACGGTATCAAGCCCCTGCTTGCAAAACTCTATTGAAACAAGGCCATGTTCAAATAATTGTGGTTTCTTCGAGATCAGGAGACAGCTGTCCAGAAAAGTGACTCACTGGAGAGGCTAAATATATTGTAGATGTTGCCTTGAGAGCAAGTTATCCACATGTGGGAATGACTTACTCAACCTGTTGTGGAAGCAAGAGATGACATTTGCAGGAAATGAAAGAACTATGCAGTCAGCCATATTCCACTACCATGAACTCACATCCCAGTGGGAAGATTTGCTTTCTGTTTCTCTGCTGACCTCCACCTTTGACAGTGATTCTCTGAGTCCTATCAGACAGAGGATCATTATCCAGAGACCCCATCCTTTAGCAGTACCTTTGGTTGCCCAGCTCTCAACCTATCCTCCACCTTTCTTGCTGGCAAGAGCCTGGCTTTGTTTGGGTGTTCATTCTCCATATATGTATGTAGAGTTCCAGGTGATGAATGTTCATTAGCCTAAGTCAACCATGATAAATCCTTTCTCCTTACCAGAGATTGGCTTAAACACAGGCTAACCTAGCTAATCTAGATCTAATCAGATGGCATAAGCAGTGGGCCATGAGGGATTTTTCCTCCCTTAATAAAAAGGCATGTGGGAGGAAATAACCTATTTTGTTGCTAGATATCTTCTGTCTTGTCTGCATTAACCCCTGGAACCATTGTAGCCATCTTGCTACCATGAGGAATAAGCTCTCCCACGTCCTGAGGCCATCATAAAGATGGCAAGCACCTGGATCCTTGATGACAATATTGTACCACTAAAAAAAATCGAATTTGTTGATAGGCGTCTTGCTGTAGGAATTAACTTGCTGCTGTGAAGCAGCCTTTAGCTAGGTAATTTTCTTGCTCACCTGATGCCCGCGAATCTGATCCCTGTTCCAAGGCAACTTTTTACTTTCTTAAATATTCTTATCTTAGCAATTATAACTAGTGTTTTTTGACAAAGTGAGGCTACCCTGGTAGACAGTTTCGCATAGACCACATGCACCATCCCAAAAAAACTTAAGAATGCATAGTCTAAAACAAGCGTTGGTATACCTGTTCTGTAAAGTGTCAGATAGCCCATTAAAACTTCCATCTTTATGGGCCGTATAGCCTCTGTAGCAACTTCACAATTCTGCCATCATAGTACAGAAGCCACCATAGACAATACATAAATGACTCAACGTGGCTGTGTTCCAATAACACTTTATTTAGCAAAACAGGCAGAGGGCCAGATTTAGCTTGCAGGGTGTGGTTTGCCAGCCATGGTGTACTGTTCCCAAAAGATGCATCCCTTTACTGTGAAAAACCTTCTGATGGCTTCCTTACATGACAGAGGCCCTGCCTAACCTGCTGACTTCGTCTGGTACCACTGTTCACCTTCACACCAGCCACTCCAGAACTTCTTTTTTGTTAATCCGTGAAATCTTTCCCCTCCCCCACTTTAGGGCCTTTGCATTTGATGCTTCTTTTCCCAGAATGCTTTTTCCTGGCTCTTGCCATGGTGGCTTTCTTCTCTTCATTCAGAAATAAACACAAATACCACCTTCTCAAAGAGGCTTTTCCTCAGCACTTAATCTAAACATCCTGCTTTCCCCAGTCACTTCTTTATCCATTATCTGCTTTATTTTCTTCTTTGTATTTATTAGTGTCCATCTCCCCATTTCCCCACCGTCAACCCTGCCCCCTTAGAAGTTTTTAAGGGCAAGGACCGTAGGTCACCACTCAATTCCCCAAGTCCAGAAATGAAGTAGATAGTAAATATTTGTTGATTATTGAATGAATGACATTCTTGTGGGCTCTTGTTAGCCTAAGGAAATGTTTTTAAAGAGTTTCAGGTATTTTCGTTTTTTGTTTTTTGTTTGTTTGTTTTAAGGTTTTATTTATTTATTTATTTGAGAAAGAGCATAGAAATAGGGGGGAGGGGCAAAGGGAGAGGAGGAAGCAGACTCCCCCATGAGCAGGAAACCCAATGCAGGGCCAATCCCAGGATCCCAAGACCATGACCTGAGCCCAAGGCAGACACTTAACCAACTGAGCCACGCAGGTGCACCTCAAGTATTTTCTTTAATACAGAAAGTTTTTTTCTAATCTAACAGTCTACTGATCTCTACAAGATGGCTCATGCGTGTCTCCCTTTAGAGTTAAATTTTACCTCTCAGTAGCTAAGTATGTTAGAGCTAAACACATAACTAAATGGCTAATAGAAATATTGATACTTATTGGTACTTGAGGCTGAGGCAAGAAGCTTTTAAAAAAGTCAAGAGGGGGGGCGCCTGGGTGGCTCAGATGGTTAAGCGTCTGCCTTCGGCTCAGGTCATGATCCCAGGGTCCTGGGATCGAGCCCCGCATCGGGCTCCCTGTTCAGCGGGGAGCCTGCTTCTCCTTCTCCCTCTACTGTTGCCCCTGCTTGTGCTCTCTTGCTCTTTCTGTAAAATAAATAAAATCTTAAAAAAAAAGAAAGTGAGGAGGGGGATACTTTCTTATTTTTTCTACCTACCAAATAATCCTGGAGACACTAAAATGGCCCTATGGACTCTGAGAAACAAACTGAGGGTTCTAGAGGGGGAGGGGGGTGGGGAGATGGGTTAGCCCTGGTGATGGGTATTAAAGAGGGCACGTACTGCATGGAGCACTGGGTGTTATATGCAAACAATGAATCATGGAACACTACATCAAAAACTAATGATGTAATGTATGGTAATTAACATAACATAATAAAAAATAAATAAAAAATGGCCCATTTGTCATGGCACGTGCTCACGAGTGGTTTCCCTTCCACGAAGAATCAAAGCAGGTAGCTCTGGCCCAGATCCATGTGAAGGCCGGAGCCCATATTCTGTATCAAGCTTGAACTACTACATTTTGAGGAGTCAGGGAATATCTACTTTATTGAATAGTACAAATAAAGGAGAGGAGATTCCAAGCTTGTGTGAAAGATCCTTTTGCTTTATAAAATTGCACACATGGTGATTCTCCACCAGGAGTGTGACCATATGAAAAGGCCACTTTATTCTGCTTGCCCACAAATAACTTCAGAAAGCCCTTATAAATACACTTACAGGTAAAATTCAAGGCAGTAAGAGTGGGGAGAGGGGGGTAGCGGTGGAAAGTATCCTTGTTTGGCACTGTTTTCTAATGTGAGTTAATACTAGACTTTCCAAAGTTTTGGGTCATCTTCTCTGAACGCCCCTCAGTGTGTGAGTCACCCCTCCCTTGATGATTGCCTGCCTGGCTATGGGCCACTTGCCAGCCATCCTCAGACCAGGAAATCTGGTTAAAATATGATCTCTGGCGCTTGACTAAATATTTTTTTAAGTCTTCTTGTTAAAATCTGTGACTCTCCCTTCAAACTCCCTCACAAATACTTCTTTTAAAATCCCCCGAGGGATACGATAGAGAACAAAAATGTCCTTAAGAAAGAGAAAAGTCACACAGAAGGAAATGAGAATGACAGATTTCTCATTAATGCTTCCCTTCTTATTGATCTAAAACTTAACCACCCACCTGAAGGTCATTCCCAAGTGTTCTTAAAGTCCATGCTCTCAGTTTCTAGTGGAAGCAGGAAAAGTCTTTCTTGCTCAGGGCATAGAGATTGAGTTAACATGTACATGAACATTGGCTATTTCAACTGTCTCCAGCCAACTCTCCTCTGTTTATGACCAGCATCGTGAGCCACAGTGAAAAAGGCTGACTATTTTGGTCCAACCCTAGCTCCCACAGAAAGAGCAAACAGAAGTGCATATAAGATAATGTAAATGAGTACGAGGGGCCAGGTGGGAAATGTATGCATTTGGGAGCAGCCACTACCAATTCCTGCCAAGTATGACACACATAAGAATGCTAACCCAGAGGTGCCAGATCTTGTGATTTTCCCAAACAAAATACAGAAACTTGGGTTATTCTTCCAATTTCTAAATATTGGAGCAATTTTTTAAAAAAGAAGAATCGCCCAAGCCAAGTGTGTCCAACAAGGCCAGACTGGGCCTGTGGGTTTCTTCTCTGAGGCCACTCTGCAACAGTTACATAAATCTCTGTGGTGGCTCCAGTGAGCTAGGGTGTTCCCACACAGCGTAATCAACAACTTCCGTGCTAGGAGCCAGGCTCATAGCATGTTCAGGAGCAAGTCCTAAGCTGCAGGCGCCAAAGTTCCTCCACCCTTCTTGACCATGACCAAGGAAGTCCTCTCCTCTGCTTGGCTCCTTCCCCAAGCTTTGTGGTACATGAGAGCAGGGTACATAAATGCCATCATGATTGGCACCCGGGGGTGGGAGGGATGAAAACCCGATCCTGATCAATGAAGAATTTTTTCGGTTCTATATTGAAATGGTGGGCTTCTCGGTCTAAATTTAGAACTCCACCCAAACCCTTGCAACTTTTTTTTCTTGGACTCTAGCCAAACATGAGCTTCAAGTTGATATATATTTTGTCTTTCCAATCTTGTCCCTGGTTCCTAGAACCAGAGGCAAAATGTAAAATAAAAATGAAGACACAAGAATATCTTCACACAGCATATGCTTTCATTTGGTTAGAAGCTCATGTTTTGGGGCACCTGGGTGGCTCAGTTGTTAAGTGTCTGCCTTCGGCTCAGGTCATGATTCCAGGGTCCTGGGATCGAGCACCACATCGGGCTCCCTGCTCGGCGGGAAGCCTGCTTCTCCCTCTCCCACTCTCCCTGCTTGTGTTCCCTCTCTCACTGTCTCTCTCTCTGTCAAATAATTAAATAAAATCTTTAAAAAAATAAAAAAGAAGCTCATGTTTTCTTTACTTACATTGCCTTTGAAGAGCTATGATTGAAGATAAAGACAAATAACTTTTGTTAAACTAAGGATTTATATTTAAAATCCTTCTGCACATGTGAATCTAGAAGTGCCAACAGGTTCTTCTTTGTCAGTACGCCTGTTCCTACACCTCGCTTTTCTCTAGCAATGCCTTGTGTGCCTTTCTCCTCTTAGTGTTGAGAATGGAAATCCTTCCAGAAAGTAGCATTTGTCCCCAGAGGGCTCCCTGCAGGGGCAGCTATCCCTCTGGACCCTGTTGGCACGAATGTGGCCACGACAGAGCAAGGAATTCTCCCGTGCCTGCTTGACCCCACTGCAGTTTGTCCAGCCACTGAAGAGTTCTGTCTGTCTCACTCTGTGTTTTGGGACTTCCTCCAATCCACAGTGCTCAATTATTTTGAGCTGGTTAAGTACTGCTTATAGTGATCTCATGTTGCTTTTGCTTTGGGCTGTGTATCTCCCTCTAGATATATTTTGAGCTCCTCCAAAGTCTTTTTCTCATTATTCAAAATAGGGAAAACTAGGCAGCGGCAAATGGATTCCCAGATTATAATCTACATCCAGAGGTAACCACTGTAGATATGTTGGTTTATTTCCTTAAGATGTTAAACATAGATAACACTTTCTCTTGTTTCTATGACACCATCTATTATAAAACACACCGTGGATTTAATCTGTGCTCTTAGAACTTCACGAAACTAGTTCCTTCCTGTCACAGCTTGTCTTAACTCTGATGTCATCAGCTCAGATGAACTTCCTTGCTGACCCTTCCTAAAGTGACCATCCACTCCCCTGCCCTGCATCTCTTGTACTCTAATCCCCCCTATTCTCTTTAATTCTTAAGACTTAATACTATCTGAAATTGTCTTGTGTCTCTACTTGGCTATATACTAACAACCCACTAGAACATAAGCTCAGGAGAGCATGAGACTAACATCTTGTTCACTGCTGTAGTTTCAAGGCCTAGAACAGTGCCTCTGATCTCTTCTAGAACTGCTAAAAGGATGATACAAGGATTTTTTTTAAAACAATGAATCTGCAAAGACAGGAATAAGGGGAGAGAAAAAGAGTGTAGTGGGGCTGAGGATTGGTCCTAGAAAAAGTAAATGTAGTGCTGTTGTGTTCCTATATCAACCCTACAGAGTCCTGGCAAATCCGAGTTCCCATAGCCTACACCCAAATTCTGATTTAGTATCCATTTATTTGGATGGTGCTGATTCTGGCTTTGGCTTAAGGA